>NC_138770.1:614226273-614813773 GCF_965119305.1 Pelophylax lessonae
AAAAAAGTCTGGATTCGTGAACCGGACTTAACCCTAACTTTGCCCGATCCCGAACTCCGTTGGAGTCAATGGAGACCCAAACTTTTGAGCACTAAAATTCCTCTAAAACAAACATGGAAAGGGCTAGAGGGCTGCAAATGGCAGCAAAATCATCTTAAGAGCATGGCAAGTTCTCTGCAAACAAATGTGGATAGGGAAATAACTTAAAATAACATAAAAAACAGAAAAATAAAAAATAATAATCTTGAATGATGTAGGAGGAGGACGAGGCCCATATGGAGTTGGAGGTTGAGGTGGCGGTGGATATGGCGGTGTAGGTGGAAGCGGCGGCGGCGCTGGAGGAGGAGGACGAGGCCCATATGAAGTAGGAGGTTGAGGTGGCGGTGGGTGTGGCAGTGTAGTTGGAAGCGGCGGTGGAGGAGGACGAGGTAGCCAACACTGGTTTTGGTTTTTAATTTTATTTCTTTTTAAATTAGGGTACACCCCAAAAGAGTGAGAAAGATCAAAAATACAACAATGGCTGGGTAAGGCCGGTATACATGTCTATTCTGCACAAGGTACGGACAAGTCCTGTGGAATCCATGCCTGGTTCATTTTAATGAACGTGAGCTTGTCCACATTGGCTCTGGACAGGCGGCTGCGCTTGTCTGTGATAACGCCCCCAGCCGTGCTAAATACACGTTCTGATAATACACTTGCTGCAGGGCAGGCCAGCACCTCCAAGGCGTAAAGGGCAAGCTCAGGCCAGGTGCCCAATTTGGAGACCCAGAAGTTGAAGGGGGCAGACCCGTCATTCACTAAGTGTAGGCGTGTGCACACATACTGCTCCACCATGTTAGTGCTGGGTCATGGTGCTGCTGCTGGAGCTCCTGTTGCAAGGAGAGGACATGGTCGATCTGTGCCAGCTACAAGTGAAACACCTTTCTCAGCTGCGAGTAGATGACAGAACCTTACAGCAGTATTTGGCAGGGCCTGAGGCGGATAGCAGTTTGGCACATGTCCTTCCACCACCGAGGATTGCAGTGCTCTTCAGTTTGCCTCCTGTTCCTAACTCCTCCTACTCCGCTTCCTCATCCTCTACCGCCTCCTCATACAGTCAGCGTAACACCTTCACCACCAACTTCAGCACAGCCAGGGGTAAATGACAGCAGGCAGTTTTAAAACTTGCCTGTTTTGGGGAAAAACCACACACCGCGCAGGAGTTGTGGAGGGGCATTGAACAGCAGACCGATGAGTGGTTGGTGTCAGTGAGCCTCAAGCATGGCCTGGTGGTGTGTGATAATGGGCGAAATCTCATAGCAGCTCTGGGCCTAGCCGGTTTGACACACATCCCTTGCCTGGCGCATGTGCTGAATTTGGTGGTGCAGAGGTTCGTTATAAAATACCCCGATATGTCAGAGCTGCTGCAGAAAGTGCGGGCCGTCTGTGTGCACTTTCGGCATTCTCACCCTGCTGCTGCTTGCCTGTCAGCGCTGCAGCGTAACTTCGGCCTTCCCGCTCACCGCCTCATATGTGACGTGCCCACAAGGTGGAACTCCACCTTGCACATGCTGGCCAGACTGTGCGAGCAGCAGCAGGCCATAGTGGAGTTTCAGCTGCAGCATGCACGCATGAGTTGCTCTGCGGAACAGCACCACTTCACCACCAGTAACTGGGCCTCCATGCGAGACCTGTGTGCCTTGCAACATATGCAGACTAGGCCGCAATGTAATATTTTTTCCCAAAATGGGTGTTTATTGAATAGCGGAATTGAACAACAGTATCCAACAAGTGTATCTCACAGTAAAATATGCAGACTAAGCCGCAATTTAATATTTTTCCCCAAAATGGGTGTTTATTGAATAGCGGACTAGAACAACAGTATACAACGGGTGTATCTCACACGTATAGATACAGACTAGGCCGCAATTTAATATTTTTTCACTAAATGGGTGTTTATTGAATAGCGGACTAGAACAACAGTATACAATGGGTGTATCTCACACGTACAGATACAGACTAGGCCGCAATTTAATATTTATTTTAATATTTAAAAATGTTTTTTTTTATTGCAATGCGCAATACAACAGAATGCAATGGGTGTATCTCACTGTAACATATGCAGACAGGGCCGCAATAAACTCTTTTGTCCCCTAAATGTTTTTTTTTTATTACAAGGCGCAATACAACAGTATGCAATGGGTGTATCTCACTGTAACATATGCAGACAGGGCCGCAATCAACTTTTTTTGCGCCTAAATGTTTTTTTTTATTGCAATGCGCAATACAACAGTATGCAATGGGTGTATCACACTGTAAAGTATGAATGAAAAACTGAAAAATAATTGTCCCATTAATTGGTACTTGTTGAATAGCAGATTTGAAATGCAGTGTCTGTCTAAATGCTGTAAGTCACAGTAAAATATGAAGGAAAAAAGTTTTTTTCTTTTTAAAATGCAGATTAAGCAGACACATATGCACTGAGGTTGCAGGAAATGCCTGCTACACACCGCACGCCTAACAGGTTGGATACTGTTGTTGTTCTATTCCGCTATTGAATTTAAAAAAAAGCCCATTTGAATGAAAAACTGAAAAATATTTTTTTTCCCTAAATACTGAAAAAGAATTATTTTCCCCTCACATTGGTACTTTTTGAAGAGCAGGTTAGAAAAGCAGTGTCTGTCTAAAGACTGTAAGTCACAGTAAAATATGAAGGAAAAAAGTTTTTTTCTTTTTAAAATGCAGATTAAGCAGACACATATGCACTGAGGTTGCAGGAAATGCCTGCTACACACCGCACGCCTAACAGGTTGGATACTGTTGTTGTTCTATTCCGCTATTGAATACAAAAAAAAACCATTTGAATGAAAAAACTGAAAAATATTTTTTTTCCCCTAAATACTGAAAAAATAATTTTTTTCCCCTTACATTGGTGCTTTTTGAAGAGCAGGTTAGAAAAGCAATGTCTGTCTAAAGACTGTATGTCAAAGTTAAATATGAAGGAAAAAATCTTTTTTCTTTTTTAAATGCAGATTAAGCAGACACATATGCACTGAGCTTGCATGAAATGAGCAGCACCGCATGCCTAACAGACTGATAAAAGTTTTTTTTTCTCCTTTCTCCTCCTCACTTGGCTCAGGTCAGGGCATAACGATCGTGCACTGCACCCCCGCACAATACAATCAATGTAGATCGCTGTCTGATTAAAGCAGCTTGTTCATATCTATGCTTTCCCTAAAAGCAATCTCCAGCCTGACCCTACAGTAAACTCCTATCTCTCCCTCCGGGCAAAAAGATTGTGCACTGCACCCCCACACAACCAAATCAATGTAGATCGCTGTCTGATTAAAGCAGATTGATCCTATTCTATGCTTTCCCTACAAGCAATCTCTCCAGCCTCGCCCTACAGTAAACTCCTATCTCTCCCTCAGCAGTATCAGGAACCTCTCCCTAGTATAGTTATAGCAGAGAGACGCGCGTCGCTGTGTGACTCCAGCTTACGTAGAGTCTGGGTCACATGCTGCACTGGACAATCACAGCCATGCCATTAGTAGGCATGGCTGTGATGGCTTCTAGGGCACACTAGTTAATCGCTTGCTGATTGGCTGCCTTGCACCTGTTGAAACCGTGCCATTAAAACCACGCCAAAGCATCAAATAACATTACTGAACAACGGACAGTACCCAAACATACAGTGAAATGTTCGGGATCGGGTCCAGGTACCAAATACCCAAAAGTCCGGTACGAACATGAACAATACAGTCCGGGTTTGCTCAACCCTACTCTTAACCAAAATGAGTGATTAACATATTGGAGGAAAGCAGTGGTCACAAATATGAGAAAGAGACAAGAGCTATCTAGATTGAAAGGAATTTGATCATGACAAAGGTGTACATACAATTTGTGACTTTAAACAATGAAACAAGTGGAAAATGAACTCCGTTTATCTCAGCGGGGGATCTGTGTGCGGAGACACAGCTGTCAGGTCCGGCTGCTCTCTATGGGGGGATTGGATGGGAACAGACCGCCTGTCCATTCTCATCCAATCCCATCCGATCTGATCCAGGTGACGGATGGAAAATAGGGTTTCCATCCATCCAGATTTGACGGATCGGATCTGATGTCAGCGGACATGTCTCCGCTGACACCCGATGCCCCATAGAGATGCATGGGGTGTCCGTTCAGATCCGCCAAAAAAACTGACAGGCTGATCTGAACGGTCCGCCTGTGTGAAAGGGGCCTTAGGCTCCTTTCACACTAGCTGACTCCAAAGTTGCATGATTTTTCATTCAACTTTGAAGTTCAACTTTAATATGACTTTATAATGACTTTTGATAAGACTTTTACACTCTCTGACATTGAAGCCACGTCAAACTTGGAGCAAAGTAAAGCAGGAACCTTTTCTGAAGTTGCAGCGACTTCAGTAGTGTCAATTGGAACGGCTCTAATAGAGTTAGATGGCAATTCACATGTCCTGAGACTTTGGGTCTCACAAGTAGGGATGATCGAATGGTTCGGGTTGACCATCGGTTCGACCCGAACATTGGGTGTTCGAAATTCGGCCGAATTCCGAACTTTTTGCGGTAAAAATTCGGAAATTCGGCCACCAGAACCGCCCAAAATGCAATGGGACAGGAACTGGGCTTTAAAAGCCCGTGATTGGCCCAGAAACGTCAGTAAAAGCCAATTGAGGGGGCAGGAGTCTGCTAGGAATGTGATTGGAGTGACTACGGGGTCCAGAGGCCAATCAGGAGTGAATACGCCCCCCATACGCCCCCCAGTATATAACATAGCCCCGCAAAACCTAGCACTGTAATACAGAGGCTGTGGAAGAGAGTGGAAGCATTTGTGTTTCTCCTGCTGCTTGTAAACCTCCGGTGTCATTTTGCAATTACCTTCTGCTGTATGGAGCTGTTCTTTTAGTGTGAGGAAAGGGATATGCAGTGTAGTTAGGGTACTATATACCACTATAGTTAGATTCAATAGTCTCATTTTTGTAGGGATACCTTTAAGTGTCAGGGTGACCGTAGTGTAGTTTAGGGTGACCTGGCTCTGCCATGTCAGGGTGACCGTAGTGTAGTTTAGGGTTACCTGACTCTGCATGTCAGGGTGACCGTAGTGTAGTTTAGGGTGACCTGACTCTGCCATGTCAGGGTGACCGTAGTGTAGTTTAGGGGGAACTGACTCTGCCATGTCAGGGTGACCGTAGTGTTGTTTAGGGTGAACTGACTCTGCCATGTCAGGGTGACCGTAGTGTAGTTTAGGGTGAACTGACTCTGCTATGTCAGGGTGACCAAACTCTGCCATGTCAGGGTGACCGTAGTGTAGTTTAGGGTGAACTGACTCTGCCATGTCAGGGTGACCAAACCCTGCCATGTCAGGGGGACCGTAGTGTAGTTTAGGGTGAACTGACTCTGCCATGTCAGGGTGACCGTAGTGTAGTTTAGGGTGAACTGACTCCTCTGCCATGTCAGGGTGACCCCACTATGCAGATTCTGGGTTAGGGGTATATATATATCTATATATATATATATATATATATATATGTGTATATATATGTATATATATACACACACACACACACACACACACGTATATATATATATATATATATATATATATATATATATATATATATATATATACCCCTACACAGAGGTTCGAAAAAAACGTCCAAAAAACGCCTGAAACAAAAACGCCCAGGTGTGAAAGGAGGGTAACACCATCCCTGCGCTACTGAAATTCTAAGAGCTGAAACTTCACAGGTACACTTTTTAGACCCCCCAGACACTAAATCCAAAGAAATCTCATTTTTTTTACAATAATCGGGTCTCTATCAAAAACAACAATTTTTAAGAACTTTTCTTTTGCCTGATTCATAGTCCCTGGGGCATGACCCAGAACCCTAGGCACTTTTTAGGGGAATTTTTTGGGTTTGAGAGATTCAAAATGGTGTTTTTTGATTCCAGAAGTTCGGGTCCAATTGATTTCTTTTTTTTTTTTTTTTTTATTTCAATGGGGTTCTGGAATCCGAACCAAACTTTCGGGAAATTCGGGTGTTCTGGTCGAACCAAACTTTTCAAAAGTTCGATCATCCCTACTCACAAGTCAGATCCTAAGTCACACAAATATGAAAAGGAGGCTAAAAGTAGCTTCATCTCTCCAGGGTTTTCCACTTGAGCAAAACTAGTTATTGACCTGCTTGGAAATGTGTGCAAATTCCCATTCTTGGCTTTCCCTACAAAAAAAAAACGAAGCCACAAATAAGCCAAATTGTTATTTTTTTTAACTCGCCGCCCTACGGCTGTCGAAAGAAGCAAAGTAGGATGAGGTCAGATCCTAAATGGACTGCTAACACACTTAACTGGGCTGCTAAACAACTGATGCTACAAGTTTCTGATGCTAGGTATACTCAAACTGGATCTTTGGGTACCCTAAAACTAAAAATAGAGGTGCATGCAGCTACCTACATGTCAAAGTTACATTTTTTTTCTAAATTTCTAATCTGCACTTCCTGGTATTTCCAGGCAATGGTAAGCCAGTGTCTCACAGTTGCTGTCTGAAAAGGCTATGTCACCAGGTCCTTCCATGGGGGTTCTTGTAATTTGGTAGGAATAAAAGGCCTTTCTTTTGCAAAATCTCAGGATCATCAGTGGACCAATTTATATTATTTAGTGGGGGAGGAAGCAGAGGGCGGTCAGGACAGACCAACAGCAGAGTGGCAAACAAGTATGAATTAAGCTTTAAAATACAAGTAAATCCACTTGTTTCACTGTAGACATTTCAATGGCATTGGCAGTATTTTAGGAGAGGGTGAGAAGGTCTGTTATAAATAGGAAGTGTCTACAGCTCCTGGAGAATAAGAAACTGCAGCAACAATGTCCAAATCAAGACATTGAGGCTCAACTGCTAGGCAAGTTGAAGCTTACACAGAGCTGTGCAAGCTCCCATGTGAAGGTTTGCTGGTTGGCTGGTCATACTCCTAGCACTGTGGGAAGGTAAAGGGTGTGTCACATTGTCCCAATCTTCTAATGTGCCAGGTATTTCCCCTTGCTCCAGTTTTAAGAGAGTATGCAGAAATTAAGTACAGTAAATGCTCATTTATAGTCCTGTAAAGTAAAAATAAATATCTGTATGAAGCAACTATGGACAAAGTACTGGTTTACATTGAAAAATAAATTAAACAAATGACGTAAACATATAAAAATCCTCCTAAGCATGTACAGCATTCAATCAATTTTTGAGTAATAAACACTTTCGATATTGGCACATTGGATAAAGCATACTATGTTTATTATATTTACATTCATGCTATTTTATTATTATTTTAACAAACCCAACAGAATCCACATCTATGTAAATGATTCAGTTCCAAACTGAGTGCCATAATAAAAGCTGAATGGCTCTTTCCTTGGTATTATTTTATTTCAGGACAGGAACTCCCGAATCTCATAAACTAATAACAGTAAAATATTAAATAGTGAACAGATGTGATACCTCAAAATAAGAGGACGGCGTAATCATTTTTATATGTTGGCAGATGTATTTTTTTGTTTTATCACTGGAGAATAGGTAGTCCCTCCCTTCTTCTGATGGTCAAATAAAGGAAACTATTAAAAATGTGAAGAAAATGGCAGCTTTCTTGTCCAGTAACTTTGTCTGCTCTTATCCCGGCTCCGGGGATTTTATCTTTGATCTGCAGTTTCAGTTCTAGTATTTGCCTTTTTGTATGAGCCAGTTCATTGCTGGATGCCTCTGTGGTGAAGAGAACATTTATTAAAGACTGTCCAGCAATTTTCTCTCTTCGCATAACACGGGATTATAAAATTCTCCGGCGGGCTGACTGTGTATTCCGAAGCCCCCGGGAAAGATTCTTCCTTTGTATTATTCAAAGTGTGCTTTACCGTGCCAATAATGACTCAGTCCTTTCTTTCGAGTCTTTCCAAACCTCTCATCTCCTTAGTAGCCTTTTATATTCAGAGGTGTTACACATCACTTACGAGGCACGCTACCAATGTGCAAGCCTGTGAGCACTGAATACTGAAAATGGTTTATCAGTCTAGAGTGTCTATTATGAAGCCCTGTGATAGTACAAAGGCAGGTTCTTGTTGCATTCCCCAGTTTCTTTACTATTTTTCATTCTTTCCGTGTTTCAAATTTTTTATTTTAGACCTACCCCACATCTTAAAGAGACACTATCACCTTGCTCATTGAGAGAAGGAGCAGCCGAGGAGCACTGGTAATGTGAGTATCAGTGGGTTCAGGGGGCCCCTTTGCAAAGACACTGTGAATTTGCCCTGAATAGCCAAGGTGATGGTGTCTCTTTAAAGAGCATAGGATGGCAGATGCTCAGATTATTTAAATGTAGCACTACCACCATAGAAGTTGTTAGAATACTCTCTTGCTTTAACTCTTCAGCCAGGCACACCGTATTTTCCACAGCCAGGCACACACAGGCTCTTTTCTTGAAAAATCAGTGTATGGGTTTTTGGTTTTCTTTGATGTTTTATTGAGAACTTGGATATGGAAGAAATGTGGTGGGGTACTCCAGATTCAACTAATTACAGAGAGGACAACTTCTTCAACTTGACTGTGGAATTCCTAAATGAAGCAACATGAACTCTTGAGCAAATACTCTTTAAGAATTAAGAAGGATAGAGTACTGCCCTTCAGGACACTAGCCAGTATCCCATTTCTGCTGTACCCAGTAGCTGACTTTCCTAGCACAGAGGGATAGTCTACAAAAGAACAAGCCCCTAGATATTTGGTCTGAACTCATATGAGTCCCATTATGATCCTCTCAGGCATGGCTCCCCTCAGTCAGCTCTTCAGGACACATGGGTCAGCTCTCCTTCTTTTAGGCCTTCAGCCTGAGGTTGTATGGCAGAAGGTGCTGAGGGGGGCAAGGCACCCCCTCCTCAACTGGACTCTCCTCTCCAGACAAAGACCACTTGTTGTGTCTTTTCACTCAATATAAATACCCCCTCCCAGCATGCATAGGGGCCCCTATGCCTGTAATTGGCTGAGATGGCATCCATATTTATGCTACTGATCTGCATGAGTCACTCCTACCCATCCAGCAATTTCAAAAAATGCATTGATACAGATGAGTCAGTGCAAATACCGAAACACTTGGTAAACACACTGGGACAGTTTCCTGTTAAGCAGGAGACCACACTATTCTAACTATATACATCCTAGCAGCCTACCTAGGAGGGTGCTACATATAACTTGCTAAAAGGAAATGCACATGAATAAGGCAAAACTCTTCGACAAGTAGTATGTTGACCTTGAAAGGGAGGTTGCATTTTGGCAGGGAATACCCAATTATGGGCAAATAAATAAAAATAAATAGCATTTCACCCCATTCATTAAAGTGGTTGTAAAGTCAGAAGGTTTTAAATCCTAATGCATGCTATGCATTAAGATAAAAAGCCTTCTGTGTGCAGCAGCCTCCCCAGCACCCCTAATACTTACCTGAGCCCATCTGGATCCAGCGATGTTGCAGGAGTGTCTCGGCTGCCCAGAACTCTCCCTCCTCATTTGCTGAGATGGTAGTGTGGCACTATGGGCTCCCGCTGCTGTCAATAA
Source organism: Pelophylax lessonae (assembly GCF_965119305.1). NCBI lineage: Eukaryota > Metazoa > Chordata > Amphibia > Anura > Ranidae > Pelophylax > Pelophylax lessonae. Next base: position 614,235,844 of record NC_138770.1, read on the forward strand.
AAGTCTGTGAGCCAATGAGGGGAGAGAGAGGGTGGGGCCGGGCCACAGCTCTGTGTCTTAATGGACACAGGGAGTTTTGGCTCAGCTCAGGTGCCCCCGTAGCAAGTTGCTTGTTGTGGGGGCACTCGACAGGAGGGAGGGACCAGGAGAGCCGAAGAGGGACCCGAGAGGGGGAGGATCTGGGCTGCTCTGTGCAAAACCACTGCACAGGGCAGGTAAGTAACACATGTTTGTTAATACTTTAGTATGACTTTAAACTCTGAGACAAAGGAGGAGATTTACTAAAATTGGAGCACTCAGAATCGGGTACAGCTGTGTATGGTAGCCAATTCAGCTTGTTCAGTTGAACAATAAAAAACCTGGAAGCTGATTGCTTTCTATGCAGAGCTGTTCCAGATTTTGCACATTCCAGTATTCATAAATCCACCCAAAAGTCTCTTGCAAAGTGAACAGCCTTTTTACCTTTAGTAAATCAACACCTCTTTGTATAACCCCTAATGCATCACCTTTTTTTGACTATCTGTCAGGAACATGTAACTTTCCTGTTCTATGGCAGCTGCTGGTATTCCGGTTTTGGGGGAACTGCACTGCGTCTAACTGTTTACCTGCAGGGTGATTGGTTTAGACACAACCTCTGGGTGGAGTCCAAACCTATTTCGGGCCTGCCAAGCCCTTAGAGTTATATGCTTGTGTAGTGTTACACATGCTTCAAGCTCCTTGTTTACCTGCCTTAATTGCATGGCTTGACCTTTACCTTCCCTTGATCCCTGCCCCGCCACCTAATTTGGATTTTCTTTGTTATCAACCTCGGATTGGACTTTGGACTATTCTCTGAAATCTGCCTGCCTTTTGACCATGGATTTGACGCTGGCTACTCACTTAGCATTGCCTGCCCTGAGCTTGGAATGCCTTTGGACCACTTGGGCTGTCTGACAACAGCAAGTACCTGTTTGCTTTGCTTAGCTTGCGCTTACCCCAACATGGTAGCCAAGCACTGTAGTATTGTGTATAACACCAGGGGGCAACCAAGTATAAATAGGCCTGCTTGCCTTATAGGAAAGAGGGCTGCTATAGGTGAAGAACACAGAGCCAGCTATAGAGCCTGACCACATATGCTAGGGGTAGACATGACACTATCTTTGATTTGGTGAAGGCTCTCATTGGGGATCATTAGCTGCTTTGAGTGAATCTGGGCTTCTGCTGTGTTCCTGTACCTTTAAAGTGTTTGTAAACCCAAACTTTCCCCCAGGTCATGATTCCTCTCAACAAGTGCTATGTGCCTATATAACTATTATTTTTATTAATGTATGCAATAACTCTTGCTCCTGCAGGGTCTGCCTCTTCCAGGTTAGGGGGACCAACGCTAACCATAGTGTGCAGTTCATGTGGTAGTGGCATTGGCCCGCTGTGTGCGTTCATGGATTCATACTACAGAATTCCTTGCCAACACACATGCTCAACAGCTTCTGGCAAAGGAAATAGAAAAATGTGCTTAGGAACACTCACTAGGAGAAACATACAGGCTTTCTACAGATCACACATGTAGAAAAGAAAAAACAAGAAAATACCAGATCCCTACTCAACATAGGGTGAAAACAGGTATTTTCTAAAAGAAAAACATTGCTATTATGATTTTGAAAATTAAATGTCATCCGGTTGGGTTTTATATGTACTTTAATTAACTTTCTCTACTCTTGTCCAAGTCATTATCACTTTCCATTTGTCTGTCTTCCTTCATCATTTCTTTTCCCTTGTGATATCACTCTCCACTCAGTATTCTTCATGTTGTTTCCATGCCTTCATCATTCCCCACTCTGAAAACGCCGCCTTCACCTATGTCTCCAGATTTCCAAATCTTTCTTCATATCAATCTTCACAATTTCCATTATGACTTTTGTAAGGTTTTTGTCTTTCATTCATGTGCTCATTGATCTCCCCTGGTATATTTTAAAGTAATATAAGATATTCAAAATGTTTTAGATAAACATATTAAAAATGTAAAATCTTAAATATTATTATATTATTTATTAAAAAAATTAAATATTGTTATATATGTGTTAAGGTTTTAAAAGTATTCTTTCTATAAGAGATGTGTGCAACATTGTAACCAGGGCTGAGACAAAAGGTGGGCAGGAGGGGCGGCTGCCCTGGGCACTGTGGTATTATGTGAGGTTTGGAGGCAACACAAGGAGGTTGGGGGAGGGAATTTGTGTTGGAAGGGGGAATTTGGGGGGAGGGAGGAGGCGGCAGGAGATAAGAATTGTTCTAGTAGAGGAAATTTGGGGAGGTGTGCAAGGAGTGGGGATTTATGAGGATTTGTGTTTAGAGGGGAGATGGCAGAAGAGGATTTGCTTTAGGATGGGGGATTTGGAGGTTTGTGCTAAAAAAAATGTTGGGGGGGGGGGTTGTAGGGGATTTGTGCTAAGAGGGGAAATTTTGTTTGAGAGGAGGATTCGTGTTAATAGGGATGATTGGATTGCATTTGTGCTGGGAGGAGGGGGGGGGGGATTTGGAGTGGGGGGAGGATATTTGTGCTCAGAGGGGAAATTTGAGTGGTAGAGGATTTATGCTAGGGAGGGGGAATTTTTTTTTTGGGGGGGGGGGTAGAATGTGCTGGGAGCATAACTGGAACAAAAGGATTTGAGCTTAGCGCTCAAGTGTTTTGGGGGAAAGGGGATTTTTGCGGATTTATAATGCTCACACATCTTTTCGGGGGGGGGGGGGGGGGCACAATTTGGCATGTTCGCCCTGCGCTCTAGATGACCTTTTCCCGGTACTGGTTGTAACTATATATGTACACTATATGGCTATAATTTTGTAGACACCTTATTATTATTATTATTATACAGGATTTATATAGCGCCAACAGTTTACGCAGCGCTTTACAATGTGAGGAAAGACAATACAGTTACAATACAATTCAATACAGGAGGAATTAGAGGGCCCTACTGGTTAGAGCTTACAATCTATCAACATCATCTATATGAGTTTGTTAAACATCCCACTTAAAAACCAGGTAAACAAAATTAAGGACATAGGCTTTTGACAATCATTAGCATACAAAGACATTTTAGACCAGAACAAATACAGAGGGTGAATATCCCTAGTGGGGACAAATAAAAAAAACTTGACATTGATTCTAAAGCTGGCCATACACTAATAGATTTTCAAAAGAAGATTTGTACGAACATTTGTATGGAAATTCTAAGTAAATTTAATGACTTGACAAATGTTGTTTGAAAGTACTTTAAAACGTTGTCTACTTTAAATATTACATTTTGTAATGAAAGGACATTCCCAAATGAAAACCACATTGACTGTAAAAGTTCATTCACATTGGGTATATGCACCTACATAGGGCTGCTGATAGGGGGGGATCACCAGCCCTCCTGTAGGGGGCCCGGGCACACAGGGGGGCCCCAACAGCATGGGGAATTGGTGCAGATGGGCGAAGGGGCAATTACAGAAGGAAGCCCTGTGCAGCTCTCTGTAGCAGCTGAAAACCAGTTTCTCCCCCTCCTGCCAGCTTTCCCCTGCTGCAGGGGGAGACATAGACACAGGGTATCATTCCTGAAATTGCTTCTCCGACTCCGATGCCCCTCCCTGTTCTGCCTGCTTCTGACCCTCCCCTTCCCTTGTGCCCCCCTTTCACTGTGCTGCCCCCCCTCCCGCAGCGCTGCAGGCTCCCCTGTCCTATAAATTAAACATTAAAAAATAATTTTAAAAATTGTAAAATAAAAGAATTGTTAAATGTTTTACACTTAAAAAAAAAGTTATACATTACATTTAAAAAAAAAAGTAAAAATACAATTAAAAACGGGCTAATTCACACAGGTTCTCTGTTATGTTTGTGTCCACTAATTATGATTTGAGTGTATATTTAGTGAAATATTGTCTTGATAAATTTGTGGGGGGGGGGGCTGCCAGGTAGGCTGCATAGGTGATTTCTAGCAGCAGCCTTGCACCCAGTCCTGATTGGATGCCACATTAGGAACAGTCACTGCTTCCCAACTAATAGCAATGGGAGTGCCTGCATGGGGATGTACAGAACTTTGTCTTTGACTTTTTCCATCAATGCATGCAAAAATAAACGCCTATTTGACCCCACTACTGATTTGGATATCTAACAAACTTTCTAAAAAACGTAAAATTTCTAAATAAATTCTACTAGTGTATTGTCAGCCTAACCCTTTACTACTATATCCAAAACTTAAAAAAAAAAGTGTGGCAGTAGATACACTTAAAAAAAGAGCAAGGAAGGGACACAAGGAGACAGAATAATGAAGAATAATGAAAAGGGGGAAGAAAGGCAATTGAACATAATGGAGAAAATGAGGCACATTGCAAAGTAATACAGATAGAAAATGTTATAAATGTTATCTTTATCACTCTCCACCTTCCCTTGTCTCAGCTGCCTCCACTCTCTTATCATGTCTCATCAATCACTTCTCTCCTTAATGTCTTCATTATTGCTCAGTAGTCCTTGGTGACTTCATCCTTTGATCTCCCTTTGTATGATCTCTTTGTCTGTCTTCTTCAAAAATGTCATCACCCTATTAATATCAATACTATCTTTTGTTTGTAAACCAAGAACATATTACGCAGCTCTGTACATCGAGTAATAAAAAGATAACAAAGGGTGCAGATTTAAGGATCTGCCTTAACTAACATCAAAATAAATGAAAAATTAGAAATAAAATGGCTGACTGATTGTTGCCCAATGTCTGTCTCATGTCTATGACTCCATCCTGGTGGACTGATCTCAAGGGAAAAGATCTGTTATAAAATTTAGAAATGCTATCTCATCACTATTATTTTATTTTATATAAGACCAGGCTATACGTTTCTGGCCCATGATCCCCCTCTAGTCATTAAACATGTATGTTCAGATCAGAGAAAGCACAAATATGTGGTAGCTGGTTCACAGAGAAGTGTCTGCATTGTCAGGATGCATGCTCATGTCTAATCACTCTCTTAGATCCACAGACAATTTAAAGTCCAACTGCAAGTTGGACAGTCTCCTCAGGGGAGTATCCTAAAAAAATCAATATACTGTTTTTCAGCTGTCAGATGACTGGGGTCTGCTTTCTTTTCTGGTGTTCTGTGGTGGTGGATGTAGTGATGTGAGCACCAAGAGGACAATCTAGCCCCACAGGGAGTAAGTTACATGACACTGGCAATCACTCAACCTACAGGAGAAGTGGTGCTGGACCTCAAAAAAGTGATTATTGCAAAGAAAGACTTTTTTTTTTATTTTATTTAAATTAAAATGTAAAGTATTGAAAGAGTTTTACTTTAACAAAAATCAGCCTAGACTGGGCTTATGCAAGCTTTCTAGCTAGAGACTGGACTGGAGATGGTTCTATACAACCAAATGACTGCTTAAAGCTCAGCAACGGCCAGCAGGGGAGACAAATGCATCAGGTTTATGAAACAAAGAAACAGCTTGGGCAGGTTGCAGCTGTTTTGCTGAGCCAAATGTGCAGTAGGGGTATGAGGGTTACCTTATAGCTGTGCTGTAATATAGCCCACCTCCCATTAAAGTGGTTGTATACTAGAGCTGCACGATTCTGGCCAAAATGAGAATCACGATTTTTTAGCTTGGAATAAAGATCACGATTCTCTCACGATTCTCTGTGTAACAAAAAAATTGGGATAACTTTACTGTTACGTTTTTTTTTATTCATTAAAGTTTATTAATTGCGTTTGAAAGACTGCTGCGCAAATACAGTGTGACATAAAATATTACAACAATCGCCATTTTATTCTGTAGGGTCTCTGCTAAAAAATATATATAAAATGTTTGGGGGTTCTAAGTACTTTTCTAGCAAAAAAAGTGATTTTAAACTTGCAAGCAACAAGTGTCATAAAAAGGTCTAGTCTTTAAGAGGTTAAACTTCCTTTCTCCCTGGCAGAGGGAAGGAAAAGATACAATGTAATCATTTTTGTTTATAGTTACTGGGAGACTAAATGCTGATAGGCGTTTGTGGGAGGAAAGATACAATGTAATCATTTTGTTTATAGTTACTGGGAGTTTTCCACAGCTGTTTTCTCTGCTCCCTCAGCTATGCAAAGAATCGAGAATATGTCAGGTTTAGATCGTCAGGGGGGGTGAATCGAGATCGCGATTTTCATACGATTAATCGTGCAGCTCTACTGTATACCCATTATTATGACTTTTAATTAAAGTATCTATTCCAGAGTCTTTTATCTGTGTTAATTTAATTTTTTTCTCTTACCCTCTTCCTTTCCGAAATATTGAATGTTTTCTTAATCATTACGTCTCCAAGCTTATGCTGCCGGAAAAATGCAGGGTCTATGCCGAGGCTGCGTCATTTGCTATTTTAGACGTCAGCCCCATGATCCCGCGAGAGTAAAGAAGTAAGGAAGCAACAGGACCGGCTCCTATTCGCTGTATAAAGGTTTCCTTAGAAACCGTGAACCCAAACGAGGAAGTAATGCGACAGCCTATCTGTTTTCATCCGATTCGACCCGCTGGACAGATGTCAAATGTATCGCCATACATCTGTTTTCAGCGGATCGTGTTGGATCGGATGCCAGGCGGTTGTCAGCAGGCATGAAAAGGAAGAGGAGAATGGGTGGCCTGATCGGGTCCATCTGAAAAACAGACAGGTAGACCCAATCAGTCCCAACATGTGGAAGGGGCCTTAAAGTAGACTTTTAAAGTAGCAGATATATAGTTTTTATGTTCAATGAATGCATACAAAGACATTTGGAAGTATAACACTTATTGGAGTATATTACTTCTTAGTAATCACAGAACTCCAGACCACTATGCCTTTTTTCTGTCTTTCCGGGAGAAAACATCAGACCCTTCGGACCTGGTATGGATTTTATGGGGGAACCCTGCGAAAAAAAGTGTGCCTGATAACAGTGGCATCACTAGGGTTGGTGTCATCTGGTGTAGTAAAACATGGTGTCACTCACCCAACAATTAAGGGGGATCTCTGGGGACTGTGATGTAAGGGGAACCTCAGATGTGAGGGGGTCTCTGGTTATTTCTGGTCCACAGAGATCCCACTTACATCAGAGTTCTCCTTAACCCCAGAGGTTGCAGAGTTCCCCTTTAAATCAGAGTGCAAAACAATAAGCTTTTCTAGAAAAATCCTCAATAAATGGCACATGTCACTCACAATGCATGATACATAAATCAACAAAAATGTGAAAATATATATCCTATATTATTGATGCTCCTAACATGTGATACACAAAGTCAATAAATAATCAATACATTTAAAGTGGAGTTCCGGCCTATTTTGCAACTTTAGTGATTCCTGGAGTGCTCGCTATGCTGATCAACAATTGGGCATTTTCAATTTTTTTTTCGGGGGTCCCTTACCTTATTTTCAGGGCATTTTTGATGGTACTTCCTCTTTCACCCCCCTCTGTGGCCACGGCCACCGACATCACTTCCACCTTTGCATTGCATCCTGGGAGCTGTTTGTCATCACTCCCAGGAGGCTGGAATCGGGAAGAACTCCCAGAACACTCCCAGGAATCACGAAGAAGGACACAGCAGATTACACTGCGGCTTCAGATGCCCACATCCAAGATGGCCGCGCCCAGACAGCGTTTTTAAAAGTAAGATTTTGACTAAAATACAATACTGTACACCTTGTAAGTATGAGAATAGCGGTTCTGTAAAGGGCGATGGGTTAGTATTATAGGGGTATTTTTAATTAAAAAAGGTATTTGAGGCTGGAACTCCGCTTTAAACGTAACTATCATAAACAAAGTCCCACATTTATTGTCCCAAGTGATAAAGTGCTGGTGCTCTTTAAAATTATAAGGTGGTGCTTTATTCCACTGTGCTTGTAGTGCCCCACATGGACTTGCACCCAACAAATGGACATGACCACCTATTGCTAGTATGGTCAATAGCCCATTTTGCTTAACTCCTCTTGGATTCGCACAGCTCTGCTCAATATACTTGGTATTGCCACTCAAAGGGAAGGATGACAGGGAGAGAATCTCATAGTGTAAAACTTCTCAGTAAGTTTATTGTGTGAAAAAAATGCAGAAATACAATCACTTTTTTAAGTGTCATTTTAACCTGGCACCTAGTGTATACAGCATTGGGTTGTGTATGGGGATACCGGCCGTCACCCGTTCCATGACCAAAAGTGAGGTACGAGTCCCCATCCTGAGATGGCCTCAACGAAAGTTTGCTTTACAATGACGCAAGCCTAGCTTCAATGCGTCTCCACCTGACTGGTCATCCTCAGGAAGGAATCCAAGAGGTGTTAAGCAAAAAGGGGAAATGCCCCTTAAAGGGGGGTGCCGAGGTAGCCATCAAGTGATTTAGTAAATTTGTTTTCTTTTTTTTTATTATATTTTGTCCTGAAGTTTATGTGTGTCTGATTACTGATTGCACAGAATTTACAGAGTATTTTGTGAGTGCAAGGACTGCGGCAAATGTGCGCAGTGTATACTGTGAGTAATCTCACACACTATTTAACCACGTTCCTTTATTTAATGCTCATTGTTCAGCACCATGTAGCCACATTCACTTTCCATCTTCTCCAGCCTTTCCCTCCTTATGAAAGTTTAAGGTTGATAAGTATGTATATGAGTACACATGACTCAAGTGAGCAACTCCCTACGGCAGCCCATCACCTTGTGAGCTGAAAACAAAGTTGCAGCATACAGTCTGAGTGATGACTGGAGATGAGAAGGCTGAGCAAATACTTCTCCCAGGCCGCAGCAGAATGATATCATTCTTGCAGATTTCTCCTCTCTAACAGACATAGGGAGACTGTGCATAGGCACTATCCCTTGGCTAGAGAAGAGGATTTGATTTTTTATAGTAAAAGTTGCTGGAGAGTTACTAATAGGACCCTTTTAATGTACAAAAAACCCACAAGGATCTGGATAATTTTACGAATTGACACTGCAAAGACAAGTATTTATCCTCAAGACCTGTGAAGGTCAGTGTCAACATTCTTTAGGATTACAACAGCTTAGAAGACTGCAGATATTGTAGGTTTATATGTATATTTAATAAGAACATATTAAGACAAAAAGACAAGCCAGCTGGCACAAGTTAATGCCCTCCACCCATGGTTGATGATTGCACGCCTTACCTGGAATGGCACAATAATATCTCCTAAGATAAGCGGCAGCTGTTTTCTGAATTTTGCTTTTATTGGAATAATTTATGTTGAATACAGCTTGGCCTTTCATGGAGATAATATAAAAAGTTGTGTAAGTTACCAGAAACAGATATTTCTGTTATACATAGCTGGTAAAGAAAAGGAATGTCATATCAGAGAATGTACTGACCTGAAGATTTTGATCAACATAACTAATGTAACTGGTAAATACATACAGTTTATTTAAAGATAATAGATAGGGTTGTGTGTCTTCAATATCAAGCTGGAATCCGTCAATATAAGTCTTTGAAATACATATGTTGGAACTGTTTTACCAGACAAAATGTTAATTTTTCTGTCCAGCCAGCCTTACACTCCTAGCATACCTGCCAGACAGCATAGAAGGCAGGAAAAATCTTGTTTGTTCTGCAGAATTGCAGCTTGGTATATACTCCTCCGGATCATTGGATTAACATCATTAAACTCATGAAGTTCTTTTCCAGTGACATCCATAACATTTTGGATTTTCCATCAATATCTGTCCAGGTGGCAACGATCACAAAGAGAGGGTGTCAATCTCAAACGACAGAGAGCAATACAAACTTAACAGATGATCTAACCCTTCCACAATCTTTACAAAACTGGTTGGACTTAGGCTTTAAATGATGCTATCTATGCTATGATGGATAAATAACTAAAGTAACAGTAGAAGAAAGGCCATAACGCTAAACAAAAAATGATGCTTCTGAGTCACTTCCTCTAGTGCTGTCCAAGTGACCAAAAGCATATGACCGGGGTTAGATGACATCTGCTAAATGGGAAGATCAACTACTCTAATCTCTGATCCTCAATAACCAGCCATAGGAGACTTCCGAATGAACAGGAACTCTGCAGCCAGCTCCTCTTGTGTCTGTGAGACAAGCAAAATAAGCCTGCACAGCTTGAATGTGCAACCCCATGTGAGTTTAAGCTGTTTTTTTACTTAATAAAGCCTATACAAGCAGAGAGCACTTGATTTCCACCAAGTACATCGGATGATGCTGGGAGTGATCCAAGGTGAATATTAAGCCCAGTCCATCAAGCGACCCCAAGGAGTGTTGCCTTTAGAGGGGAGAGATCTTTACCCTCAGTGGAACTGCTCACTTAGACTTGGTGGTAAAACACGGGTCTAAGTTTAAGGTGAGAGGCCATCTTTAGGTGGTGGTGGCAGAAGCACTAGCACTTTTAAGCACCTTCTTTTAAGCACCTTCTTCAGCAAAATTTTGCACAGGGCTGAGGAAGCTATACAATGGACAGATATAGGGTTGAGCGGACACCTAGATGTCCGTGTTCGACGGGTTCGGCCGAACTTTAAAAAAAAGTCCGGGTCCGTGTCCCGGACTTTTACCGAACTTTTCCCGGACACCGAACCCCATTGAAGTCAATGGGGACCCGAACTTTAAGGCACTAAAATGGCTCTAAAACACCAAAGGAAAGGGCTAGAGTGCTGCAAATGGCAGCAAAACGTAATTAAGAGCATGGCAAGTGCTCTGCAAACAAATGTGGATAGGGAAATAACTTAAAACAACAAAAAAAAACAGAAAAATAAAACAATGTTCTTCTTCATCTCTGAAGGACGAGGCCCATATGGAGTAGGAGGGAGGTTGAGGTGGTGGTGGATGTGGCGGTGACATAGGCGTGCGCACAGGGTGTGCTGGGTGTGCCTGGGCACACCCTAATCACCTAGGGCACATAGCATTGCCAGTGAGGAGATGGGAAAGATCTCCCTGGGACCTGCTCTGCTCTATTTCTCCTTGCCTACAGGTACATGGCCCCGATACATTACTCTCCCTGCTGGCAAACACATGCATGTGTATTTCAACTTTGGGGTGCACACCTTAATGCAATAGGCTGCGCACACCTATGGGCGGTGTAGGTGGAAGCGGCGGTGGAGGAGGACCAGGGCCGGATTAACAGCATCATGGGCTTGGTGCTGAGGATTTTGAAGGGCCTTAAGGGCCGTGCCTTGCCATGCACCCAGAGGAGGAAGGGTGCAGCCATGCATGCCTAATTCAACATGGGATGCTGTCTCTGAAGCCCATAAACACATCCATGCATCGCCAACTGTCCCTCCTTGTCCGGCCTTCACGCTGTGTGGGGAGGTTCTGAGGGTGCTGCCTGGGGAAGCGAGCATAGAAGCCAGACTTCTGTGTTTACAAGTGACAGAAGAGCGGTAACAGTGAATATGGCCAACCCGGGGCCTATATAAAAGGTAGGGGCCTGGAGCTGCAGCTCCAATAGCCCCTACATTAATCTGGCCCTGAGGAGGAGGACGAGGTAGCCAACACTGCTTCTTTTCAAAAATTTTAAATGAGGGTACACCCCAAAAGAGTGAGAAAGAGCAAAAATGGAACAATGGGTGGGTAAGGTCGGTATCCATTGCTATTCTGCATAAGGTACGGAAAAGTCCCGTGGGATCCATGCCTGGTTCATTTTAATGAACGTGAGCTTGTCCACATTGTCTCTGGACAGGCGGCTGCGCTTGTCTGTTATAACGCCCCCAGCCGTGCTAAATACCCGTTCAGATAATACACTGGCTGCAGGGCACGCCAGCACCTCCAAGGCGTAAAGGGCAAGCTCAGGCCATGTGCCCAATTTGGAGACCCAGAAGTTGAAGGGGGCAGACCCGTCATTCACTACATGTAGGCGTGTGCACACATACTGCTCCACCATGTTGGTAAAATGCTGCCTCCTGCTAAGACGTTCCATCTGAGCTGCTGGTGCTGCTGTTTGTTGTGGCGTGCTGACAAAGCTTTTCCACATTTCGGCCATGCTAACCCTGCCTTCTGAGGTGCTGGCGGTGCCCTGGTTGCGTTGGCGACCTCCTCCTCCTCCTCCTCTGCCTTGTGCTTCCACTGTGGCCCCGCTGTCAGATGGGAATGCCAGCAGCATGGCGTCTACCAGCGTGCGCTTGTACTCGCGCATCTTGCGATCGCGCTCCAGTGAGTGAATTAAGGACGGTACGTTGTCCTTGTAACGGGGATCCAGCAGCGTGGCCACCCAGTAATCAGCACAAGTTAGAATGTGGGCAACTCGGCGGTCGTTGTGGAGACACTGCAGCATGTAATCGCTCATGTGTGCCAGGCTGCCCAGAGGCAACGAAAGGCTGTCCTCTGTGGGAGGTGTATCGTCCGTGTCCTCTGTATCCCCCCAGCCACGCACCAGTGATGGCCATGAGCTGGCCTGGGTGCCACCCTGCTGTGAACATGGTTCCATCTCCTCCTCCAGCTCCTCCTCCTCCTCATCCTCCTCATCCTCCAGAACTGTGCCCCTGCTGGACAATTGCGTCCCTGGCGTTTGCGTGTGCAGGAACCCACCCTCGGAGCCCCTTGCGAATGACTGCCCTGAAAGCCTTGGAAATGTTACCTCTTCATCCTCCTCCTCCTCCTCATCCTGTGCCACATCCTCTTCCATCATCGCCCGAATTGTTTTTTCAAGGAGGCATAGAAGTGGGATAGTTAAGCTGAGAACGGCGTCATTGCCACTGGCCATGTTGGTGGAGTACTCAAAACAGCGCAACAAGGCACACAGGTCTCGCATGGAGGCCCAGTTATTGGTGGTGAAGTGGTGCTGTTCCGCAGAGCGACTCACGCGTGCGTGCTGCAGCTGAAACTCCACTATGGCCTGCTGCTGCTCGCACAGTCTTTCCAGCATGTGCAAGGTGGAGTTCCACCTTGTGGGCACGTCACATATGAGGCGGTGAGCGGGAAGGCCGAAGTTACGCTGCAGCGCTGCCAGGCGAGCAGCAGCAGGGTGAGAACGCCGAAAGTGCGCACAAACGGCCCGCACTTTCTGCAGCAGCTCTGACATATCGGGGTAGTTTTTAAGGAACCTCTGCACCACCAAATTCAGCACATGCGCCAGGCAAGGGATGTGCGTCAAACCGGCTAGGCCCAGAGCTGCTATGAGATTTCGCCCGTTATCGCACACCACCAGGCCGGGCTTGAGGCTCGCTGGCAGCAACCACTCATTTGTCTGCTGTTCCATGCTCCTCCACAACTCCTGCGCGGTGTGTGGTTTGTCCCCCAAACAGGCAAGTTGTAAAACTGCCTGCTGTCGTTTACCCCTGGCCGTGCTGAAGTTGGTGGTGAAGGTGTTACGCTGTCCGGATGAGGAGGCGGTAGAGGATGAGGAAGCGGAGTAGGAGGAGTTAGGAACAGGAGGCAAACTGAAGCGCCCTGCAATCCTCGGTGGTGGAAGGACATGCGCCAAATTGCTATCCGCCTCAGGCCCATCCGCCACTGCATTTACCCAGTGTGCCAATAGGGAGATATAACGCCCCTGACCGTGCTTACTGGTCCACGTATCCGTAGTTAGGTGGACCTTGGCACAGATGGCGTTGCGCAGTGCACACCTGATATTTTCCCCCACTTGGTTGTGCAGGGAAGGGATGGCTTGCCTGGAAAAGTAGTGGCGGCTGGGCACGACGTACTGTGGGACAGCCACCGACATAAGGTTTTTAAAACTGTGCGTCTCCACCAGACGGAATGACAGCATTTCAAAGGCCAATAATTTTGAAATGCTGGCATTCAGGGCCAGGGATCGCGGGTGGGTAGGGGGGTACTTCCTCTTCCTCTCAAGTGTTTGGGAGATGGAAAGCTGAACGCTTCCACGGGACATTGTGGAGATGGTTGTTGGTGACCCAGGTGGTGGTGTTGCTGACAGATCGTCTGTTTGCGGGGTGGCAGGTGCCGGTATCACTACAGATGTGGCTGGAGCGGCCGAGACTGCAGCAGAAGAGGAAGCAGGATGAGCCAGAGACGTTTCTTGGTTTTGAAGGTGTGTACTCCACTGCAGCTCGTGCTTTGCACTTAGATGCCTGATCATGCAGGTTGTGCTCAGGTTGAGAAGGTTTATGCCTCGCTTCAAGCTCTGATTGCACAGGGTGCAAACCACTCGTGTCCTGTCATCAGCACATTTTCTAAAGAACTTCCACGCTAGAGAACTCCTTTGAGCTGACTTTGGTGCGCTCGTTCCCTTGCTGCGTTGGGCAGTAGCGGGCGTAGTGTCTAGGGCACGGCCGCTCCGCTTCTGCACCCTGCTCCCTCTTCTGCTGTGCTGGTGGCTCTGTGCGACCACCGCCTCTTCCTCCAAACTACTCAGGTCACCTGCATGACGTTCATTCCATGTGGGGTCGAGGACCTCATCGTCCTCCACATCATCTTCCACCCAGTCTTCACCCCTGCCCTCCTTGTCGGTCTCCACAATGCTGAACGCCGCAGCAGTTGGCACCTGCGTTTCGTCATCATCGGAGACGTGCTGCGATGATCCTTGCATGTACTCATCTTGAGAAATAAGTGGTTGGGCATCGCTGCACTCAATCTCTTCCACTTCTGGGGCAGGGCTAGGTGGATGGCCCTGGGAAACCCTGCTGACAGAGTCCTCAAAAAGAATAAGAGACTGCTGTATGGCTTGGGGCTCAGACTGCTGGCCTGATTTGCAAGGGGGTGAGGTGAAAGACGGTTGGACATTGGCTGCAGGTGCCAACTCTAACCTTTCTGCAGTAGACTGGGTGGGAGACAATGTGAAGGAACTGGAGGCACTGTCAGCAGCAAACCAATCTACTATCGCCTCAACTTGTTCTGGCCTCATCACTTCTAGGGGCGTTTGATGCCCTACCAAATACTGATGCAGGTTCTGTCGCCTACTCACACTTGAGGAAGGTGTTTCACTTGTGCGTGTAGCTGGCACAGATCGACCACGTCCTCTCCTTGCAACAGGAGCTCTACCAGCAGCACCACGACCCAGGCCACGGCCCTTATTTGACGGTCTCCTCATATTTCTGTAATTTAAGATCTTGCCCTAGAAAGGTTTTTATTGAATAGCGGAATAGGAAATATGATCCAAAAAAGTGTATGTATCTCGCACGTACAAAACCACACTAGGCCCCAATTACTATTGTTTCTACCCCTAAAAGGATGGATGAGGAGTAGGAGGAGTATGGAACAGACAGCACCCTCAAATCTTCAGAAGTATGAGATGAACCCCAAAAACTTGGAAAGGTGGATCTCACACGTACCGACACAGACTATCCCGCAATTCAATTGATCCTCAAAGGTTTTTATTGAATAGCGGAATAGGAAATATGATCAAAAAAAGTGTATGTATCTCGCACGTACACAACCACACTAGGCCCCAATTACTATTGTTTGTACCCCTAAAAGGATGGATGAGGAGTAGGAGGAGGAGTATGGAACAGGCAGCACCCTCAAATCTTCAGAAGTATGAGATGAACCCCAAAAACTTGGAAAGGTGGATCTCACACGTACCGACACAGACTATCCCGCAATTCAATTGATCCTCAAAGGTTTTTATTGAATAGCGGAATAGGAAATATGATCAAAAAAAGTGTATGTATCTCGCACGTACACAACCACACTAGGCCCCAATTACTATTGTTTGTACCCCTAAAAGGATGGATGAGGAGTAGGAGGAGGAGTATGGAACAGGCAGCACCCTCAAATCTTCAGAAGTATGAGATGAACCCCAAAAACTTGGAAAGGTGGATCTCACACGTACCGACACAGACTATCCCGCAATTCAATTGATCCTCAAAGGTTTTTATTGAATAGCGGAATAGGAAATATGATCAAAAAAAGTGTATGTATCTCGCACGTACACAACCACACTAGGCCCCAATTACTATTGTTTGTACCCCTAAAAGGATGGTTGAGCAGTAGGAGCAGGAGTATGGAACAGGCAGCACCCTCAAATCTTCAGAAGTATGAGATGAACCCCAACAACTTGGAAAGGTGGATCTCACACGTACCGACACAGACTATCTCGCAATTGAATTGATCCCCAAAGGTTTTAATTGAATAGCGGAATAGAAAATATGATCAAAAAGAAAGTGTATGTATCTCGCACGTACACCACCACACTAGGCCCCAACTACTATTGTTTGTACCCCTAAAAGGATGGTTGAGCAGTAGGAGGAGGAGTATGGAACAGGCAGCACCCTCAAATCTTCAGAAGTATGAGATGAACCCCAAAAACTTGGAAAGGTGGATCTCTCTCACACGTACCAACACAGACTATCCCCCAATTTAACTGATCCCCAAAGGTTTTTGATTAAATAGCGGAATAGAAAATATGATCCAAAAAAAGTGTATGTATATCACATGTACACAACCACACTGGGCCCCAATTACTATTGTTTGTACCCCTAAAAGGCTAGATGAGGAGTAGGGGGAGTATGGAACAGGCAGCACCCTCAAACCTTCAGAAGTATGAGATGAACCCCAACAACTTGGAAAGGTGGATCTCTCTCACACGTACCAACACAGACTATCCCCCAATTTAACTGATCCCCAAAGGTTTTTGATTAAATAGCGGAATAGAAAATATGATCCAAAAAAAGTGTATGTATATCACACGTACACAACCACACTAGGCCCCAATTACTATTGTTTGTACCCCTAAAAGGCTAGATGAGGAGTAGGGGGGGTATGGAACAGGCAGCACCCTCAAACCTTCAGAAGTATGAGATGAACCCCAACAACTTGGAAAGGTGGATCTCTCTCACACGTACCAACACAGACTATCCCCCAATTTAACTGATCCCCAAAGGTTTTTGATTAAATAGCGGAATAGAAAATATGATCCAAAAAAAGTGTATGTATATCACACGTACACAACCACACTGGGCCCCAATTACTATTGTTTGTACCCCTAAAAGGCTAGGAGTAGGGGGAGTATGGAACAGGCAGCACCCTCAAACCTTCAGAAGTATGATATGAACCCCAACAACTTGGAAAGGTGGATCTCTCTCACACGTACCAACACAGACTATCCCCCAATTTAACTGATCCCCAAAGGTTTTTGATTAAATAGCGGAATAGAAAATATGATCCAAAAAAAGTGTATGTATATCACACGTACACAACCACACTAGGCCCCAATTACTATTGTTTGTACCCCTAAAAGGCTAGATGAGGAGTAGGGGGAGTATGGAACAGGCAGCACCCTCAAACCTTCAGAAGTATGAGATGAACCCCAACAACTTGGAAAGGTGGATCTCTCTCACACGTACCAACACAGACTATCCCCCAATTTAACTGATCCCCAAAGGTTTTTGATTAAATAGCGGAATAGAAAATATGATCCAAAAAAAGTGTATGTATATCACACGTACACAACCACACTAGGCCCCAATTACTATTGTTTGTACCCCTAAAAGGCTAGATGAGGAGTAGGGGGGGTATGGAACAGGCAGCACCCTCAAACCTTCAGAAGTATGAGATGAACCCCAACAACTTGGAAAGGTGGATCTCTCTCACACGTACCAACACAGACTATCCCCCAATTTAACTGATCCCCAAAGGTTTTTGATTAAATAGCGGAATAGAAAATATGATCCAAAAAAAGTGTATGTATATCACACGTACACAACCACACTAGGCCCCAATTACTATTGTTTGTACCCCTAAAAGGCTAGGAGTAGGGGGAGTATGGAACAGGCAGCACCCTCAAACCTTCAGAAGTATGAGATGAACCCCAACAACTTGGAAAGGTGGATCTCTCTCACACGTACCAACACAGACTATCCCCCAATTTAACTGATCCCCAAAGGTTTTTGATTAAATAGCGGAATAGAAAATATGATCCAAAAAAAGTGTATGTATATCACACGTACACAACCACACTGGGCCCCAATTACTATTGTTTGTACCCCTAAAAGGCTAGATGAGGAGTAGGGGGAGTATGGAACAGGCAGCACCCTCAAACCTTCAGAAGTATGAGATGAACCCCAACAACTTGGAAAGGTGGATCTCTCTCACACGTACCAACACAGACTATCCCCCAATTTAACTGATCCCCAAAGGTTTTTGATTAAATAGCGGAATAGAAAATATGATCCAAAAAAAGTGTATGTATATCACACGTACACAACCACACTAGGCCCCAATTACTATTGTTTGTACCCCTAAAAGGCTAGATGAGGAGTAGGGGGGGTATGGAACAGGCAGCACCCTCAAACCTTCAGAAGTATGAGATGAACCCCAACAACTTGGAAAGGTGGATCTCTCTCACACGTACCAACACAGACTATCCCCCAATTTAACTGATCCCCAAAGGTTTTTGATTAAATAGCGGAATAGAAAATATGATCCAAAAAAAGTGTATGTATATCACACGTACACAACCACACTAGGCCCCAATTACTATTGTTTGTACCCCTAAAAGGCTAGATGAGGAGTAGGGGGAGTATGGAACAGGCAGCACCCTCAAACCTTCAGAAGTATGAGATGAACCCCAACAACTTGGAAAGGTGGATCTCTCTCACACGTACCAACACAGACTATCCCCCAATTTAACTGATCCCCAAAGGTTTTTGATTAAATAGCGGAATAGAAAATATGATCCAAAAAAAGTGTATGTATATCACACGTACACAACCACACTAGGCCCCAATTACTATTGTTTGTACCCCTAAAAGGCTAGGAGTAGGGGGAGTATGGAACAGGCAGCACCCTCAAACCTTCAGAAGTATGAGATGAACCCCAACAACTTGGAAAGGTGGATCTCTCTCACACGTACCAACACAGACTATCCCCCAATTTAACTGATCCCCAAAGGTTTTTGATTAAATAGCGGAATAGAAAATATGATCCAAAAAAAGTGTATGTATATCACACGTACACAACCACACTAGGCCCCAATTACTATTGTTTGTACCCCTAAAAGGCTAGATGAGGAGTAGGGGGAGTATGGAACAGGCAGCACCCTCAAATCTTCAGAAGTATGAGATTGTGTTCACTGTACCCCACAAAGATTGAGTTCACTGCACCCCACAATGATTGTGTTCACTGCACCCCACAAAGATTGTGTTCACTGCACCTCACAAAGATTGTGTTCACTGTACCCCCCAAAGATTGTGTTCACTGCACCCCACAAAGATTCTGTTCACTGTACCCCACAAAGATTGTGTTCACTGCACCCTAAAAGGATGTTGTTCACTGCACCCCACAAAGATTGTGTTCACTGCACCCTAAAAGGATGTTGTTCACTGCACCCCAAAAAGATTGTGTTCACTGTACCCCCCCAAAGATTGTGTTCACTGCACCCCACAAAGATTGTGTTCACTGCACCCCAAAAAGATTGTGTTCACTGTACCCCCCAAAGATTGTGTTCACTGCACCCCAAAAAGATTGTGTTCACTGTACCCCCCAAAGATTGTGTTCACTGCACCCCACAAAGATTCTGTTCACTGTACCCCACAAAGATTGTGTTCACTGCACCCCAAAAAGATTGTGTTCACTGTACCCCCCCAAAGATTGTGTTCACTGCACCCCACAAAGATTCTGTTCACTGCACCCCACAAAGGATTTTGTTCACTGCACCCCAAAAAGATTGTGTTCACTGCACCCCAAAAAGGATTTTGATCACTGCACCCCAAAAAGGATGTTGTTCACTGCACCCCAAAAATGATTTTGTTCACTCCACCCCAAAAAGATTGTGTTCACTGCACCCCACAAAGATTGTGTTCACTGCACCCCAAAAAGATTGTGTTCTTTGTACCCCCCAAAGATTGTGTTCACTGCACCCCACAAAGATTCTGTTCACTGTACCCCACAAAGATTGTGTTCACTGCACCCCAAAAAGATTGTGTTCACTGCACCCCAAAAAGGATGTTGTTCACTGCACCCCAAAAAGGATGTTGTTCACTCCACCCCAAAAAGATTGTGTTCACTGCACCCCACAAAGATTGTGTTCACTGCACCCCAAAAAGATTGTGTTCACTGCACCCCAAAAATGATTTTGTTCACTGCACCCCAAAAAGGATTTTGTTCACTGCACCCCAAAAAGGATGTTGTTCACTCCACCCCAAAAAGATTGTGTTCACTGCACCCCAAAAAGATTGTGTTCACTGCACCCCACAAAGGATTTTGTTCACTGCACCCCAAAAAGATTGTGTTCACTGCACCCCAAAAAGGATGTTGTTCACTGCACCCCAAAAAGGATTTTGTTCACTGCACCCAAAAAAGATTGTGTTCACTGCACCCCACAAAGGATTTTGTTCACTGCACCCCACAAAGATTGTGTTCACTGCACACCAAAAAGGATTGTGTTCACTGCACCCCAAAAAGATTTTGTTCACTGCACCCCAAAAAGATTGTGTTCACTGCAGCCCAAAAAGATTGTGTTCACTGCAGCCCAAAAAGATTGTGTTCACTGCAGCCCAAAAAGATTGTGTTCACTGCAGCTCACACACAGAAAAATGGATGTGGATCACTGACACCTGCCTATCTCCAATCCCACACCACACAGCAATATCGATTGTAGTTTGTAGAACACAGTTTCCCTAAAATTCAGCAGACTCTGTCCCTAACAGGATTGAGAAGAGATCGTAGATCAGGATTGAGTGCAGATTCACCCCACCCCCCACACAGCAATATCGATTGTAGTTTGTAGAACACAGTTTCCCTAAAATTCAGCAGACTCTGTCCCTAACAGGATTGAGAAGAGATCGTAGATCAGGATTGAGTGCAGATTCACCCCACCCCCCACACAGCAATATCGATTGTAGTTTGTAGAACACAGTTTCCCTAAAATTCAGCAGACTCTGTCCCTAACAGGATTGAGAAGAGATCGTAGATCAGGATTGAGTGCAGATTCACCCCACCCCCCACACAGCAATATCGATTGTAGTTTGTAGAAGACACTGACCCTATAATTCAGCAGACTCTATCCCTAAAATGCCTACAACTCGCCCTGCCTAAACACTCCGACCTGTCCCTCAATTCTATCCGGACACAAATGGTTTTTTCCTGCCTATCTTTCCCTAATCAGCAGCCAGCACATTGATGTGTGCTCTGTCCCTTAGCTAAGCAGCAGAATGACGCTGCTGCGGCGGCTGCCTCGAACTTATAAAGACTTGGTCACATGCTTCAGACGGCCAATCACAGCTACTAAGACATTTGCAGGCATGGCTGGGATGGCTTAAGGCACACCAGTTAAACGATTGTTGATTGGCTGTTGAAAGCCCGCCATGAAAAGAGCGCCAAAGCATGCAAAACCCGGAAATAAAACGACCGAACACGGATTTTTACCCGAACATACAGTAAAGTGTCCGTGTCCGTGTTCGGGTAAAAAAAATCCAATTATTCGGTACGAACACGAATAATACAGTCCGTGTTCGCTCAACACTAGACAGATACACTTTATATGGACATTTATTTGCACTTTATGAGAAGAACTATTTATGCTTTGCACTTTGTGATTATTCTGCCCATTGGCACTTTGATTATTTGCATGCACCTTATATTTTGCTTATTTGCACAGTGATATTGATGCTTGGCACTAAGTAGCACTGTACCTTTAATATACTTTGAATAACCAGCCATAGTCTGCTGACAGAGCGTCAAAACACTGAAAAGATAATAAAGTTGGCCAGAGACTGATCAAAATTCAGCAGGTTCAGCAGTGACTTTTGATCAGTATGTGACCATCCCCTCCATGGAGTTTGAATCCTGCTGGCAGAATACAAGAGAGATGAATACCTCCATCAACCTTATTTGTGTGGATGGAGGAAACTGAGAAAAGACTACCAGTCTATGGCCAGCTTAACTCTGCTCTCTCCTGATAGTAAGCACCAAGCATATGGCTCACAACACTGTACAATGCAGAAGAACCTTGTTGGCTCAAAGTGCTGGTCCTCCCTTTCAGACTTTGCATCTTTGTGTGCAGGGAAAGCTACTATAAAGATAGATTAACCACTTCTCCACCGGAAAGTTTTACCCCCTAATGACCAGGCCATTTTTTGTGATAGGGCACTGCGTTATTTTAACTGACACTTGGACGGTCGTTCGACGCTGCACCCAAATAAAATTGATGCCTTTTTTTCCCCCCACAAATATAGCTTTCTTTTGGTGGTATTTGATCACCTGTGTGATTTTTATTTTTTGCGCTATAAACAAAAAAAAAAAAAAAACGACAATTCTTAAAAAAACAATATTTTTTACTTTTTGCTATTAAACATTCCCAATAAAAAAAAAATCTATTTTTTTCATCATTTTAGACCAATATGTATTCTGCTACATATTTTTGGTGAAAAAAAATCAGTAAGTGTATATTGATTGGTTTGCGCAAAAGTTATCGCGTCTACAAACTAGGGGAAAGATTTACATCATTTTTATTACATTTCTTTTTTACTAGAAAAGGCAGCGACCAGCGGTTTGTAGCGGGACTGCGACATTGTGACAGACAGATTGGACACCTAACTGACATTTTTGACACTTTTGGGGGGACCCAAGGTTGGTAAACAGGGTATCCGGGATGAGTTCCGGTGTCAAAAAGACATCTAAAGTGGTAAAAAGGGGCAGCCAAAGGTTAAAAATAATATCATAAAGGGAAAAAAGGGAGATTCAGTAACGTAGAGGAACAGTCCCGTTTGAACTCACCATATGACATCTGTACTAGTGGTGAAGGCCAACTCTCACAATGCCGCTAAAGTGAAGCCCGCCTAAATACTCCTTCAACCCGGCGCGTAGTGCACGTCGTAGATATGCGACGCACGCACGGGTCAGTTCTTCAACCAATTAAAAACCAACCACTAAAAAAATTGTCGCCACAAGATTTTGTATCTAGGTATTGTATTGTTGTTTTTTCCTTATAATTTATGTGTCCATTTAGTACGTGTTTTTAATATGTATTAATAAATACTTTATATTTTATACTCTCTTGTTATTTCATGAGCTACGGTACCCTTTAAAAATCCCACCAGCCCTCTCTTGTTCCTGGTTTTTCTTTTTTGTTTTTCTTTTTTTTTCTTTGTCCCTTGTCTCTCCCCCCTTTTTTCTTTCCCTTCTTCCTCTCTTCCCCTCCCCCTCCCCCCCCCCCCATTCCTATTTCCCCCTTTTTTTCTTTTTTCTTTTTTTCTTCCCCTCTTTCTGGTCTCTTTCTTCTTTTCTTTACTGGTGTTTGGCTCTGACACCTTGAGCCTTCTCCCAGCCTCTTTTAGGGTCTTCTTCCCTACAATTATTGTTTACTTCCCTCAATGAATCAGATAGGGACTCTAGTTCTGACTTAGCCATGGCCAGCCCAAGGGTAGCTTGGCTTGCTGATGGTGATGAATAAAGGCTAGACACTCTCAGTGTTGATGACTGTGACTACAGGGATGATGGTCTTCTTAGTGCCAGCATTGGTGGGCTATTCATCATGCAATGCCTGGAGCAGTAGAGTCGTAGGCAATACCTCCATTAAAAGATTCCCACAGTGTGGGCATGTGCACCAGGGACGAATGGTTACAAGTATTCTAAGGCAGTTACCACAGGTCAATCCAACAAGCCCATAGCCAATTATAGTGCAATGTCAGTAATTACTTCTGCTCCAACAACCAAGCTGGTACTAATCCCAGGGGCAGACACCTTCCAATAAGTCAATGAAAAATGTACAGAAGCAGAAAAACTTGCCATGCTCTCTCTCTTTCTCTCTTTACTATCACTCTCACAAGTACTGAGATGTACATCTCTCTGATCTCCTGGACACATGGAAGGACTTCACTGCAACAGAAAGGTGGCCTCTCCCACCACCCATGGGGCACAAAGACTGGTGGTAAAAACTCTCTAAAAAAAAAAAATGTTCCTTCCCACTCTGATAGCACAATGACCTCCTAGAGGCATTTAGGGAACCCTCTGGTCCAGTGGGCTGACATTTCATCTCAAGGTTGGGTTCTTTACTTTTTGAGGGGCACCAGTCACCTTTGAAAAGGTTAACAGTGTTTATTTAAGATTATAAACCCAGGGACAGAGGGATTAGGGCACAGGATACCCAGGATACCCAAAAAGAACCAAATGCAGACTCCAAATCCTAACAGTCAATAAAGAAAAAGGCCTTTAAGCTATAACTGCACTCTGCATTCCTCTGACTTTAGAACAGTTGCACCATATAACCCCTTTGAATGAACCACAAGCCCTCCTGCCATATCTAAGCTGGTGCCCAGCTATTCTAGACACTCTTTCAGCAAAGTTCCTCCCGGGTGTTCCAATCCAAGTTTCAGCTTCACTCCTCCCATGTAAACTCTCCAGCAAGGCAGTGCAAGCTTACAGACCCTAACATCAAATATTTATACCCTCCCCCCACATACACCACTGGCAGTAAACCTCTTAATGTTTGCCCTCTTAGTGTTTGCCCAGGGAGATATAAATAGTCATAAATCAACACCAATTATATTTTTTTATAGTCCATCTTGTTGTAGGGACCTGTCAGGAGAGAAAGTGACTGAGCCATTGGAGAGCTCTTCACTGCGTGGGCAAAGTTTCACCAGAGTGTAGAGAGCTGTGACCTGAGTGCAGAGGGACGGAGCCATTGCCAGGATACAAATTTTGCTGTGCTACAGACTGGAGTCACCCAGGCAACCCATAGTGGGCGGACACCTAATCAGAGGGACCACTTTTGATGTGTTGCTGTGTCTGGCCTTATTGACTCTCTCTAAGCCCGCCAATGGTGATCGGATCCCAATGCTACCCGGCTGAGGAGTCAGGACTAAAGACTGCCCTTACAATTGAGACCATTGCCCCTTTCTTGGTCAAGAGGTGCCTTTTGGGGGACGCTGCACCATACCTTTGCCATCCCATTACAGTGCACTTTAACCAAGTTATAGTACTGTTATTATCAACATTGCAGTTAAAAGAGATATATGTTTTTTTTTTGTTTATTTTAATTCACACTTACATCACACACTTACTCACATCTGACGGATGCTGCATCTGTCCCCCGGTTCACACTGGCATTAAAAGCAGGCGGTGGTAAAAATGCCCTTCAAACAGCTATGCACAAGATACAATAGACAGCGCATTGTGCTGTTCACACTATCAAAACATGAAGCATTAGCATTGCTTTGCTTCAAAATGAAAGCCTTATATCGAGTCAGGAGGCGTTTGAAGCCTTTCATCGCCTCCCATGCAAGTCTATGGTAACATTTCGCAAACACTCAGGCAGGCGTTTGTGGCATGGTTATGGTGCGGCACATAAAAGTGAGTTTATTTGTGTCCCTTTCCATTGTGGAGCAGTTTTAACATTTCTCAAATGCGCCCAAACCGCGCATAGGGCGCTTATGGAGCATTTTTAACGCTTGTAAACCGCCCCATACTAAAGCATATTGATGCCTCTCTGACTCCTATACTGACACCACACAAACGCTATAAAAGTGTTTGTTGAGCGTTGGAAATTTAGTCAAGTGTGAACAACCCCCAACAATGAGAACTGAGGGATCGAACACCGCCGATCATTCGGTTCCCACAACTCCCCAAGCAGAGAACTGCTGACTGCCAGTCACAGCTCTCTGCTCTGCCCCTCCTCACTCATCGGAGCGCTGGGCTGTGGAGGGGGTGGAGCGGCCGACTCAGGCATTAAGCAGCTCGCTGAGAGGCTGAGCTGGGTGCCGGTCCAGGCATGTGGGCAGATCCAGACTCCACCGTTGTGATGACCCACTTCTGTGACGTCAGTGCATGGACCTACTTTTGTGACGTCAGCAGAGAGCGGACTGAAGTCTGCTCTCTGCTGAAAATGGGTCACAGGAGTGCAAAACGAACTGCACTCCTGTGATCTATAGGAGAAGTACAGCCATTCCAGCCCCTGGTAGTAGCCTATAGGCCAGGTTAAATGTAATTATACTCATGTTCTTATATAGGCTTTCACTGACTTTCTTTCAAACGGATGTGTCAGAGGGGTTGAGGTTGCTCTTGGGGTTAAGGTGCAGAACAGAGAACCCAAAATTACCAAGCAGCTCCTTTGGGGGTAGCGCTATTTTTTACCTTCAGTGGAGAAAGATCAGCTTCCCCTGCAAGGCAGGGCTTTGTTGTATATCAGATCTGTGTAAATCTCAGGACTGAATGGACATAAATACAAATCTTTATCCTTATGAATTTCACAGATTGCTAAGATTTTTTTTTTCCACGCATATCTCTTTTATGTACACTCACCTGCCACTTTATTGGGTACACCTGTTCAATTGCTTGGAAACACAAATTGCTAATCAGCCAATCACATGGCAGCAACTCAATGCATTTAGGCAACTAGATGTGGTGAAGACGATTTACTGAAGTTCAAACCGAGCATCAGAATGGGGAAGAAATGGCATTTAGGTGACTTTGAATGTGTCATGGTTGTTGGTGCCAGATGGACTGGTATGATTATTTACAAAACTGCTGATCTGTTGGGATTTTCACGCACAACCATCTCTCGGGTTTACAGAGAATGGTCCGAAAAACAGAAAATACCCAGTGAGCGGCAGTGGTGTGAACCAAAATGCCTTGTTGATGTCCGAGGTCAGAGAAGAATGCGCAGACGATGTTTGAGATGATAGAATGGCAACAGTAACTCAAATAACCACTCATAACAACCAAGGTATGCAGAATAGCATCTCTGAATGCACAACACATCGAACCTTGAAGCAGATGGGCTATAGCAGCAGAAGATCACACCGGGTGCCACTCCTGTAAGCTACGAACAGGAAACTGAGGCTACAATTCGCACAGGCTTGCCAAAATTGGACAATAGAAGATTGGAAAAAACGTTGCCTGGTCTGATGAGTCTCGATTTCAGCTGCGACATTCAGATGGTAGGGTCAGAAATTGGCGTAAACAACATGAAAGCATGGATCCATCTTTCCTTGTATCAACGGTTCAGGCTGGTAGTGGTGGTGTTAGGGTGTGGGGGATAGTTTGTTAGCAGACTTTGGGCCTCTTATTACCAATGGAGCATCATTTAAACGCCGCGGCCTACCTGAGGATTGTTGCTGACCATGTCCATCCCTTTATGACTACAGCGTCCCCATCCTCTGATGGCTCCTTCCAGCAAGATAATGCACCATGTCACAAAGCTCAAATCATCTCACCACTGGTTTCTTGAACAAGACAGTGAGTTCACTGTACTCCAATGGCCTCCACAGTCACTAGATCTCAATCCAATAGAGTACCTTTGGGATGTGGTGGAATGGGAGATTTGCATCGTTGAGGTACAGCCGACAAATCTGCAGCAACTGCGTGATGCTATCATGTCAGTATGGACCAAAATCTTTGAGGAATGTTTCCAACCTATGCGACAAAGAATTATGGCAGTTCTGAAGGCAAAAGGGGGTCCAACCTGGTACTAGCAAGGTGTATCTAACAAAGTGGCTGGTGAGTGTATATATATCTAAAACAGCAGTAAAAAAACTACACTGTACATTGCTTTAAATATTCAGTATTAAAAACAATGAAGAATTCATAGCATTGATGTCAGAAAGGCAAGAAAATCTAAAAAAGGTGATCTTTGGTTTTAATAACTAGAAGCAGAAGCAAAATAAAGGGAGGGCGATATACCCTTGACTGGCACTAACGCAACAAAGATATGCTCTGTTTCCATATTTATAATGAAGCTTGAAATTATTTGAGATTGAGCAATCTTTTCTGGCCACCCAGCTCTCCTGACCCTCGGACTTCAATAATAAGCTTCATTACTTGCTCAAAGCAAAAATTTAGCGCTAGACAGTCTTTATAATTAATAGCATCTAACAGTGGCTTCATCACACCGTTATCTTCACGCCTTTTTTTCTTCTTTCTTCACAGCAGAGGTTTGATATTCTGTTTCTTGGCTAAGGGAATAGATATGAGCCCATGGGGACCACCCAGAGAGTTCTCTCCTACCGTGCTATTTATGGATTTTCCTGCATTTCATTATGATCCCAGGGAGTCCCGTAATGCATTTTTCTCTGCTGGGCTCAGGTTTGATGTTTCACATTGCAGAACAGATGCTGATCGCTAACACTGTATATCTACCAAGTCTAGTGTTTGAAATACCTAGAAGGGAAGCCCAATGGAATTTTGTACGGCATTGATCTCTGCGGCCACACAGAGATGAACTAATATTGTAATTTTATTATTTTTGAAATGTGGAGACTGAAGAGTGGATTTTTTTTTTAATTGAATGTTAAAGAAACCCTGTCACCAACTTTAAAATCGTAGGTTAAAGCACAGGAAACTCAAGTATTTTAACAGGTTGCCGACCACACGACGTCTTTTTACTGCAGCAGTGTGGCTCTCCCAGGCAAACCTACCTAGGTCTATGTCGGTTGCGCGCCTTCAGCTAAGGGGCGAGCGTGCGCCGCCGCTGGCGCACTCGCTCCCCCGCTCCCCCGCTCGTCAGCGGGGAAGCCAATGCATGGGGCAGGCGGCTCGATTGCCGCCTGACACCCGTGATTGCTCCCCGATGAGAGAGAAGAACGGACAGCTATTGTAAACACAGATGACCGTTCTTCACCCTGGAATGATCACAGAGCCCCTGTGATCCTTCTATATAGGATTACAGGTCTCTATGGTCATTCCACAAGCCACGCCCCCCACAGTTAGAAACTCGCCCCTAGGTACACATTTAACCCCTTGATCACCCACACTGCTAACCCCTTCCTTGCCAGTGTCATTATTACAGTAACAGTGCATATTTTTAGCACTGACTACTGTAGTAATTTCACTGGTCCCCCGAAAAGTGTCAAAAATGTCAGTCAGGGGTCCGATCTGTCGGCCGCAATGTCGCAGTCCCACAAAAAATTGCCACCATTACTAGTAAAAAAAAAAAAACAATAAAAATGACAAATCTTTCCCGTAGTTAGTAGACGCGATAACTTTTGTGCAAACCAATCAAAATACGCTTATTGCAATTTTTTTTACCAAAAGTATGTAGCAGAAAACAAATTGGTCTAAAATGTTAAAAAAAATTAGATTTTTACATTTTTTTGGGGAATGTTATATAGCAGAATGTGAAAAGTATTGTTTTTTTCTTCAGAATTGGCTCTATTTTTTTGTTTATAGCACAAAAAATGAAAATCACACAGGTGATCAAATACCACCAAATGAAAAAAAGGGAAAAAAAGGATATCAATTTTATTTAGGTACAGCGGCGCACAATCACGCAATTATCCGTTAAAATAACGCTCTGCCGAATCGCAAAAGAAGCGATTAAATGCTTAGAAGTGGTTAAATGCTTACTTGCAGCATTTTATCCTTTCCATAAACTATTTTATGTAGCTACTGGGGAAAGAAGTAAAGGGGGATACTGTAAAGAGTCACCTGAGTGACAGTTCTCAGTCTGCTGACATCACATCTAAGATAGCAGCATCCATCAGCAGTGGCAGAGCTTTTGGATGTCTACACAAGGGAAGCTTTTACTGATAAATAGCAAGCCTAAAATACATTAAATACACATAGAATTTTATAGGAAGATTATAGGAAAATTGTTGTTGAAGAAAATAGTCTGGCGACCATGTCTTCATAATAGTGCTTTTAGAACGCATTTTATATATTTTGTTTATTTGCAAAATGGCATTATATTTTGTGGTGCTTAATATAATCCATAGAGCAATGTACAATGCTCAAAAAAATTAAAGGACACTTTTTAATCAGAGTATAGCGTTAAGTAAATTAAACTCCTGGGATATTGATCTGGTCAGTTAAAAGGGGATTGTTAATCAGTTTCAGCTGCTTTGGTGTTGATAAAGTTAACAACAGGTGCACTAGATGGGCAACAATCAGATGACTTCCAAAACAGTATTGGTTTTACAGGTTGAGGCCACTGACATTTTTTTCCCTACACATCTTTTCTGACTGTTTTTCACTAGATTTGCTTTTGGATAGGATCAGTGTCACTACTGTTAGCAGGAGGCAATACCTGGACCCTATAGAGGTTGCACAGGCAGTCCAATTCCTCCAGGATGGCACATCAATACGTGCCATTGCCAGAAGGTTTGCTGTGTCTCTGTCAGGGAAATGGCTGTGGAAGAACTAGCAATACTGCCAGTACTAGAGATGGGTGCATCTGGCGCACTCCCACGCGCAGAAGAACAGCAAATAAGCGTACGCAGGTGCGCGCATAACATGACAGATGTGTGAAGGTAAAGGTAAGGGAATGGCGCTGTCTACTGAAAAATGTGGTGTAGATGGTGATATATAGACAGGAAAGGTGTGTACAATAGATATAAATACACAAAGATAAATAATAAATAGCACAATAAAAAAAATACAATGGGCTAATATATGATGTGTGGTGAAATATAGGTGCAATAAATACCAATAAAGTGCTAAAATGAATAAGTAGGGGCAAAAATCAAAAAGTGACCAAGTGCATACAAAAAGTAAATATAAGTATCCAAAATTGGTAAAACGCAATAAAGGTGCAGAGTACTCAATAAAGTGACAAAGTATTAAGCTAATGAATATAATAAAGTGACCTGTGCAGATAATAGAACAAAATGAAGTGGCTGAGTGTCAGCAAACAACTATAGTTCTTATAGCCAGTGTATCCAAAATAAAGTGGCTAAGTGACAAAATGGTGATCAAATAAGGTGACTAAGTGGCTTAATTAGTCCAAAAATGAGTAAAGGTGACAAAATTCTTCATACAAAAATACTGGAGGTGACCCCGTGGTGGGTAGTAAGGTGAGGTGCTCGGTGACCCCTAGGGTAGGTTGCCAACTCACCGGAAATACCCACCCCACACAGGGGTAAAGAGCGGGTATATTAATATAGGTAATGATCCCTCTGATGGATGCTGGTCCCCTCTGGTGGTCCTGAGATAAGGATATATCGGGAATGCCCTGTAGGGCTCCGGAGTGAGCAGAGGTTCCTATAGGAAAGCCTGGGTCCCGAGGGGGTCCACTCTCACATGGGGTATATGCTCCAGTGTCAGCCAAACGTAGCGGGACAAAGTATGGACAGGTGGATCATGTAGGGCAAGAAAAAGGCCAATAG
Organism: Pelophylax lessonae; assembly: GCF_965119305.1. Lineage (NCBI taxonomy): Eukaryota > Metazoa > Chordata > Amphibia > Anura > Ranidae > Pelophylax > Pelophylax lessonae. The sequence continues at coordinate 614,266,720 of NC_138770.1, forward strand.
TGTAATATTGTATAAAAACCTTTATTCATAACAAAGTGTGTTGATGGGTACTCACAATCATTCAGTGTTCAACAAGCGTTAATCAGATCCTTGGAACGCAATGCATTCCATGCGAATACCGGAACCGGAAGTGATGCGATGGCGCTGTACGCGTTTCGTCATCAAACATCTTCAGCAGCCTGTATTCGCCGGTATTCGCGTGGAACGCATTGCGTTCCAAGAATCTGATTAACACTTGTTGAACACTGAATGATTGTGAGTACCCATCTACACACTTTGTTATGAATAAAGGTTTTTATACAATATTACACTATTGGCCTTTTTCTTGCCCTACATGATCCACCTGCCCATACATTGTAAAAGATAATGCATGTTGCAAAGTAGTTAGACAGGTGTGGCTGTCTCTTCTTTAAGAACAGACAATGTAAAGAATGAAAGCCATCAGGATACTGGCAACAACCATACCATTTTAGATTTTCCACTACTTCCATCCTAGTGACAATGGTCATCAAGGTAAATACAATGGATGATTCTCACAAGCAGCGACTCAGATCCAATTTAACTTTTTCAACACTGGACAGGTAGCTTGCTTATGCAGAAGGTTCTGTAAAAAGCACTTCAGACTGGAGCAAGAAAGGAAGGAAGGAGCACCATATACACAAAAAAAGAGTTAAACCTTTAAATGTTTTTGATGTTAAAATAGTCCAAAAAATGACATGGATAGATCCAAAATGTTTCAGGGTCTAAAGAATGCCATCCTCATTTGATTGATACAAATATTAAATACACTGTTTATGTAATTCAAATGTAAGATGGTTGCAGGAGTCCTCAAAACCACTTTACAGATTTACATTTTCTAAAAAAAAAAATAATATATCATCTTCTGGGGTCTCTCACCAGTGATTCTGGCTCCTCCCCCCCGTGACCTCTCACAGTGGGGGCACTAATGCACACTTGATCCTGAGCCGAGCTGTTTGTGTCTAATCAGACACACAGCCTGGCACGGCCCAGCCCCCCACACTCTTCTCACAGGTTTGGACTGATTGACTGAGAGCAGCAGGAGCCAATGGCTCCTGCTGCTCTTAGCCAAGCCTGTAAGACAGGGGACATTGTAGATGAACTGCTGCAGATGTGTAGAGCACTGGATCAGGATCGGGCTCAGGTGAGAATTTAGGGGGACGAGGGGATTGCATTGAAGTGTTTGTTACCTCAACACTTCATATTCCTGATATGTGCCTGCTGTACCATGTACTTGTATGAAAAAGTCTCCTGTTCTCTTTGTATTACTTCCTTTATGTGAAATCCCTGGTTTTCCTGCCAGTCCCTCTGCTTTACTATAAAAAAAAAAAAAAACTGACTACACTAAGCAGGAGAACACCCTGTGGTCAGTTCTCTAGTTGTGCTAGGAACTCAGCCTGCTCTCCTCCAATGACCAGACTTGTCCTGACACACCTCCCCTGCACAGCCATTCACTTGGAAGCTCAGTGTGCTGTTGCTTCTCCTCCCCCAGCTCTTATGCAGCTGAGAATAGAGGGAATGTGATCATTTATAAAAATAGAAAAAAAACCACATTGATAATGTTTTTTAATATCTATACATAAATGTTTTGCCTTTCATTTATTTTTTAAACTGAATGAATTGTTTTACAAGATGATCGTTAACAATCACTTTAAGCTAAAACCTTTTACCTTTACAATCACTTTAAAGTGAACCTGGTCATGGTGGGGGTGCAGCATGGTGCGGTAAACACTTAAGAGTCCAGTTGCAGGAAACAGAACTTTGTATTAAAGTTAAAGTTTGGCAATTCACAACAAGCCCAGTGGGAAGGCACCTGACCAGGAACACTCAAAGGATGTAACAGCAATGTGTAGCAAAGCAGGTTTCAGATGTGCTGACAGCTGTCTTTAGGGGGTGGAATGCAGTCTGACCAGTCTATACCCAAATTAGGGAGGCTTCCAGCAAGAATGGCGTGAACCTATTTTTTCCCTACCCTTCTGGAACCTCTCCCTTTTCACTGTCCCTGTCAGACAGGTGACCTGCCTCTACACTACCCACATGCGAAATGCATGCCAAGCCTGGGAGCCAGGGTCTTAAGTAGACACTGTCTGATCCAAGATGGCTACCAGAGACACAAAAAATAAAAGCCGCAGAGGTGATCAAATACCTACAAAAGAAATCTCTATTTATGGGGGGGGGCATACATTTTATTTGGGTACAGCATTGCACGACCGGCCAGTTGTCAGTTAAATTAACACAGTGCCATATCGCAAAAAATGGCCTGGTCATGAAGGGGGGTAAATCTCCTTGAGCTTAAGTGGTTATTAAGTAACAGGTTAATGATTAACACAAATGTGCTGTAGGTACACCTGCAAATGAATAAAGTGATTCAAATTTATAAAATATTTAAATTCATAACAATAAACATTTATTAAAGTAGAACTATAGGCAAAACTTTTTCTTTTTTCATTTTGAATAGAGCAAGGGAGGGTTATAACCCCTGTCAGATTTTTTTTTTTCACCATCTGTGTCCTATTGCAGAGATGTTTTTCTTCACTTTCTGTCCCATAGCCAAACAGGGAGTGAAAGAAAATCCCTATAAAAAAAATAATTAGTTAGGGACCCCCAGGTCACCAAAACAAGTATGCCCATCGGAAGATTTCCGCTCTATTCCTTTTCTGGGGACAACCCAAAATACGGGATTTTTCTTTACTTTCATTCTCAATTATAATGGTAAACAGGACAAATAGAAAGGGGTAAAAAAACCTGACAGGTATTCTAATCCCTTTTCTCTTTACTTGTTTTGCATGAACCGATTACCCACAGCTGTGAAAGCATTTTCCATTACTAGATTTCTTGATTCCAGTAGGGAAAAAAGGACATTGATTCTATTTAGGTACAGCATCGCACGGCCGCGCAATTGTCCGTTAAAATAACGCAGTGCCGAATCTCAAAAAATGGCCTGGTCATAAGGGGGCACCATTTTAGTCTTCTTTATTCTGAGGTGCTATCACTCTGGGAGAGAAGAGAGATGTCTTTTATTACCATCATATCTACACCAACTGTTTGCATCTCATTGAATTCTGCCATTTTTGACCGCTCTATAATTCGAGGGTCAATTTCATCTGGTAAGCAGTTTTCATATACCACGTGGTGATTGATGAAGTATTTTCCACCTATTGACTGGTGTTGGAAGACCTTCTCTACTCTACCTCTATCAGAGACTTTTTTGGACTGTGATTATCCATTACCGGCGCTGCCTTTTGTTTATAAGTTCTGATATCCGCAGACTGGCACTCTCATCTGAACTTTTCACTTAGTAAAGATTCCTTTATCCTCCTAAGTATGGTTGGCTATCCTAATACCATTCAATCTATTTCAACAAGTCACAAGCCTGACCTATTCTTGTGAACTTCATCCAGATAAATGAATGGGTTCACTAGGTAATGCAAGAAACAAGATACCAAGATCTTTAAACTGGCATGTGCAGGCTTTGTGCTCTTCCACTGAGAATAAATCTTGGTGAGGTTACATTGCAATTCATCATGTAACTGGAGGTCACCTCCTAAATGGAGCTTAAAGTCTGCAGCTAATGTCTAATATTTCAGAAGAAAGAATAGTCTTGAACTCGATGGTGGAAGTCAGGGTGGTCTAGTATCTCTTTTGCTGGCTTTCAAGGCAGTGCAGATAGGATTACAGAGGATGCTGTAAAATTAGAATTCTTTGTTAAACAGTTGTCCTGCACACAGCCAGATACAGTGGTGTACTGGATTCCCAACCACAAATCTTTCAATATGAGAAATGACCTATTGCTTTGCTTTAACACTGCTAAATGAGCAAGACATAGGATATTTTATAAATTCCTAGAACAAACTGTAGGGCATTGTTCTTGTCATTACAAACAGTGAAAGTGCTTCTCAATAAGTTGTTTTTTTTTCTACCTACAAAATCTTTGCTTTGTGTAAAGCAGGAGTGTGCAACCTGTGGCCCACAAGCTAAATACGGCCCAAGATGACTATAAATGCAGCCCAACAAAAAAATCATAAACTTACCTAAAAATGATGCATTTTTTTGTAATGTTTTGTAAAAATGTGTTTACACTCAGCGAACACATGCGGCTGAAGAACAACTCCACTGTGTCTCTTTACTAGACTTTTATCTTTATCTTGTGATTTATCTACCCAACCAAAATGATCCCACTGTTCACAATTACAACATATTCATGTCATCAGTTTTCGGCACCACCTATATTTGTGAACAACTATTTTGAACAATGAAACACACAAAAATTAGAAATAAAATATCATGAGCACCTGGATAATTCATTGACAATTTCTACTACAGCCATCAAACCAGATATTGATGTGTTAGTTTATCAAAAACATTGTAAAATATCACACTAGTTTTATATTGCCCACTTTTACTTTTATAATTATATATATATATATATATATATATATATATATATATATATATATATATATATAGAAAAAATAAGTTGTATTACTCGACCTCGGGTTCCAGTGTAAGGATACCACTCCGTATACTAAGTTAAAGAAGTACGCTCTAGGCTTTATTCAAAAGTCTGCTTACCAGATGTAGATGGTCATCCAATTTAATGGATAGACCTCAGCACGCTTAAAATAGTAATAGCAGGATCCACCCAGTTTGATTCAATCCGATATAGAGGAAGGGGACACTCAATGGCAGATATCCAGAGACCATATGTAAAACTAGGTTTTAAAAAAAACATAGCGTGACACCGAGCTCCTTTGAACATCCATATACACATGCTATATACAGAGATGTATAGTAACGAAGTAGAACTACTTAAGTATAGTGTTGAGCGAACACGGACTGTATTATTCGTGTTCGTACCGAATAATTGGATTTTTTGTACCCGAACACGGACACGGACACTTTACTGTATGTTCGGGTAAAAATCCGTGTTCGGTCGTTTTATTTCCGGGTTTTGCATGCTTTGGCGCTCTTTTCATGGCGGGCTTTCAACAGCCAATCAACAATCGTTTAACTGGTGTGCCTTAAGCCATCCCAGCCATGCCTGCAAATGTCTCAGTAGCTGTGATTGGCCGTCTGAAGCATGTGACCAAGTCTTTATAAGTTCGAGGCAGCCGCAGCGGCGTCATTATGCTGCTTAGATTCAGGGACAGAGCACACATCAACGTGCTGGCTGCTGATTAGGGAAAGATAGGCAGGAAAAAACCATTTGTGTCCGGATAGAATTGAGGGACAGGTCGGAGTGTTTAGGCAGGGCGAGTTGTAGGCATTTTAGGGATAGAGTCTGCTGAATTATATAGGGTCAGTGTCTTCTACAAACTACAATCGATATTGCTGTGTGGGGGGTGGGGTCTGCACTCAATCCTGATCTACGATCTCTTCTCAATCCTGTTAGGGACAGAGTCTGCTGAATTTTAGGGAAACTGTGTTCTACAAACTACAATCGATATTGCTGTGTGGTGTGGGATTGGAGATAGGCAGGTGTCAGTGATCCACATCCATTTTTCTGTGTGTGAGCTGCAGTGAACACAATCTTTTTGGGCTGCAGTGAACACAATCTTTTTGGGCTGCAGTGAACACAATCTTTTTGGGCTGCAGTGAACACAATCTTTTTGGGCTGCAGTGAACACAATCTTTTTGGGGTGCAGTGAACAAAATCTTTTTGGGGTGCAGTGAACACAATCCTTTTTGGTGTGCAGTGAACACAATCTTTGTGGGGTGCAGTGAACAAAATCCTTTGTGGGGTGCAGTGAACACAATCTTTTTGGGGTGCAGTGAACAAAATCCTTTTTGGGGTGCAGTGAACAACATCCTTTTTGGGGTGCAGTGAACACAATCTTTTTGGGGTGCAGTGAACAAAATCCTTTGTGGGGTGCAGTGAACACAATCTTTTTGGGGTGCAGTGAACACAATCTTTTTGGGGTGGAGTGAACAACATCCTTTTTGGGGTGCAGTGAACAAAATCCTTTTTGGGGTGCAGTGAACAAAATCATTTTTGGGGTGCAGTGAACACAATCTTTTTGGGGTGCAGTGAACACAATCTTTGTGGGGTGCAGTGAACACAATCTTTTTGGGGTGGAGTGAACAACATCCTTTTTGGGGTGCAGTGAACAACATCCTTTTTGGGGTGCAGTGAACACAATCTTTTTGGGGTGCAGTGAACACAATCTTTGTGGGGTACAGTGAACAGAATCTTTGTGGGGTGCAGTGAACACAATCTTTGGGGGGTACAGTGAACACAATCTTTGTGAGGTGCAGTGAACACAATCTTTGTGGGGTGCAGTGAACACAATCATTGTGGGGTGCAGTGAACTCAATCTTTGTGGGGTACAGTGAACACAATCTCATACTGAAGGTTTGAGGGTGCTGCCTGTTCCATACTCCCCCTACTCCTCATCTAGCCTTTTAGGGGTACAAACAATAGTAATTGGGGCCTAGTGTGGTTGTGTACGTGTGATATACATACACTTTTTTGGGATCATATTTTCTATTCCGCTATTTAATCAAAAACCTTTGGGGATCAGTTAAATTGGGGGATAGTCTGTGTTGGTACGTGTGAGAGAGATCCACCTTTCCAAGTTGTTGGGGTTCATCTCATACTTCTGAAGGTTTGAGGGTGCTGCCTGTTCCATACTCCCCCTACTCCTAGCCTTTTAGGGGTACAAACAATAGTAATTGGGGCCTAGTGTGGTTGTGTACGTGTGATATACATACACTTTTTTGGGATCATATTTTCTATTCCGCTATTTAATCAAAAACCTTTGGGGATCAGTTAAATTGGGGGATAGTCTGTGTTGGTACGTGTGAGAGAGATCCACCTTTCCAAGTTGTTGGGGTTCATCTCATACTTCTGAAGGTTTGAGGGTGCTGCCTGTTCCATACTCCCCCTACTCCTAGCCTTTTAGGGGTACAAACAATAGTAATTGGGGCCTAGTGTGGTTGTGTACGTGTGATATACATACACTTTTTTGGGATCATATTTTCTATTCCGCTATTTAATCAAAAACCTTTGGGGATCAGTTAAATTGGGGGATAGTCTGTGTTGGTACGTGTGAGAGAGATCCACCTTTCCAAGTTGTTGAGGTTCATCTCATACTTCTGAAGGTTTGAGGGTGCTGCCTGTTCCATACTCCCCCTACTCCTAGCCTTTTAGGGGTACAAACAATAGTAATTGGGGCCTAGTGTGGTTGTGTACGTGTGATATACATACACTTTTTTGGGATCATATTTTCTATTCCGCTATTTAATCAAAAACCTTTGGGGATCAGTTAAATTGGGGGATAGTCTGTGTTGGTACGTGTGAGAGAGATCCACCTTTCCAAGTTGTTGGGGTTCATCTCATACTTCTGAAGGTTTGAGGGTGCTGCCTGTTCCATACTCCCCCTACTCCTAGCCTTTTAGGGGTACAAACAATAGTAATTGGGGCCTAGTGTGGTTGTGTACGTGTGATATACATACACTTTTTTGGGATCATATTTTCTATTCCGCTATTTAATCAAAAACCTTTGGGGATCAGTTAAATTGGGGGATAGTCTGTGTTGGTACGTGTGAGAGAGATCCACCTTTCCAAGTTGTTGGGGTTCATCTCATACTTCTGAAGGTTTGAGGGTGCTGCCTGTTCCATACTCCCCCTACTCCTAGCCTTTTAGGGGTACAAACAATAGTAATTGGGGCCTAGTGTGGTTGTGTACGTGTGATATACATACACTTTTTTGGGATCATATTTTCTATTCCGCTATTTAATCAAAAACCTTTGGGGATCAGTTAAATTGGGGGATAGTCTGTGTTGGTACGTGTGAGAGAGATCCACCTTTCCAAGTTGTTGGGGTTCATCTCATACTTCTGAAGGTTTGAGGGTGCTGCCTGTTCCATACTCCCCCTACTCCTAGCCTTTTAGGGGTACAAACAATAGTAATTGGGGCCTAGTGTGGTTGTGTACGTGTGATATACATACACTTTTTTGGGATCATATTTTCTATTCCGCTATTTAATCAAAAACCTTTGGGGATCAGTTAAATTGGGGGATAGTCTGTGTTGGTACGTGTGAGAGAGATCCACCTTTCCAAGTTGTTGGGGTTCATCTCATACTTCTGAAGGTTTGAGGGTGCTGCCTGTTCCATACTCCCCCTACTCCTAGCCTTTTAGGGGTACAAACAATAGTAATTGGGGCCTAGTGTGGTTGTGTACGTGTGATATACATACACTTTTTTGGGATCATATTTTCTATTCCGCTATTTAATCAAAAACCTTTGGGGATCAGTTAAATTGGGGGATAGTCTGTGTTGGTACGTGTGAGAGAGATCCACCTTTCCAAGTTGTTGGGGTTCATCTCATACTTCTGAAGGTTTGAGGGTGCTGCCTGTTCCATACTCCCCCTACTCCTAGCCTTTTAGGGGTACAAACAATAGTAATTGGGGCCTAGTGTGGTTGTGTACGTGTGATATACATACACTTTTTTGGGATCATATTTTCTATTCCGCTGTTTAATCAAAAACCTTTGGGGATCAGTTAAATTGGGGGATAGTCTGTGTTGGTACGTGTGAGAGAGATCCACCTTTCCAAGTTGTTGGGGTTCATCTCATACTTCTGAAGGTTTGAGGGTGCTGCCTGTTCCATACCCCCCCTACTCCTCATCTAGCCTTTTAGGGGTACAAACAATAGTAATTGGGGCCTAGTGTGGTTGTGTACGTGCGAGATACATACACTTTTTTTGATCATATTTCCTATTCCGCTATTCAATAAAAACCTTTGAGGATCAATTGAATTGCGGGATAGTCTGTGTCGGTACGTGTGAGAGAGATCCACCTTTCCAAGTTGTTGGGGTTCATCTCATACTTCTGAAGGTTTGAGGGTGCTGCCTGTTCCATACCCCCCCTACTCCTCATCTAGCCTTTTAGGGGTACAAACAATAGTAATTGGGGCCTAGTGTGGTTGTGTACGTGCGAGATACATACACTTTTTTTGATCATATTTCCTATTCCGCTATTCAATAAAAACCTTTGAGGATCAATTGAATTGCGGGATAGTCTGTGTCGGTACGTGTGAGAGAGATCCACCTTTCCAAGTTGTTGGGGTTCATCTCATACTTCTGAAGGTTTGAGGGTGCTGCCTGTTCCATACCCCCCCTACTCCTCATCTAGCCTTTTAGGGGTACAAACAATAGTAATTGGGGCCTAGTGTGGTTGTGTACGTGCGAGATACATACACTTTTTTTGATCATATTTCCTATTCCGCTATTCAATAAAAACCTTTGAGGATCAATTGAATTGCGGGATAGTCTGTGTCGGTACGTGTGAGAGAGATCCACCTTTCCAAGTTGTTGGGGTTCATCTCATACTTCTGAAGGTTTGAGGGTGCTGCCTGTTCCATACCCCCCCTACTCCTCATCTAGCCTTTTAGGGGTACAAACAATAGTAATTGGGGCCTAGTGTGGTTGTGTACGTGCGAGATACATACACTTTTTTTGATCATATTTCCTATTCCGCTATTCAATAAAAACCTTTGAGGATCAATTGAATTGCGGGATAGTCTGTGTCGGTACGTGTGAGAGAGATCCACCTTTCCAAGTTGTTGGGGTTCATCTCATACTTCTGAAGGTTTGAGGGTGCTGCCTGTTCCATACCCCCCCTACTCCTCATCTAGCCTTTTAGGGGTACAAACAATAGTAATTGGGGCCTAGTGTGGTTGTGTACGTGCGAGATACATACACTTTTTTTGATCATATTTCCTATTCCGCTATTCAATAAAAACCTTTGAGGATCAATTGAATTGCGGGATAGTCTGTGTCGGTACGTGTGAGAGAGATCCACCTTTCCAAGTTGTTGGGGTTCATCTCATACTTCTGAAGGTTTGAGGGTGCTGCCTGTTCCATACCCCCCCTACTCCTCATCTAGCCTTTTAGGGGTACAAACAATAGTAATTGGGGCCTAGTGTGGTTGTGTACGTGCGAGATACATACACTTTTTTTGATCATATTTCCTATTCCGCTATTCAATAAAAACCTTTGAGGATCAATTGAATTGCGGGATAGTCTGTGTCGGTACGTGTGAGAGAGATCCACCTTTCCAAGTTGTTGGGGTTCATCTCATACTTCTGAAGGTTTGAGGGTGCTGCCTGTTCCATACTCCCCCTACTCCTCATCTAGCCTTTTAGGGGTACAAACAATAGTAATTGGGGCCTAGTGTGGTTGTGTACGTGTGATATACATACACTTTTTTTGGATCATATTTTCTATTCCGCTATTCAATAAAAACCTTTCTAGGGCAAGATCTTAAATTACAGAAATATGAGGAGACCGTCAAATAAGGGCCGTGGCCTGGGTCGTGGTGCTGCTGGTAGAGCTCCTGTTGCAAGGAGAGGACATGGTCGATCTGTGCCAGCTACACGCACAAGTGAAACACCTTCCTCAAGTGTGAGTAGGCGACAGAACCTGCATCAGTATTTGGTAGGGCATCAAACGCCCCTAGAAGTGATGAGGCCAGAACAAGTTGAGGCGATAGTAGATTGGTTTGCTGCTGACAGTGCCTCCAGTTCCTTCACATTGTCTCCCACCCAGTCTACTGCAGAAAGGTCAGAGTTGGCACCTGCAGCCAATGTCCAACCGTCTTTCACCTCACCCCCTTGCAAATCAGGCCAGCAGTCTGAGCCCCAAGCCATACAGCAGTCTCTTATTCTTTTTGAGGACTCTGTCAGCAGGGTTTCCCAGGGCCATCCACCTAGCCCTGCCCCAGAAGTGGAAGAGATTGAGTGCAGCGATGCCCAACCACTTATTTCTCAAGATGAGTACATGCAAGGATCATCGCAGCACGTCTCCGATGATGACGAAACGCAGGTGCCAACTGCTGCGGCGTTCAGCATTGTGGAGACCGACAAGGAGGGCAGGGGTGAAGACTGGGTGGAAGATGATGTGGAGGACGATGAGGTCCTCGACCCCACATGGAATGAACGTCATGCAGGTGAACTGAGTAGTTTGGAGGAAGAGGCGGTGGTCGCACAGAGCCACCAGCACAGCAGAAGAGGGAGCAGGGTGCAGAAGCGGAGCGGCCGTGCCCTAGACACTACGCCCGCTACTGCCCAACGCAGCAAGGGAACGAGCGCACCAAAGTCAGCTCAAAGGAGTTCTCTAGCGTGGAAGTTCTTTAGAAAATGTGCTGATGACAGGACACGAGTGGTTTGCACCCTGTGCAATCAGAGCTTGAAGCGAGGCATGAACCTTCTCAACCTGAGCACAACCTGCATGATCAGGCATCTAAGTGCAAAGCACGAGCTGCAGTGGAGTACACACCTTCAAAACCAAGAAACGTCTCTGGCTCATCCTGCTTCCTCTTCTGCTGCAGTCTCGGCCGCTCCAGCCACATCTGTAGTGATACCGGCACCTGCCACCCCGCAAACAGACGATCTGTCAGCAACACCACCACCTGGGTCACCAACAACCATCTCCACAATGTCCCGTGGAAGCGTTCAGCTTTCCATCTCCCAAACACTTGAGAGGAAGAGGAAGTACCCCCCTACCCACCCGCGATCCCTGGCCCTGAATGCCAGCATTTCAAAATTATTGGCCTTTGAAATGCTGTCATTCCGTCTGGTGGAGACGCACAGTTTTAAAAACCTTATGTCGGTGGCTGTCCCACAGTACGTCGTGCCCAGCCGCCACTACTTTTCCAGGCAAGCCATCCCTTCCCTGCACAACCAAGTGGGGGAAAAAATCAGGTGTGCACTGCGCAACGCCATCTGTGCCAAGGTCCACCTAACTACGGATACGTGGACCAGTAAGCACGGTCAGGGGCGTTATATCTCCCTAACGGCACACTGGGTAAATGCAGTGGCGGATGGGCCTGAGGCGGATAGCAATTTGGCGCATGTCCTTCCACCACCGAGGATTGCAGGGCGCTTCAGTTTGCCTCCTGTTCCTAACTCCTCCTACTCCGCTTCCTCATCCTCTACCGCCTCCTCATCCGGACAGCGTAACACCTTCACCACCAACTTCAGCACGGCCAGGGGTAAACGACAGCAGGCAGTTTTACAACTTGCCTGTTTGGGGGACAAACCACACACCGCGCAGGAGTTGTGGAGGAGCATGGAACAGCAGACAAATGAGTGGTTGCTGCCAGCGAGCCTCAAGCCCGGCCTGGTGGTGTGCGATAACGGGCGAAATCTCATAGCAGCTCTGGGCCTAGCCGGTTTGACGCACATCCCTTGCCTGGCGCATGTGCTGAATTTGGTGGTGCAGAGGTTCCTTAAAAACTACCCCGATATGTCAGAGCTGCTGCAGAAAGTGCGGGCCGTTTGTGCGCACTTTCGGCGTTCTCACCCTGCTGCTGCTCGCCTGGCAGCGCTGCAGCGTAACTTCGGCCTTCCCGCTCACCGCCTCATATGTGACGTGCCCACAAGGTGGAACTCCACCTTGCACATGCTGGAAAGACTGTGCGAGCAGCAGCAGGCCATAGTGGAGTTTCAGCTGCAGCACGCACGCGTGAGTCGCTCTGCGGAACAGCACCACTTCACCACCAATAACTGGGCCTCCATGCGAGACCTGTGTGCCTTGTTGCGCTGTTTTGAGTACTCCACCAACATGGCCAGTGGCAATGACGCCGTTCTCAGCTTAACTATCCCACTTCTATGCCTCCTTGAAAAAACAATTCGGGCAATGATGGAAGAGGATGTGGCACAGGATGAGGAGGAGGAGGAGGATGAAGAGGTAACATTTCCAAGGCTTTCAGGGCAGTCATTCGCAAGGGGCTCCGAGGGTGGGTTCCTGCACACGCAAACGCCAGGGACGCAATTGTCCAGCAGGGGCACAGTTCTGGAGGATGAGGAGGATGAGGAGGAGGAGGAGCTGGAGGAGGAGATGGAACCATGTTCACAGCAGGGTGGCACCCAGGCCAGCTCATGGCCATCACTGGTGCGTGGCTGGGGGGATACAGAGGACACGGACCATACACCTCCCACAGAGGACAGCCTTTCGTTGCCTCTGGGCAGCCTGGCACACATGAGCGATTACATGCTGCAGTGTCTCCACAACGACCGCCGAGTTGCCCACATTCTAACTTGTGCTGATTACTGGGTGGCCACGCTGCTGGATCCCCGTTACAAGGACAACGTACCGTCCTTAATTCACTCACTGGAGCGCGATCGCAAGATGCGCGAGTACAAGCGCACGCTGGTAGACGCCATGCTGCTGGCATTCCCATCTGACAGCGGGGCCACAGTGGAAGCACAAGGCAGAGGAGGAGGAGGAGGAGGTCGCCAACGCAACCAGGGCACCGCCAGCACCTCAGAAGGCAGGGTTAGCATGGCCGAAATGTGGAAAAGCTTTGTCAGCACGCCACAACAAACAGCAGCACCAGCAGCTCAGATGGAACGTCTTAGCAGGAGGCAGCATTTTACCAACATGGTGGAGCAGTATGTGTGCACACGCCTACATGTAGTGAATGACGGGTCTGCCCCCTTCAACTTCTGGGTCTCCAAATTGGGCACATGGCCTGAGCTTGCCCTTTACGCCTTGGAGGTGCTGGCGTGCCCTGCAGCCAGTGTATTATCTGAACGGGTATTTAGCACGGCTGGGGGCGTTATAACAGACAAGCGCAGCCGCCTGTCCAGAGACAATGTGGACAAGCTCACGTTCATTAAAATGAACCAGGCATGGATCCCACGGGACTTTTCCGTACCTTATGCAGAATAGCAATGGATACCGACCTTACCCACCCATTGTTCCATTTTTGCTCTTTCTCACTCTTTTGGGGTGTACCCTCATTTAAAATTTGTGAAAAGAAGCAGTGTTGGCTACCTCGTCCTCCTCCTCAGGGCCAGATTAATGTAGGGGCTATTGGAGCTGCAGCTCCAGGCCCCTACCTTTTATATAGGCCCCGGGTTGGCCATATTCACTGTTACCGCTCTTCTGTCACTTGTAAACACAGAAGTCTGGCTTCTATGCTCGCTTCCCCAGGCAGCACCCTCAGAACCTCCCCACACAGCGTGAAGGCCGGACAAGGAGGGACAGTTGGCGATGCATGGATGTGTTTATGGGCTTCAGAGACAGCATCCCATGTTGAATTAGGCATGCATGGCTGCACCCTTCCTCCTCTGGGTGCATGGCAAGGCACGGCCCTAAGGCCCTTCAAAATCCTCAGCACCAAGCCCATGATGCTGTTAATCCGGCCCTGGTCCTCCTCCACCGCCGCTTCCACCTACACCGCCCATAGGTGTGCGCAGCCTATTGCATTAAGGTGTGCACCCCAAAGTTGAAATACACATGCATGTGTTTGCCAGCAGGGAGAGTAATGTATCGGGGCCATGTACCTGTAGGCAAGGAGAAATAGAGCAGAGCAGGTCCCAGGGAGATCTTTCCCATCTCCTCACTGGCAATGCTATGTGCCCTAGGTGATTAGGGTGTGCCCAGGCACACCCAGCACACCCTGTGCGCACGCCTATGTCACCGCCACATCCACCACCACCTCAACCTCCCTCCTACTCCATATGGGCCTCGTCCTTCAGAGATGAAGAAGAACATTGTTTTATTTTTCTGTTTTTTTTTGTTGTTTTAAGTTATTTCCCTATCCACATTTGTTTGCAGAGCACTTGCCATGCTCTTAATTACGTTTTGCTGCCATTTGCAGCACTCTAGCCCTTTCCTTTGGTGTTTTAGAGCCATTTTAGTGCCTTAAAGTTCGGGTCCCCATTGACTTCAATGGGGTTCGGTGTCCGGGAAAAGTTCGGTAAAAGTCCGGGACACGGACCCGGACTTTTTTTTAAAGTTCGGCCGAACCCGTCGAACACGGACATCTAGGTGTCCGCTCAACCCTACTTAAGTACTGTACTTAAGTACCGAAATGCGGTATCTGTACTTTCCTAAAGTAGAATTTTTTTCTCCTACTTCTACTTTTACTTCACTACATTTTTCCGATGATTTCGATACTTCTACTCCGATATTTTTTTTTTGTGCTGCATCGTTACTCGTTACTTTTAAAAAAATTACCACTGCCAGAACAGTAGATGGCAGGTTGCATAAAGCTCCAAAAAATGTGTATAATGTCATTCATTTGTAAATCAGCGCATACGAAAATAAAGGCAGTGTATAATAAAAGCTGCTATACCAAATCTTTCCAATAAAAAGAAAATATGAAACAAACAAAGGTGCTACAGCGGCAGCGCTTAAAGTGCATCAAGAAACAAACTACTAACAAACACAACTTGGCTGTGCGAATAAAGTGCCTGTGCAATCGATATAATATCATCGTTGCCCCCAGTGTGCCCTGCCCACACTTCGAGTCCACACAGTATCAAAAAAAACAACAGTGCTAAAGCCTAAATGCATTGAAAATAATTATTCCCACAATGTAGTAACAGTAAATTAATTCAATTCATATAAAAATAAAATATGAAAATAAAATCACAATAAAATAAGTTATGAAATAATAAGTTAGGTGACTAAGGCTGGCCATACACTATACAATTTTCTTGTTCAACTTTCCTTTAGATTTACCAAAACCATGTAATATAGGGTCAAACCTAAACACTTTCAATTTGTATGCAGTCAGGCAGGCCCTTGCACTACATAGTTTAAGGTAAATCTAAAGGAAATTGAATAAGAAAATTGTATAGTGTATGGCCAGCCTTAGGGTCAGGTCAGGTGCGTGCAACAAGTTGAAGTGTGTAAGATAAGATTGCTTTAGGTGATGAACTTCTTGGCGGCCCTGGCAGGATGACGGGGACACCCGCCATTTCTGGAGCCGAGCCACTGTGATTTCCCAACATGTGACAAAGTGACAGCCAGGAGATCTAGTGTAGTGCTCAGCTCAACAATACCGGTCCGCTTTTATATATAAAAATGAAATAAATATACATACTGACTCACAATTTAGTAGTAGTAGTAGTAGGTAGTAGCGTGTAGCAGGCAGCACAACTCAATTCAATCAATCCCACAGCTTCGCTCGCGCCGCGGCCCGCGGAATCACTGTCGTCATCATGATCATCAAGTTAAGAGACCGCACTGGAGGAGCCGTGCTGCCACTTCCCGCTTGAGGTCTCTCCGCCTCTAAACGTGATGTGTCACTCAGACTCCACCCCTTAGGGCCCTTACTGAGTCTGAGAGGAGTTGTGACGCGGGAGCAGGACTCGGAGCATTTTCTTTGGCATCTCTCTCATCTTCTTCTTCTATGAGGTGAGGTGAGTGAGGTGGACCGTGGAGAGACTGAGAGGGCCTAATCCTTGCCATCTGCCACCATGGCAATGTGCCATTTGAGAATCAAATATCAATATAAAATATATATATTATATTAATATACACACACACACGGGCACGGCCTGGGCCGGCCCGAGTCATGGGCGGCTGGGTGGCTTTTTTGAACCAAGATGACGGTGATGGCTATGATGATTATTTATCCGATCATCCATGGTCCATGGACTCACCTGGACCATAAGTGTTGTTGTGTGTGTGGGTGAGGTGGACTGGTGCCTGTGCTTCCTGCGGCCTGCCTCTGCCTGTGCGGCTGTGCCCGCACTGCAGTGGCCACTGGCAGTGGCACAGGCACTTGACTTGAGCAAAGCAAATGAGCACTAGTGTGAAGGAGTCAGGACTCAGGACAGGTGGTGGAAGCATGTTCTGACAAGTTCTTATAATGAAAATAATATATATAGACAGGTTTTTGAACCAGTGCAGTGCCAGTGCTGCTCCTAAGGTGAGACTGAGAGGCTATCCAGTCCACCACTTTACTTGAGCAGATCACAGAAGAAAGGTGGAAGCATCTGACAGCAAGTGACAGCACTTCTTAGATTGCACACTGGAATTCAGTTATGGACTTTTCCTTATAAAGTTTAGTTTACACACTTAATCTTGCACCTAACTTATTCACAATCACAACTTATTTTATTGTGGTATTGTCATATAATATATTTTATATGAATTAAATTTACATTGTGGGAATAATTTGCACTGCATTTAGCACAGACATGTCACTTTATTTTTGATACTGTGGACGATTAATCTGATTTTGAATACAAGAAGAATATATATTATTATTATATAATTGCATTTGCAGGTACTTTATTAGCATTTTTAGCACAGCCACTTTGTTAGTAGTTTTTGATGCATTTTTCACTTTTTAAGCGTTGTAGGTTAAGGTTTGTGATTGTGAAGCTGGCCTGGCACATCATCATCCATCATCAAGCGAATCAAATCAATCCGCGGATTCCGTGATTAGACTGCGCATGCTCATTCTGCCTCAGCTGAAAAGATGGACGAACCAAAAACACCACCTTCCACCCCTGGCCCTTCAACTTCAAGTGATCTGCCTGGCTGTGAGAGTGAGGAAGCTCATGAAGGAGACCACCCCTGGCCCTACTTAGAGTCGATGTTCTCATATGTCGGTGTGAAAGACAAGTCATATAGAATGAGGTGCTTACTCTGCCGCCCGAAAGGTTGTGAAATACTGGCCTTCAAAAATTCACCGTCGAATTTGAAGAAACATATCAAGGTAAGTTACAATTTTTTACAAATATCAAAATCACACCAGCTTGAGCTATCAGCTGTAACTGTAAGCCCTTTAGCGTAGCGATTAGCGAGTTAGCGACATGCTTAACGTTAACGCGTTAACTAGCTGTCATAAATTTCATAAAGGCTATGACGCAGCGTTGAATCGTGTTTTTGACCCATCCAGTAAGATTTAATCTTACATTATGTTAAAAAAATCATACAAGTTTTTTTGGTCACATTAAAAAAGTTCATATATAAAGACACAAACAACAAGGCGTCTAAAAACAACACAGATAAATGAAGGAATGGAATACTTTCATCATGACTACCACAAAGGGACACACAGTGGAGTGCCTAGATTTCTTGCCCTGTTGCTGCCTATTGGCATTGGCATTGCCCAAC
Organism: Pelophylax lessonae; assembly: GCF_965119305.1. Lineage (NCBI taxonomy): Eukaryota > Metazoa > Chordata > Amphibia > Anura > Ranidae > Pelophylax > Pelophylax lessonae. The sequence goes on from NC_138770.1 coordinate 614,284,607, forward strand.
ATGTTTCGCGGTATCTTCTCCGCTTCCGCTTCGTAAGGGCCAAGGGGTCTTATCATGTTAACAGAGACTTTTTCCTCCTACGTCCTTCCTAAACATCTAAACAGAGAGCTTGCATTCAAAGCAAAGATCTATCAAAGGAATATAGATAAGTTAGAAAAATAATATAAGAGAGCAATATATCAAAAAAGCCACTGACCAAAAAGAAGGTCAGAGCCGTTCAGCCTGGTAATGTAAAGTAAAGCATAGCATAACATCATTTATTTTATTTATACTGTCATCATTATAGCTTGATGGTCCTATGTATGTTGGACTGAAATGGACGGTACAGTAACTAAAGCATAATATTGGAAATGTGTTGCATTTAATGATTTAATAATTAAAACACCTATATTAAAGTGTATCAAACTTGTAATGTTAAGGGATCATAGGACCAGTCCAGGACCAGGAGAGAAAGAGAACTTTCCTCCAAAATAGAAAGATATGTTCATGATATATATTCATATTCAATTCATTTGCCTCTATTTGCAGTTGATCATCCCTTGTTAAACAAAACAGGTGCAAGCAGAAAAATATATGTTAAGTAACTAGTTATTAAGTTAAGTACTGTCTTGTGTCTTGTTTCCCCTTTCCATCATGGCTGCTATATGGTTACGTTACGCAGCGCTGGTGAGTGTGACTGGTCAGATGCGCCCATAACCATAATAACCCGGCCGGAATGGCTCTCCATTCCGAATTTCCGGGTGCTGATTGGCTGGGCGGGGGGTGTGGAGATGTCCATCATCTGCCTCCCCGCCTGCCGTCGTACAGACAGTCAGCTGCGCTAGCCATCTGCGCATGCGCATTATGGGTCCGGGTCCGGCCACGTCACACGCCGATGGGCGTGAGCGGCCGGACAGGACTCGGAGTCCTATAAAATGTCGGCAGATGCCTGTCAGCCAGCCTCGGCCACGACTACACAGACATTAGCACAGCAGGCTCCACGGACGGCCCAGGACGGGACGGAGGAGGTTAAACTACTTGGTAAAAAATGCATTCGGGGTGACGGGGTCCACACTCTTGCTATCCTATCTTATCTATCATGATGTCAGGCACTCTCTTTCTTGTGGCTCATTTAATTAACTTTTATATGACTCTCTTTTCTTTGCAGTGAGCCCAGCATGGTAGTCTGACCATGTGGTCCCGTCCGGGCCGTCCGTGGCTTCCACAGTGTGTGTTTTTCTGTTTGTGACCTGCTGCTGGTCTTCCTTTTCTAATTGACCAGTTTTTTTTTGAGGCACCTCTCTTTGGCTCTCTCCTTCCTTCCCTGCCCTGGTGAGTCTCTTTGTCTGCAGTGTGCTGAGCCTGAGTCTGACTGAGTGCTGCTGACTGGACTGTCTGCTGATATTATTATATAACAGTACTTTTTTACTGTGTGTGTAAAAATAATATATATATACATATATTTTTCTGCTTGCACCTGCTTTTGTTTAGCAAGGGATGCGAGGCAAACATAATGATCATGATGAACATATCTTTCTATTTATTTTTACAATATGGAGGAAAGTTCTCTCTCTCCTGGTCCTGGTCCTTATATCCCTTATTCCCTTTTAATTTTACAATTGTTTGATGTCTGCAGAGTGCAGACTGTGCAGCACTGCACATTTTAATATATATGTTTTGAATCGATTAAATGCATATTTAGTAACACTTTTCCAATATGCTTAGTTACTTTCTGACTGCCATTTGTCCATTTCTTACTCCAACATAGGACTCCCATGTCCGTCTAGGAGGCGTTTCCGCTCAGTTTTGGTGGTTGCCTCCCCCTCCTGCCCGGCCTGGACCATCTTCTTGGCTAAGTCGTCGTCGTGGGGCCACCTTCCTTCGCAGGAATGTCATCACCAGCTATGTATGTATAAATGATGTCATGTTATTGCTGCTATAAATAAATCTATCTATCAAAGAAATAGATAAGTTAGAAAAATAATATAAGAACAAATCAAAAAGCCACTGACCAAAAGAAGGTCAGAGAGGTAATGTAAAGGCGTCAAGCATAGCAGTGCTATGCATGCTTGATGCCTGACCTTCTTTTGGTGAGTGGCTTTTTGATATATTGTTGTTATATTATTTTTCTCTAACTTATCTATTTCTTTGATAGATTTATTTGAATGCATTATGCAACTAGCTCTCTCTTTAGATGTTTAGGAACTCTCTGTTAACATAAGACCCCTATACGAAGTGGACAAGATACCGCAAAACATGTTGGGCAAGAAATCTACACATTAGGCACTGTGTCCTTGTGGTATCATGAGAGTATTCCTTCATATGTGTTGTTTTTAGACACCTTGTTTGTGTCTTACTTACTCTTTCTGAACTTTCTTAATATATTGTTGTGAGTGAGAGTGACCAAATAAACTTATATGATTTTTTAACATAATGTAGCCTTAGTGTACCCAGAAAGTCCTCATGCCTCCTCCTCCCTTTTCCTTTCTACAATTGATTTTAGGACCTAGGTACTTCTTTATTGGGTATTTGTCATTATGACACCCCAATTAGTACTAGGATTTAACTTGGTGTACTGCAGTAATTTCAGGTTATTTATAAAATTATATATAAAATTATATATGACAATGTGTAGAAAAATTCCCTAAAAAATATTTTAGCCTAGTTTAGACTGGAGTGAGGTGAAAACAGGAAAAAAAGTGCAAAGTAAGTTGGCTAGCTGTTAATTTTATTCAATTATATGGTAGAAAATTAGACTATTAGTCAAAATAAACTTTTGGTGATGAAATCAAAGTGCTGAGTGCTGACTGACAACAAACAAAGCATCTCAAATTGTCTGCTCTGCATGCATCTCAAGTGGTCTTCTTCGCGCACTCATGTTTCTCATCATGAACCATGCTTGTTGTATCAAGTGTTAGGCCTACAGGGTTTTGCAGCAAGAATGCAGAGAAGTACTAAAGCAGAATCCATGAAGGATCTTTGCTTATGGGGGTTTCTTGCTTAGTTTTTTGTATATAGAATTATGGTGGATAAGTATAACTGACTTTAATTGAATTATTTTTGCTTTTTATTAATAGTGTGGGTTATACACTCACCTAGCTATGTTGCTCAGTCACGTAAAACTTTATAATTCTGTGAAGGTAAAACAATATATTTTTTGGTCTCTTTTCAGAGCAAGCATGACTGCCACTTGAATAGATACGAGGAACTCACATCTGCAAAGCGAAAGAAGAAGACACCGATTCCCTCCCCTTCCATCAAGCAGCCGACATTAATGGGTAGCTGGAGCACAATGCCTCAGAGATCCATTGACAAGGCAATCATGAAGTATGTTGTCCGAGGACTTCAGCCTTTCAACATTGTAGAGCAAGCAGCTTTCCGCGATTTTGTGTTAGACCTGGTACCAAATACCAAAATAATGACAAGAATCACACTCACATCTATGATTGATGATGCTGCCAAACAGATGAAGATCAAGATTATTGAGGCCATGCAAACTGTTGACCACATCGCGACAACCACTGACTGCTGGTCAGCCAGGCGGCGTAGTTTCATTGGGGTCACAGCTCACTGGCTGGACCCGGAAAGTTTAAAAAGGTGCTCAGTGGCCCTGGCCTGTAAAAGATTAAGAGGCTCTCACACTTTCGACCTTCTGGCAAATGCACTTAATGATATCCATGCTGAGTATGACATTCGAGGGAAGATAGTCAGAACAACCACGGACAATGGCTCCAACTTCATTAAAGCCTTCAAACTCTTCGGTGAAGATGGAAATGCTGGTGCTCTAGTTGAGGTGGAGGAGGAGGAGGAGGAAGAAGCAGACAAAGATGAGGAGGAGGTCGAGTTTGTCGATGTATCTTCACTTTTGGATGAGGATGATGGTTTTGAGTTCCAGCTCCCGAAGCACCAGCGGTGTGCATGCCACATTCTTAACCTAATAGCCACTGCCGATGCCAGCAAAGCAGTGTCCAATGAGGCGTACAAGAAATTATACTACTCAACATTTGCCAAGTGCAATGCACTTTGGAATAAGTGTTCAAGATCCTCAACAGCAGCTGAAATTGTGGAAGATGCTTGCTCCCTCCAGCTCGTGCGACCAAATGCAACAAGGTGGAACTCTGTCTTCATGGCTGTGGAGAGACTGCTCAGGATAGTGAAAGAAAAGGGAGAGGCAACAATGAGAGTTTTCTGCACAGATTTGAAGGTTCCAATGTAAGTTTAAAAATGGTTTATGGTACTCTTTCTGTTCAAACTCAATTCTGGTCCATATTGTCTACTTGTACAACATTTAATTGAATGGTTAACATTGAACGATGTACCAAATTCATTGCATGATAATCACCACATCCAATCATGTAGCAATGCTGTTTTTTGTTTCTTATTGTTTATATGTTCTTGTCTTCTTCATAGGTTTAATCCAGCTGAACTCGCATTCTTGTCTGAGTATTCTGCTGTCATGTCTCCAGTCGCCCAAGCAACTAACATTTTGCAAGCTGAAACCAATGTCCAGATGGGGTGGCTGCTCCCAACCGTCAAGCTCCTGAAAATCAAGCTGAACAGGATCAAGATGCCTCTGAAGTATTGCAAGCCGCTTGTGGATGCCTTGCAGGTGGGCATTCAGAATCGCTTTGGCCCTATGATGGAAGACCCAGAGCTGGTGGCCGCTGCTATTCTGCTTCCAAAATTCAGGACAAATTGGACACAGGAGGATGAGACTATCAAAATGGGTAAGATATATAGTGTAGTATGGGTGAATTATTGTGTATTTTTTGTGCAATCACAAATTCACAGCAGTACAGCTCAAATATTGCGGGATTACTTTTAATTTTTTTTTTTTTTTATATGAAAACAAACACACATGAGCTTGTCCTGCATAGAAGATATTGCAAACATACCAGGGCATTATGATGTTAGAGTGAGAAATGATGTGGTAGTATGGGAGACTTCCTCTTTAGCATAGCAGTATCATGGCACTGGCAGCCAAGCCTTCCTGTCTAAGGTCTGCCACCAGGCTGTAAATGCTGCAAAAGGCTTTTTGTTTAAGGGAATTATTTGAATTATAAAGTCGCCACTATTATTTCCATTAAAATCATCTACCGACAATGTCATCATGTCAAATCTGTGTTTACTTTCATGGGTTGAAACTCTTATTATTGTATAAGTTCCACAATAATTCTATATAAATCAAACTTAAGCAAGAAACCCCATAACCAAAGATCCTTCATGTATTCTGCTTTAGTACTTCTCTGCAATTACTTGCAAAACCCCTTAGGCCTAACTTCATACAACCAACCATGCATCTCATTCATGAGGAGGAGTGCGCGAAGAGTAGACCACTTGATGCAGACAAGTTGAGATGCTTTGTTGTCAGCACTTTGATTTCATTATTTTGACTAATAGTCTAATTTTCTACCATATACAATTGAATAAAATGAACAGCTAGCTAAGCTAACACACTCTTATATTTCAGGAATGGAATATATCAAACGAAGTATTGAAGACCCCTCGTTGCACTGTACAGAGGTCAACAGGTCCAGCTCATCTGATGAAGACGACTTCTTTTCTGGCATGCAGGGTTCGAAGGCACAAGACAGTGCCAAACAGCTAGATGCGTACTTGTCATGTTCAGCAGATAACATGGACTTGCTCAAGTCTTTTCCAGCTGTGTGCAAGTTGTCTGTTAAGTTAAACACACCTCTTCCAGCATCAGCAGCCTGCGAGAGGCTTTTTAGTATTGCAGGATTAGTCTTTAGCCCTAGAAGAGCGAGACTGACTAGTTCCAATTTTGAAAACCAACTACTTTTGAGGATAAACCAAAGATTTCTAACTTAAACTGGTATGCATTAAGCAGTCATATAAATATATTTAAGAAGGGAATAAGCTGTGGAGAAAAAAAACACAAGCAGGGAAGAGAGGGTAGGGATGCTTTAAAGGGGCATATTTGATCTGCTTTTGTTTAAGCTCAATGTTTTGCTCTAATCACTTTTGTTGTTGCATAAGAAATACTTGAATGTGGCCTACTGGCCTTTGAGATCTTTTAGTTGCCCTAACAAGTTGAGGATGAAAAGAAAATGCGTAACTTCCAAAAATGACTGCTTTATGCACACTGCAGGGAATAAGCTGTGGAGAAATAAATGTGAATATTAAGGGTGCGCTGCTGGCTGCTGATGCTGATATGTAAAAAAGCTGCAACCAGGACAAAAATAAATGAATCTGTGATAAATTAAATATATGGTGCACTAAATCGTATATAAAGCAATATACAATATATTCCAATAATGGAACAGTGTATGAAATGAAAGTCCAAAATATTGTGAATCTTGAAATATGTGACAAAACAAGATGAATATATTTTCAAAGGTGCAGGAATCAAACAGGACCTATTCCAAATAGGTGCAGACTCCCACCACCTTGTGGATTTCCCCCTTACCCGGCAGATGAAGGTAAGTGCAAAATAATATCCAAAATAGATCCAGTGAAACAAAATTGCAAAACCTGTGCTCTTAACTTTCAGTGAAAAAAACAAAATCAGCCTCTTACCAGAAAAAATGTCTATGTACGCTTGTGACTCTCCTTGGTTGGGAGCAGGGCCGGCCTTTGGGGTGTGCGAGCTGTGCGGCCGCACAGGGCGCCATGGGCAAAAGGGGCGCCGTGCGGCCATCGCAGCTCGTACATGATCAGGCAGCACAGTGGGAGGTAAGCGGCGACCGCGGCATGGAGAGAGTTAACACAGGCCACGACCGCCGCTTACCTTCCACTGTGCGGCTGTGCCTGTGTCTTCTATAGCTGCAGGGCTGAGTGCCCGCCACTGACAGATCCCCTCCTCTCCAGGCCAGGGACGCCAGAGGAGAGATCATCGGCTCCCCCTCCTCCCGCCCCTTCTCCTCCTCCTCCTCCCGCCCCTTCTCGTGGTAAGCCTCCATACTAAGGTAAGTAAACTCTCTCCTGCATCAAATGTAAGGGGGGGCTCTGTGTGGGGGTCTCGGATGTAAAGGGGGCTTTGTGTGGGGGGGTCTTTGGTGTGGGGGGTCTCTGATGTAAGGGGGCTCTGTGTGGGGGGTCTCTGATGTAAGGGGGGCTCTGTGTGGGGGGTCTCTGATGTAAAGGGGGCTTTGTGTGGGGGGTCTCTGATGTGTGGGGGTCTCTGATGTAAGGGGGCTCTGTGTGGTGGGTCTCTGATGTGGGGGGTCTCTGATGTAAAGGGGGCTTTGTGTGGGGGGTCTCTGATGTAAGGGGGCGCTGTGTGGGGGGTCTTTGATGTAAGGGGGCTCTGTGTGGGGGCCTGGGGTCTCTGGTGTAAGGGGGCTCTGTGTGGGGGTCTCTGATGTAAGGAGGCTCTGTGTGGGGGTCTCTGATGTGTGGGGGTCTCTGATGTAAGGGGGCTCTGTGTGGGGGGTCTCTGATGTAAGGGGGACTCTGTGTGGTAGAGCTCTGATGTGGGGGGCTCTGATGTAAGGGGAGCTCTGTGGGGGGCTCTGATGTAAGGGTGGCTCTGTGGGGATGGTCTCTGATGTAAGGGGGCTCTGTATTGGGGTCTCTGATGTAAGGGGGGCTTTATGTGAGGGGTCTCTAAAGTAAGGGGGCTTTGTGTGGGCATGGTCTCTGATGTAAGGGGGCTCTGTGTTGGGGTCCCTGATGTGTGGGGGTCTCTGTAAGGGGGCTCTGTGTGGAGGGTCTCTGATGTAAGGGGGACTCTGTGTGGGAGGGCTCTGATGTGGGGGGCTCTGATGTAAGGGGAGCTCTGTGTGGAGGGGCTCTGATGTAAGGGGAGCTCTGTGGGGGGCTCTATGGGGGGCTCTGATGTAAGGGTGGCTCTGTGGGGATGGTCTCTGATGTAAGGGGGCTCTGTATTGGGGTCTCTGATGTAAGGGGGGCTTTATGTGAGGGGTCTCTAAAGTAAGGGGGCTTTGTGTGGGCATGGTCTCTGATGTAAGGGGGCTCTGTGTTGGGGTCCCTGATGTGTGGGGGTCTCTGTAAGGGGGCTCTGTGTGGAGGGTCTCTGATGTAAGGGGGACTCTGTGTGGGAGGGCTCTGATGTGGGGGGCTCTGATGTAAGGGGAGCTCTGTGTGGAGGGGCTCTGATGTAAGGGGAGCTCTGTGGGGGGCTCTATGGGGGGCTCTGATGTAAGGATGGCTCTGTGGGGATGGTCTCTGATGTAAGGGGGTTCTGTATTGGGGTCTCTGATGTAAGGGGGGCTTTGTGTGAGGGGTCTCTAAAGTAAGGGGCTTTGTGTGGGGATGGTCTCTGATGTAAGGGGGCTCTGTGTTGGGGTCTCTGATGTAAAGGGGGCTCTTTGTGTGGGCTGGGGGGTCTCTGCTGTAAGGGTGATCTGTGTGGGGGGTCTCTGATGTAAGTGGGGCCTCTATGGGGGGTTTCTGAACTCTCTGTTGTAAGGGGGCTCCGTTGGGGGGTTTCTGTTGTAAGGGGGGCTCCGTTGGGGGGTCTCTGATGTAAGGGGGGTCTCTAATGTAAGGGGGGCCAAGTTTGTAGTGATCATAAAAAAGAAAAGTCAAATGAAGTGCAAGAAAAAATGTGCAGGGCGCTGGTGGGGGCGCCACAGGATCAGCTCGCACAGGCCGCTTGAACACCTAAGGCCGGCCCTGGTTGGGAGGTTCACTTCTTTCTTTCCCATTAACAGCAGATATGAAATTATATTCATCTTTTGTCACATATGAATATGATATATATATTTGAAGATTCACAATATTTTGAACTTTTTATTGACTTAGATTTCATACACTCTTCCTTTATTTCATTATTGGAATATATTGTTGTATATCACATTGGTTTATATATGATTTTGTGCACCAATAAGCTGTGGAGAAAAAAAAAAACAGGCAGGGAAGAGAAGGAGGGATGCTTTAAAAGGGGAAGGGAGGGACTTTATCTGTTTTTGTTTATAAAAAGTTACAGCCTAAGGAATTGTGATTGTCCTTTAGGTTAATCATTTGAATAAATCATTTGAAGTAATAAAAACAAATATTATGTTCAAACTTTTGACTTCTTTCTTTAATAACTACATAACACAGTACTTCTACTTCTACTTTCAGTACTTGAGTAGAATTTTTTTTTCAAAACTACTGGTACTTTTTACTTTTTCTACTTAAGTAGCAATTTTTTTGAAAAAACTACTTGCAATACTTAAGTAAAAAAAATGTTGAATACTTTTGTACTTCCACTTAAGTAACTTTTTCTGTGAGCACTTCCACTTCTACTTAAGTAACTTTTTGATCGAGTACTTGTACTTTTACTCAAGTAGAAATTTTGAGTACTTTATACAAGTCTGGCTATATACCATTATACCTGGCGGACTCCCTTGTGTGTTGATGGTGCCTGCTGAGGTCCCACTATCTCTTTACCAAGCATGCCCTTCCCTGCATCCCAAGGCAAAGGCCCCTTTCACAAAGGGGGATTCGTTTGACGGACTCCGCTTGCTCAGAGGGGATGGCGGATGACAGGTCCGCTTGCTCAGAGGGGCAGGCGGATGACAGGTCCTTCTCTGCTCACTGTGCAGAGCGGAGATGGACACAGTGCCGCTCGCCTCTGGGAAGATCGGATGAAAATGTTCGTATTTATCCGATCCCATCTGATCCGATCTGTCAGATGGATGGAAAATAGGACCACCACCCGTCTGGATTTGGCGGACAGGATCGTATAGGATAGCAGCAGATGTCAGCGGACATGTTACCACTGACATCTGCAGCTCCACAGGGGCGAAAAGAGGGTCTGACCAGGTCTGCCTGAAAAATTGATAGGCGGACATGATCGGACAGCCTGTGTGAAATTGGCCAAAGACAGAGAGGTTGACAGTACAGACTGCATAGAAAAACAGCAGTAATGCATACAACATGGACCTTTCAGTAACTACAAGTCTACATGAAAACATTTCAAACATTTGAAAATGTACAGGAACAATATAATTTTTCAAATAAACTCTACCTTTTAGCATTAAAAATTTGTCCATGAGCTCCAGTCAAGAGACTTTACCTAGGCTGAGATGATGTCATCGGTCTTCTGAAGGCAGGAGGAAGCATTTTCTCCTCTTTTCCAGTGATCAGACTGAAATATTCTATCTTTGGGGATAATTTACTAAAGTTGGAGGGTGCAAAATCTAATGCAGCTCTGTATAGAAACCAATCAGCTCCCAGGATTTATTGTCAAATCTTAATTGAACAAGCTGAAGTTAGAAGATTATTGGCTACCATGCACAGCTGCAACGGGTTTTGCACTTCCCAGTTTTGGTAAACCAACCCCTTTGTGTTAATTAACAAGTGAATGTTAGGAAGCATGAATAATGTTATGTAGTCTGTGTTACTGGCTGCAGATCTGTTTTCTTAACTGTGGGGTAACTAATCTGGCCACATGCCTCCAGCTCTAGGGTTGGTCTATGGCTTAGGAGGCATCTTATTTAAGCATCATTAACCTGTGCCTTAGTGCTTGTGATAGCATTTCAATTGTGATCCTGTATGATTTGCCTATGTACTGACTTTTGGCTACATCTGGTGCCCGTCCCGATCCTTGTCTATATTTACAACATACTTGATATATTCTTGTCTGTTGCCTCTGCTTTAGTCATCTCTGCCCACTCCAGCCTATTGTACTTTTTCTGTGGGCCTATTAGTGACACTCACAGCCAGAGTATAAAGTTCAAGTCCTGGGAGCATTAGAGTACCAGTTATTGCACCGGCCTTAAGGGAGAGGTAGCTCTTATAGATGAAGTACAACATCACCATATTCTCAGACTAGTTTGTTTGCTTACATGGCCTTTCAGTGAGGGACCACAACAGGTGTAAGACATTTGGTTATCAGGACCCGGTTCTGATGCTGCAAACTCTGCTGTGTCAGGTGATGTTTCTTCTTGCTGAGCCACCTGGGATGCTGGACAGCTCCCTGGACAGTTTATTAAATGATCTTACCTTGAATTCTATTTTTTTCTACCTTAAACTCTTTGCTCAAGAACTTCTTGATTTAAACCATGTCTCTGCACTTCCTATTTGCCAGATTATTGTGCTCTCTCCAGCCAATGTCTCAAACTTGTCTCAAACTGCTGCCATCCGTATTTTTGCTAACACACGTTACCGACCTTTGGCTTGTTTACTGACTACACTCCTGCTTATCCCTACCTGATATATCTGCTATCCTTGCCTGCTCGACTCCTGGTGGGGCGATCATGAGGACTACAACCTTGAACTGACACACAGCAAAACCAATCTCCACCATCAGGAGTTCTGATGACTCTGCAACTCAAGTGAGTCGTGTCATCCGCCAGGGTGACCCGCTTCTCGACTTTTCCAGCTGGTCGGTGGGTGCCTCTTTACCGCTATAGCTACTGACCTCTGAGTCTGACTCCAGACCATGACATTGTGAACACAGCCAAGAAATGCACATGTACTCTTTTTAATGATTGTGCCATCAAGGATCCCACATCTCAGTCTAGTCATGACTCTCTATGGGTTCATGGCTGTGTTTCACCAATTGCCATTCCACTATCCAATGAGTCTATCTCAGTGGTCAGTAAGGGAATTACCCCTGTGACCATGTCCATTGGGATGACACATGTCAAGGTGACTATTTGGCACTGATGTCCCTGCTGCTGTGTGATTCCGGGTCGCCAGCAGCAATTCATGTGAGTGTTATGTGACTTGCTTTTCTTTTGCACTGGTTTTATGGTTGTTTTTAATAAATGTACTACACGATGATTGTATCTTCTGGCTCTGGCTGAGCTGCTTCATTTCAGTTGTATACTTGTGTGCTGATACAGTGGAGGTCTCTCTTTCATCCGATATACAGGTCATGTACGTTTAAGGCATTCCAGCTACTGTATTGGTAGCCATACCATCTGGTGAGTGTCTAACTTATCTGGTGATGGCGGTGACTCACGAGTGATATACATTACTGCATCTTGAAGTGATTATTGTCACATATACTACTGCACCTTGAAGTGAAAATTATCACATTTAAGATCTTCGCTTCGGACACCTGATTGCTTAGACTTTTTATAAGCATTTATTTGTACTTATCTAGTGCACTATACTATTTTTATTCTTTATTACTTTATGCTGGTTGGGTACTTTAGTGTTACAGTATCTCACAAAAGTGAATACACCCCTCATGATGACATCACAGGGCTGGTGGATCTTAGAGACCTTGCTCACCTCCACCTTCTGTTTGAGGATGCCCCACAGATGCTCAATAGGGTTTAGGTCTGGAAATATGCTTGGGCAGTCCATCACCTTTACCCTCAGCTTCTTTAGCAAGGCAGTGGTCGTCTTGGAGGTGTGTTTGCGGTCGTTATCATGTTGGAATACTGCCATGCAGCCCATTCTCTGAAGGGAGGGGATCATGCTCCACTTCAGTATGTCACAGTACATGTTGGCATTCATGGTTCCCTCAATGAACTGTACCTCCCCAGTGCCGGCCGCACTCATGCAGCCCCAGACCATGACACCCCCACCACCATGCTTGACTGTAGGCAAGATACACTTGTCTTTGTACTCCTCACCTAGTTCCCGCCACACAAGCTTGACACCATTTGAACCAAACAAGTTTATCTTGGTCTCTTTAGAACACAGGATGTGGTTCCAGTAATCCATGTCCTTACTCTGCTTGACTGATTGCAGGCTTTCTTGTGCATCATCTTTAGAAGAGGTTTCCTTCTGGGATGACAGCTATGCAGACCAATTTGATGCAGTGTATGGTCTTAGTACTGACAGGCTGACCCCCACCCCTTCAACCTCTGCAGCAATGCTGGCAGCACTCATACGTCTATTTCCCAAAGACAAAAAGACAACCTCTGGATATGACGCTGAGCATGTGCACTCAACCTCTTTGGTCAACCTTAGCAAGGCCTATCCTGAGTGGAACCTGTTCTGTTAAACCACTGTATGGTCTTGGCCACCGTGCTGCAGCTCAGTTTCAGGGTCTTGGCAATCCTCTTATAGCCTAGGCCATCTTTATGTAGAGCAACAATTCTTTTTTTCAGATCCTCAGAGAGTTCTTTGCCATGAGGTGCCATCTTGAACTTCCACTGACCAGTATGAGTTAGTGAGAGCGATAACACCAAATTTCACACACCTACTCCATATTCACACCTGAGACCTTCTAACACTAACGAGTCATATGACACTGAGGAGGGAAAATGGCTTATTGGGCCCAGTTTGGAAATTTGTACTTAGGGTTGTATTCACTTTTGTTGCCAGCGGTTTACACATTAATGTGTGTGTGTGTTGAGTTATTTTGAGGGGACAGCAAATTTACACTGTTATACAAGCTGTACACTCACTACTTTACGTTGTAGCAAAGTGTAATTTCTTCAGTGTTACAAAAATGTGAGGGGTGTACTGTATTCACTTTTGTGAGATACTGTGGCTGCCTAATTCTAACACACAATGCAAAAACGTTATTATTGTATTTAGTAGGGTAATTTTAATTGGATGGAGAATGCCAGTGGGTGGAGCTTGGACACCAAGTCAAAAAAAATCAGGCTTCTGTAAAAGAGTTATAGCAAAGGAACACAAAATATTTTTTTCTGGTGAATAAAAGTATAAGCATACCTATTGTGGTTTCTACTCCACCGCAATACATTTAGTTTAAGGTTTAGGTCAAGGTTAAGAGATATTTTGGGGGTTCAGTTTTAGGGGTTGAGTTATCAGGTTTAGGTGTTAAGATTTAAATTTAAAGGTTGTCTCACAGGTTTTGAATAAAAGATTTATACGTAGTCGGCTTTGCTTGTCAAGGTTGTTAACTTTATTTTTTGTACTTGGTAATTTACATTTTCTGTCTTTCTTTAGAGCATAGAATCTATTGGTGCGAATTCTAAATGCATCCAAAATTTTTGTGCAAATTTTAAACTAAAAATATTAAAATATTACTAATGTTTTTCAAAAAATGTTACTTAAAATAATAATAATGTGATTTGGTAATGCTTAGATGCGATCTATTGATTTATGTGAAGTACAAATTTTAACGATAGTTACACTTTAAGACCTCCATCATCTGTTCTGTGGTTAGCCTCAAATATTTAAACAGCTGTTGCCAAAACTGCTGATGTCACACTGCCACCAGCTTTGCACTGGCACTATAAATAAAAAAGTAAAAGTGATCTCGATTTTGTTTTAAGCTGTTCTATCACTAGCAAAACATTATGATTTAGTCTCACATGCCACAGGTTCACTTTCATGTCAAATCTGTAGAGTTCTAATAAAGCAGAAAAAACATGACCTGTGACTTCAGGATTATGTAATACGTCAAACTGATATCATCCAATTGAAATGTATCCTTTGCTGACCTGACTTCCGTAAAAAGGAATCTGTTTTGGAACTTACAGGAGAGGTATTATGGTTGGATAAGTTAAAAAACATTGAGTTTTTTTTACTTTAAACAAGATTCTGTTGCGTGAATATCATCAATTTGTTCTGAAGGAAAGTTGCCAAAACCAGCCACTCATGTTCTGGCTGTTGTTAGGTTACCCACTGTTGGTTGGCAAAGCATGTTGGGAGATGTGGTGACACAGCTGGAGGACCGTTGCTTGCGTTATGCCATTTATTTTATGTTATTTTGTTTTTAAATCAGCCTTTGGAACCTGAAAGCTATATCTCATCACGGGTTATGTGATGTAATGGACCACCCACATCTTTTTCCCACAGTCATTTGGTTTCGACATTGAACAGAATTCAAGAGCAAATACATACTGTACAATTTCAAACAGAACACACCAGTCTCATATTTATAGCAAATGAGCAAAATGATTACATAAAAATGTATAATTAAAGTGTATGTAAACCTTCCTTCTCAAATCCCATTAACTCATCCCTGTGACAATAATACATCTTGTATATGTGCTGCCTTTTTCAGCATCATTAAATTTTAGTAGCAATTACCTGGTGATCCTGGGAGTCCCCTTCTACTACGGAATCATTCAGACAACATGAAGCACGACAGCATTACTGTGACAAGGGTGGGAGCAGAAGGGATATGTACCTTGGGCGCAAAGTGTTTATGGGGAGGTGCTGGGAGCTTTGGCTGCTCCATTTTCTAGCTGCCTCACTGGCGCATTAACATTTATTCCTTCCAGTGACACCACCGGCGCATTAACATTTTTTCCTTCCAGTGACAACACCGATGTAGGAACATTCACATTGTTAGTCCATCTTGCTGAACCAATTGAAAAAAAGAGAACAAAAAAGGAAAGCAAAATAACAGTAATGAAAACCCAACCATACAATCCCATATACACAACCCTATACCCGCAATTGATCCAGAGGAAGGCAAAAAAAATCCCAGCAAAGCATGATTCAATTTGCTACAGCAGGGGAAAACAAAATTCCTTCCAGATCACCCAAGAGGCAATCTGATATTCCATGGATCAACTTTACCTATGTAGCACTACTCCCATGGGAGCTGCTGTGTGTGGGTTCCCCTGGGTTACCATTAGCAACAATAGAAAAGTCTGGCATTTTTATAAGTGTTTTATCTCAGACAAGAAGCGGTCCAGTATCTTTGTTTTTTTAGGTTTTATTTGGAACTTGGATAGGAGAAGGGAATGAGTGGGATACTCCAACTTAAAGAACTATGCAAAATAGGCTGAGACAACTTGAATAGAGCTGAATAGCGCTGATTAACACTGTATAATGCTGAGCAACGCTGAATATAGCTAGTCACGGCTAGGCCACTGCTTCACTTTGCCCGTGGCTGTGAATGAAGTAATAGAGCTTCCTGAGGTAAACTGTATCCTAAGGAAAGCTGTACTCTGAGGTAGACTGTACTGCTGAACAACTTCAGGGCCCTTCCTGGCACCCTCTTTGTCCCTAATCTTCAGGGTTAACTACTTGGCACCCCCTTTCCTCTAACAATCTGTGTGAGCTGGCTCCTTGATCCCCTGACTTCTCTGGAGTGGTCTCCTCTCCTAGGTAGACCCTTGAGCAGATCCTTCAGGACTCACGATAATATTTTTCCCAAAGTCCTCTGCCCAAAGCTCCACTGGTCAGCACACTGGATCCTCTGCAGCCCAGCTCCACACCTGGTTCAACAGGCCGACTGCCTGAACCACCTTCCACACATCAGCAGGAGGAGTGACAGGCATCCACCTCCTCCTGTGACTTTGCTCCAGCCAAAAGACACCCTGTCACATGCTCCCTCTGTATTTTTGGGTGATTCCAGGATGCATTGCAGCAATGCCCTCCCACTGGGACTGCCATAAAACACGACGGCTAGGTTTCCTCCACTGTCCAACAAGCTCCCTCATTGGACACAGTGGGGACACTCCCTCAGACCCAGTGAATCACATCTAGAAACACATGACAGGCAGACTAACAGACCAGGCTCTCCTGAGAAGCAGAAAAGAGCCACTTGATGCTTTTACCTAGGACCTACCTAGGAGGGTGCTACATCTATAAATATTAGTTCCCACTTCTATTAAGTACACCCAGGAAAGAATCCAGGCCTTTTTTAAAACAATCTAGTGAGGTAGCCAGAATGACCTCTGGAGGGAGTCTATTCCACATTTTCACAGCCCCTTGTCCTGTGTTGACCTTAAAGTGAACAACTCAACACCAAGTTCACTATATGGACCCCTTATGTATTTATACATGTTGATCATATCCCCCCTTCATCTGTTCTCAAGAGAGAATAAATTCAGTTCCTCTAATACTCCCTCATAGCTGAGCTCCTTCATGCCTCTTATCCGTTTGGTTGCCCTTCTCTGCACTTTCTCCAGTTCCCCGATATCCTTTTTAAGAACTGGTGCCCAAAACTGAACTGCATATTCCAGATGAGGTCTTACTAATGATTTGTACAGGGGCAAAATGATCTCTCTCTCTCTCTCTCTGGAGTCCATGCCTCTGTTAATACAAGAAAGGACTTTGCTTGCTTTGGAAACCGCAGCTTGGCATTGCATGCTATTATAAAGCTTATGATCTACCAGAACACCCAGATCCTTCTCCGCTATGGATTCCCCCAGTTCTACTCCGCCTAGTATCATGTACCTGGTGGAGATCAAGCTGTAGAGGGGGCTTCTCTTGCACCTCCTGTCCAACTCCCCTGGTAGAGATGACAGGCGGTGTGGGGCACAGAGTGGCACGAGGGCTGGTATAGCAGGTGGTACCTTGCCAGGAGACTGATGGCCATGGATCACCGGATGAGCACTTGGAACTGGAAATCCATGATGCTGGATGAGAAGGCATGAGCGAAGTCGGAAGACAAGCCAAGGAGTCGTCAACAGCCGGGCAGAGTGGGTACAGGAACGTGAGATGGAAGCAGTGTTAAGATACAAGCCGAAGGCGGTACACAATCTGGCAGCGAGGTTCAAAGGCATAAGACAGGAGCAAGGTCAATCACAGGTCGGGGTCACAGGTAGGCAGGCAGGAATCCAAAGGAGGGTCAAGGGCAAGCCGGGTCAGCACAGGTAATCCAGAAGCAGGTTAGGGCACAGGCAAACAGGAACAATCTGAAAGACCACTCAGCAATGTGCTCCTGTCACTGCTTAGCTTAAATAGGCCGTTTGGCGCCAATGTGTGCGCACGAATGCGTTTTTGCGCATGCGCACATGCACATTTCTCCCTGTGCACACAGTAATGTGCCTGGGCATGCGCACTAACGCCTGTTTGGGTCCAGCTGAACTTTTCTTAAACCTAGTATGTATGATGCATGCATATTCTTAGCCCCCAAGTGCATAACTTTACATTTATCAACATTAAATCTCATTTGCCACATAGTTGCCCAATGAAACAGTGCATTGAGGTCAGCTTGTAAGTTGGAGACATCCTGTAAAGAAGTTATTCCCCTGCAAAGCTTAGTGTCATCTGCAATGACTAAAGTGGTACTTTTAATCCCAGACCCAATATAATTTAAAAAGACATTAAAAAGTAAGGGTCCCAACACTGAACCTTGGGATACACCACTGATAACTTTAGACCATTCAGAGTAAGAATCATTAACCACTTCTCTCTGAATTCTATCTTTTAGCCAATTTTCTATCCATTTGCAAACTGATCTTTCCAAGCCTGTAGACTTTATCTTACCTATTAGCCGTGTGTGGGGAAATGTGTAAAACGCTTTTGCAAAATCCAAGTATACCCCTCTGTCCAAGGATTTACTTACCTCCTCAAGGTTTTACTTACCTTATTTTTCTTCTAGTGATTTTTCTAGTGATTCCACAGATGCAGAGACATTTTTTCCTTCCGGTAATACCACTGATGCAGTGACAATTTTTCCTTACAGTGACACCAATGGCATGGGGAATTTTTTCTTTCTAGTGACACCACCGACACAGGACATTTTTTCATTCTGTGACATTACCGATGCAGCGGCATATTTTTGTTTGAGTGACACCACCAACACAGCAACATTTTTTCTTCCAATGACACCACTGATGCAGGGTTTTTTTTTATTTCTGTTGACACCAGTATGTGGGGTATTTTTTTTTTTTTTCTGTGACACCACCAACACAGTGGCACTTTTTCTTACAGTGACACCACAGATGTAGGAACATGTCTGCTCTTACCACTGTTACCCCCATTTTTTTCTGTTGCAGGGTACCACAACAATTGGAACTATTTTAGCTCATGTCACAACCATTGCATATGTTTAGGCTCAGCACAATGACTGCTGCTAATAGCCCCACTCCCTACTTTACCTGGCGGAGGGGCACCAGTTTCACATCTTCGCCCTTGGTACTGGATGACTTTATCCCAATACTGCTCAGAAGTAGATCCATGCTGACTTGGTCAGTTTGCATCCTATAGCTTCTAATCACGAGCTACAGAATATCATATTAACACAGACCATGGTTGTAGTCCTGTGGTGAGTCTTGCTCATACATCTCCCACCCAGCCCTGCTGCACTTGACAGCGGTCCCAGCAGGAGATTTGCTGTCAAAAATCTAGCAGCACATTGCCCAAATGGTGGAATGTGGTGAAATACAGAGGCCTACTTACTACTATGCTATGATCCTATGCTTTCTCTGTGGCTGTAAGCCGAGTATTAAAGCTGTGGTTGAGCAGTAGCAGTAGCCAATAACAGCTTGTATTTGGTAACAACACCTTATAAATAATGACAACTACCATTTTTCAGGGCCCGGGGAACAGGTGGCCGTTCACAGGGGTGCATGGTGATGGGTTATTCACATTACATTACAGTACCCCTTTAGAGTGCAGGCCCCTTTATATCATAGTGCCCCATTATATTACAGTGCCCCTAGCAATTACAGCCCTTATCACAGTGCCCCTTGCAGTCATGTCCCCACCCCCTTTTCTCTCCACCCATAGTGCCCCATTTTATTATTTGCCTCACCTGCACAGTCCTACCTTCAGCAAGGTACAGGCAGAATTTATGCCGTGTGTCCTCTCCAGGGTCTCCAGCCCCGCCGACTATGTCATCCTATCAGCAGGGTAGGGGGCAGGAGGAGTTGCAGTTCTGGATTATACCTTATTAACCAGTTTGTTAATATGAACTCCCGCTCTCTGTGCAGATCCCCAGCTCCTTCCACCCCCTGCTCTGCTGATAGGATGACAGCCGAGAGCCGAGATAAAGGCATGGGCACGTAGTGGGAGGTGAGTGGCAACTGCGGTCTGTGTTAGCCCTGTGCGGACCTCGGGCGTCGCTAACCTCCTGCTGTGCAGCCCGGTCATCAACAGGACACGGACCAATACCAGTCTGTGGTCCGGGGGTTGGGGACCCCTGTATTAGCCAGCTGTTGTTATAACATGTGGTTTGATAGCCCCAGCCCACTGGGAAAATGCCTGGTGTGCCCTATGGTCAGTCCAGGCCTGAATATAAGCATGAATCACAGTAAAGATGGCTGTTTGGAATGCAGGGTGTGAAGATGGGGAATGGCTCTGGACACCCTCCAAAATTGCAGCCACACTCCTAACACTCAGTAACAGGGATAAAACAACCAGTTGTGGTCAGTTGGCTTCTGAATAAAAGTAAAAAAATTAAGATAGTCACCTTTATTATAATAACACTATTATTTTTGGCACTTAGAGAAGATGATTCTTTACCATAGTGTGATTTCTGTTAGCAGACTTTACATATACTTTTAATAAATTACTTTAGGTTTTACAGATGGCTTTTTCTCATAATACCAAGCTTGGTCATTTAAAGTTTATCTAAAGCCAAAACATTACTTATCATTCATGCACTTAAAGCTTATGTGAAGTTCGGGATGAGCCAAACATACCTGGCTTGGAACTGTAAGACATTCACCGAAATCTGTTCTAACTATGTTCAAGGCTAAGAGGCAAGGGGTTGAGAAACAAATGACATGGAGGGCTAGGCACTGCCAGGAGGGACATGTACCAGTGAAAAATAAAACAGTTTTGTGGAGAGCATCAATTTCAATATTATTTAAAGTGAAACATTAAAATAGCCCACTTCATTTAAAGAAAGCATGCCTGGAGCATGGCTTAGGCTGACCTGTGATTGACAAACTCATACAATGTATATAATGTACCACAGAAAAACTGACATGTACAAAGACAAAAATGCCATTTATATTGCAGGCAAATGTATTTTTTTTGTAAAAAAACAAAAAACAAAAAAACAAAAACAGCATCGGTTAACACCCCACAACCATGCATACTAGACCTTAAGGGGTATGTTGGGGTGGTCCAGATGCCATTTTTTACAATTCAGGAAAGCAAGCAGGGAAATGCAATTTACCAGCATTTTGTTTCATTTTAAATTGTCACTGTTGCTGTAGTACATCCTACAGCAAGATTGACAAAAAAGCCAAGACAATTCTGTCAGAATTCACATTAGAACCCTTATCCTTGATGAGGGTCTGGTATAAATTGTAAGTAGGGACACTATGTTAAAAAACAAAATAAAAGGTATGGAGTCCCCCAAAAACTCATATCAGACCATTTGAGGCTGGTATAGATTTTAGGGGGGTGCCCCACACACAAAAAAAAAGAAAAATCACATGGGCCCCTTTCAGAATCCAAATTATTTTGAGAATGCAGCCTGGCTGGCCAGAAAGTTGAGAGATGAGGGTACATCTCCTGAACTATACCAAGCCACATACCCTGTGAAACATCTCTGGCAAAGAACCGTGTCCCCATGTGAATGAGAACAAGAGCTTTTTCCCCACAACCCTGGCCTCAGAGTTGTGAGGTAGGGTTCTGTATGCAGGATGCTTATCAGAATCGACCACCACCTTTAAAATTAAGGGAGACCCAGATCCCCTCCCCCCACACAAATAAATAAGGGGTACGTAAAACTCCTAATCAATCACAAAAAAAAAAATGGTAAAAGTAGATAAACACACCACTTGCTTTGACCAGTCCTTTATTTTTAAAAAATTAAACCCAAAAATGTTCTACAATTTTATTCACAATCACAATGAACAATACCTGCCAAAAAAAAAAAAAAACACCGGCCGGCCCGGCCAACATGTATACTCCCAATGGAGTTTTGTGCTGAATGACAGATCCCAAACTGACAACTGAATTGTAAACAATAGAGTGGTGATGGTGGCTGTTATCATTGACCAATATGGCCATGGCCATATCTGGTCAGTGAAATAAGCCACCATTCCTGCCCCTTACTCCCATTTTTCCTACAGGTGGGGAATATGGCTCAATCCTATTACCTTACCAGTGATACTCTTGAAATTACCAGCCATACTCCAGCCAGGAGCTGCTGTCATTTAGATTCTGCATATTGTATTTATCGCACAGTATTCTGTTTGCATTGTTTGCATATTAGTGATCATTTTGCACATTTAATTTATTGTGTCACTTTAATATTGCACAATTTATGTGTAATTTCATTCACGTTTTTATATTAAGTGTTTCAGTTGAGCGCAATCTATTAATTATCATTAATTCATTTGTTTTCCAAGATTCTGCAGGGTTGGGCAGAAAGGCGGGTAGATGTGGGTCATCTTGTGACATCACAGGCTGACAATGAAACTTCAAGCATCCTGTAGATCCCAAGCAAAGGAGGAGGCAACACAAACTGACTACACTACCAGGGATAGGTATCCATAGTTAGCATTGTTTAGAACAGAACAGAAAGCCCTGTAATATGAGGGGAACTGGCAGGATTCACTAGGTATTAAATCAGCACTATTGTCTCACAACAAATAAAATTGGGCATTACTCATATAATGGGGCAGCACAGTGGCTTGATGAGGGCATTCTTGCCTTGTAGTACCAGGGTCCTTGGTTTTAATGCCAACCAGGACAGTACAGGCATGGACTTTGCATGTTCTCTCTGAGCTTGCATGGATTTCCTCCCACACTCCAAGGATAGGCTAGTAGGATGATTGGCCCTAGTATGCATATGAGATAAGGACTTTAGAGCATGAGCTTCTTGTGACTGATGTTAAAGCATATTTTTTAAAGTGCTGTGTAAATTGTCTGCCCTATATAAATACCTGTACAGTGGCAAAGTGGTTAGCACTTCCACCTAGCAGTGCTAGGGTTGTGGGTTTGAATCCCAACCACTAGGCACTACCTGCACAGAGTTTGCATGTTCTCCCCATGCATGCATGGGTTTCCTGTGGGTACTCTGGTTTCTTCTCACACTCCAAAGACATGCTGGTAGGTTTGTTGGCTCCTGTCTACATTGGCCCTAATATGCGTATGTATGAATGTGAGTTAGGGACCCTAAATTGTAGGTTCCCTGAGGGCAGGGACTGATGTGAATGTATAATAAATATGTGCTGTGTAAATTCTGTTGCTATATTAGAACCTGTATTAAAAATAAATAAATGCTAGGAAGTTAACAAGATTGCAAAATGTTGATTTCATCATTATGGTTGATATATTTAACTTAAAA
Source organism: Pelophylax lessonae (assembly GCF_965119305.1). Lineage (NCBI taxonomy): Eukaryota > Metazoa > Chordata > Amphibia > Anura > Ranidae > Pelophylax > Pelophylax lessonae. The sequence goes on from NC_138770.1 coordinate 614,307,369, forward strand.
AAAATATAACTGATCCTAGGGCCGAATGAACACCATTTCAGTATGTGACAGATATTACATAATTAAAAACTTCAGCCCTGGACTTTCCAGTTTTGCAGTATTCACTGCACAAAGACGAAGCAAGCATCTTTATATCCGAGACGACTAGCAGATGCCAGTTTGTTGCATCTATTCTGGGATTGATAGTTAGTTGGAAGTCTCCATTCCTATTTACGTTGACCTAATTCAGATCTATACAACAAATCTTTGATCTGATTAAATCATAGTCATAATGGGGGCGTGGCCGGCCACTGATGTGAGAGCAGCGCGGCTCCGGAGCTCTCTCCTGCTTGCCCTGATCCTTCATTGATCCTGGTGAACCCCGAACCCCTACTCACCTGATTCCGGCGCCTGTGTACTCCTGATCCCACGGAGCATCGGCGGACATGGTGAAGATCGGTCCCCCCGGTCCGGAGGCGCCTGGATTCCTGCCTCCGGCCTCCCTCCTCGAGCGGTCCCAAGATGGCGCCGGCCCGCCACGGAGCTCGTGTCCACCAGCTGCAGCTGCACGATCCTTGCAGCCATCCACCTCTCTCTCCCAGGGCGGTGCTGCGGGGAATGGTGTCTCCTATGGATCTTCTTCCTCCCAACTGCAAGAGACTGTGAGTACTCTTCTCTCTCCCTCCCTGGACCCCCTGATGCTGCGGTGGTGGAGGAGCATAGGCCTGAACCATCCCTTGCTGCCATTATGGATGCCATCCATCACTGTCAGGCCTCTCTCACTACCCAAATTGAGTCTGTGAGGATGGACTTGTCATTCCTGAAACAAGATGTCCATAATCTCCGCCATAGGGTGGGCAATGTGGAGCAACGTATTAGGGACCTGGAGGATGCCCACCGCCCCATGCAGGCCGCCGTGTCCGACCTGCAGAGGGGTCAAACGGCCACCACTGATAAGATTACTGACATGGAGGATCGCCTCCGCCGTAATAACCTCCGCTTTCTGGGGTTTCCTGAGGGGGCGGAGGGGAAGACCCCCGAATCATTTATGGAAAAGTGGCTCCTTGACACCTTTGGAAAAAACGTTTTTTCTCCTCTATTTGCCATTGAACGGGTGCACAGGGTGCCATTTCGCCCCCTACCACTAGGGGCGCCACCTCGTCCTCTTCTCATTAAACTTCTGCATTTCCGTGACAGGGAGGCTGTGCTTCGGGCCTCCAGGGATAAAGGTCGTATCTCCTATAATAATGATGTCATCTCCATCTTTCCTGACTTTTCTGCAGCCACTCAAAAGCAGCGAGCCTCCTTTATGGCAGTTAAGAGGCGGCTGCGTGATCTACAGTTGCCATACAGTATGCTTTATCCTGCCCGCCTACAGATCATTTTTCAAGGCAAGGCTCATTTCTTCCAGGATCCTCGGGAAGCCGCACAGTGGGTGGACTCCTTGGGCCGTGGCTCTCCTGTCCGCCAGGACCGTCGGTCTCCTCCCAGATGAAGGACTGTCTGTTTGCTGGCCGGATCGTTAGGCTCTGGGCTTGTCCTGGAGCACTTCATGGAACCCCTCTTGCTTTATTCTCTGGGACAGATGAGTATTCTTTTTGTCTGGGGGTCGGGGTTCTTATTTTTCAGTTTTTTCTGATGGGCATTTTTGGGATGGGGGCTCCCCCCTCATCTCCCTCTTTTTTCTTGTTTTTTCTCGTTTTTCTACTACAGGACGAGCAGATCCACGTTTCCCTGCATTTGACTTCCTTTCGTTGTTATGGGTTACAAAGCTCTCAATTGTTGGGGCTTGAGGGCCGGGTGGGTTAGGGTGGGGGGAAGGGGTGTTTGTTACTGTTGCCCTCCGCAGCCTGCGGGACTTGGAGGGTTTCTCATTTTCGGTTTGTTTGTATGCACCATTATGCTCTACAGGGTCGGTACAGTTTGTCCTTTTTTTATTTTTGGTATCCTGTTCTCTCCTCATGCAATACAGTTGATCTCGTTTAATGTGTTACTGTGGTCACTCTTTTTATGCCTTATGAATACTCTCTTTTCTGGGCTCCTCCCAGATGCTGGTTCTGCTTTGGCTCTTCGGGGGTTGCCTGTTTTTGGGCTGGCCTCCGGGGTGCTAACGCTGATTTCTTATATATTTGTATGTCTACTCTACGTATAATATCATGGAACGTCAGGGGGCTGAATTCTAAAGTGAAACGTTCTCTGATGTTTGAATATTTAAAACGCCATAGTCCTCATGTTGTTTTGTTGCAGGAGACGCACCTCCAGGGGTCCAGGGTTATGGCCCTTAAGCGGGCACATGTGGAGTATGCACTGCATTCTACATACTCTTCCTATGCCCGTGGCATGTCCATTCTAATTGCCAAATCTGCCCCGATTACTATTAAACATCTGAAGACGGACCCTTCGGGGTGCTTTGTTATCCTCATTATTGAATATTTGGGTAAACCTTATACCCTGGTGAATGTTTATGTCCCCCCGCCATTTACTAAGTCATTCTTTGACTGAGTTTTGGGTTTGGTTTTGTAAATGGCGGAGGGACCTCTTATTATGGCGGGTGACTTTAACACAGTCCTCGACAATGCTCTGGATCGATCTGGGGCTGCTTCTTACCAACATACCCCCTTGCGCTCTTACTTAGACAAATTGGACCTCACGGACGCCTGGAGGTGGAAACATGGGGGGATTACTGAGTTCTCTTGTTATTCGAGCTCACACCACACTTTATCTCGAATTGACCTCTGTTTGCTCTCTCACGAACTGCTGGGTCTGCTCTCGGGGATCAGGTACCTCCCTCGGGCGGTGTCTGACCATTCCCCTTTGTTGGTGGACCTTGCTTTGGGGTCACCACCTAACTATAAATTGTGGAGACTGAGCCCCCTGTGGCTGGCAGACCCCGCGGTAACTGATCAGGGGCTCACGGAGTTGAATTCCTACTGGGCGCTCAATAGACAGGAGGGGTCGGCACTGCTGACCTGGGACGCCTTTAAGGCCACTATGCGGGGCACTTTCTCGTCTGCCATAGGCCATGCTCGGAAGGCCCGTCAGACCAAGTTGGTTGACACCGAACGGGCATTGCATGCGGCTGAACGGCAATATTCTGAAGACCCCTCCCCCCAGAATCACGCCTCCTGGCGGGCCAGGGCCCGTGATTTGGACCTCATCCTTGTTGAGCGCACCCAGAAAAAACTGTTGTACCAGAATCAAAGGATTTTTGAACTAGGGGATAAAAACAGTCGCTTACTGGGCTACTTAGCTAGACCAGATTTTCAGCCATGTATCATTCCCCGGGTCACCAGTCAGGCCGGTGTCATTGTGGAACAAACTCCTGATATTCTCCATAGTTTTGTTGATTTTTATTCCTCTCTATATTGCACCCAGGCTCATTACACTATTGTCGAACTTGATGATTTTCTGTATGATATTACTTTTCCCGCATTGTCGGTCGATCAGTCTCGCTTCTTAGATTCCCCTCTGACGACAGATGAGATTGACAAGGCCTTGGCTACGTTTGCTCACAATAAGACGCCTGGCTTGGATGGTTTCCCCATTCAATGGTATCTTCACTATAGGGAGTTGTTGGTCCCCCATTTGTTGAAACTGTTTACTTGTGCTCTGAAGGAAGGACGTCTGCCACCCTCTATGACGGAAGCCCTTATAGTGCTCATCCCGAAGCCACGCAAAGACCCTCTTCTCTGTGAATCATACGGTCCGATATCACTTATTAATACGGATGTGAAGATCTTGGCCAAGGTCCTTGCGAGACGGCTGAATACGGTTGTCACGGACTTGGTCGGGGCGGACCAGTCGGGCTTTATTCCTGGTCGTTCTACCTCGATCAACTTGCGTAGACTTTTTACCAACCTTCAGACGACTCATGCTTCTGTGGGGTCCAGGGTTGTGGTGGCCCTGGACACTCACAAGGCTTTTGATTCTGTAGAATGGCCTTATCTCTTGGAAGTGTTGGCGAAATTCGGATTTGGACCAGGGTTCATAAATTGGGTGAAACTCCTATATTCCTATATACTCCTATATTGGGTGAAACTCCTTCCCCGTGCTCGCATCAGGGTCAATAACTATGTGTCCGACTCCTTTCCCATTTTTCGGGGTACTAGGCAGGGGTGTCCGTTATACACGTTGCTGTTCGCCCTGGCCATTGAGCCCTTGGCCGCGCAGATCCGCCAGTGTGAGGCTGTTGCAGGCTTTGTGATCAATGGCTTGGAAGAAAAGGTTTCACTATACGCGGACGATATGTTGATATATCTAGCGGATCCATATCTATCCCTTCCCACTCTACTGTCTATTATTGAACGTTTTGGTCACTTCTCTGGTTTCCAGGTGAACTGGAGTAAATCTACTCTGTTCCCCCTGGATCCCCAGGCTTTGCCCCCGTCTCTCACATCTTGCCCCTTGCAGGTGGTGGATCGGTTTCGATACTTGGGTATTGAAATTCAACTTCCCTTGTCTCGTTTCCTCCCCAATAATCTGGATCCTTTGGTCGCTCGACTAAAATCCTCTTTGCAGCTTTGGTCCCAGCTTCCTCTCACGGTTTTAGGTAGGATTAATATTTTTAAAATGATATTCCTTCCCCGCTTTCTGTACGTGTTGAGTCACTCCCCGGTTTATGTCACCAAGCGTCACTTTCAGGTCATTGATTCGCTTCTCACTTCGTTTATCTGGGGGGGGGTTGGTCGGCGCGTGTAGCCAGAGACTCTCTGCAGTTGCCAGTGCTGGCGGGAGGATTGGCGGCGCCCAACCTACGCCTTTATTACTTGGCCTCCCAGTTGGCACACGCACATTGGTGGTTTCACCCCGAGGACAATCATGCTGCGGCGGCCTTGGAGGCGGCTATTTTTACATCCTATGAATCTTTACAAAATTTATTGCATCGTAGATCTACTATGGGCAGACCGAACACTGCAATTATCTCTGTCACTCTACGGATTTTTGCGGCTACCACATTGGGTGACACCGACCCTCCAGGGTTTTGTTCCCCCAATGCCCCCCTTTGGCATAATCCTCGGTTTCGGGAGTTTTTCGGTCGGGGCGACGGTATTTTTTGGGCCCGCCTTGGGGTGAAGTCTGTTGCCCACCTGTATGTTCCGGGGAACCTTCCGGTCCTTTGCGGACATGCAGTCCACTTTTGCCATACCGTCTACGGCTCATTTTCGATACCTACAACTGAGACATGCGGCGGCCGCACAGTTTGGCCTCCGGGAGGTCTCGCTGGAGCCACCCCCCTTGGAATATCTCCTTTCTGACTCTTCACATGAGAAACTGGTCTCTACATACTACTGTAGGCTTTTGCATTCTAAGTCTAAGCGCTTGGCGGTGGTTGAGTCCCAGTGGCGTGAGAACGTCCCGGACTTAACGGAGGAGGTGTGGCATGACGTCCTTCCTGAACAAATCCCGGTTGTAATTTCCTCCAGGGATAGAGTCATACAGTTGAAATTCCTGTATAGAGCTTACTACACTCCCCAGTTTCTTCATAAAATCTGTAAATTATCCTCCCCCCTCTGCTCTAAATGTTCTGATGATGAGGGATCCTTTTTTCATATGTTTTGGGATTGCCCACCTATCCGCACCTTTTGGTCGGGGGTGACGGCCTTTATAAATAATATTTCTCAGTTATCCAATGTTTGTAACCCCCTTCGTTGTCTACTAGGATATGTGGATGATGAGGATGCCCCTGCTCGCACAAAACTATTTTTGCGTTTGCTCTTCTTCTATGCTAGGAAAGCTATTGCTCTCCGTTGGAAATTTTCCACACCCCCTGACGTTCCATTTTGGATCTCTATGGTTAATCAGGCTCTGCCTTTGTATAAACTGACGTATGAGGCCAGAGGCTGTCCGAAAAAGTTCCGGAAGATCTGGTCTTTCTGGGTAAACTCTGACCTTACTGCCTCCTCGGTGTCTGACACTACCTAGGCGATGTCTAAAGTGCCTTCTTTTGCTGTGAATGTATTGATATATTGCTTGTGATATCGTTTTCCCCCCCTAGGGGTTCTTTGCTGTGCTCCTTATACCATGACTACTGTATATTCTCTGTACTGTTTTTGTTTTGCCATCTGATTTGAGAGGATGCTTTGTATGTTATGCGTATCCTCTCTTTTATGTTGTACTGCCCTTTTTCCTTTGGTGTACTGTGTTTTGTTTGTTCAATAAAAATACCTTTAAAAAAAAAAATCATAGTCATAATATTAATGCATGAATTTTGCTTGGTACAATTAGTCCGCATTGCACTTTGTCCTAATTACTAAAAAAAAGTAGAATGTGCATAGCAAAATAGGATTTGCAAAATGTTTGTTTTTTCACATTGGCTTGTTGCATCAAATGAGCGCCTTGCTTTGTACTCTCTGGTAATTGCTCTCTAACATGCCAAGTTTATACTTAATCACACCCCTTGTAAAGAGGATTGGGTGGAACACAAAAGATAAGTCATGTTTAGCACATCTTCACACTGAGCATTTTCTATGCCTCAATATCTCAGTAGGCATCACAGCTCAGCGTGACCTTTTCCTTCATATTGTCTCCGATTAGTTGTTAATTCTCAGAAAAGCAGGTTGAGGAAAGGATTAGGACTTCTTGACATTCTTTGAAGCAATTAATAAGAGATGCCGTGCAGAATTAGATAAAATCAGCACTTTCTAGGCAAAGAATAAAAACTGTTATTTAAAAACGTACACATGTTTGGCACATCTAGAGTCAGTAAGAACTAATGAAAAACAGTATTACAAAAGAGAGGGAAGCTATCAGTATATCTGAGACTATAGCCAGTTTACACTTTTGCCTTTTTTCCTGAAGTCTGAGCACCTAAAGTGCATTCTGACACTTTTAGAAACTTGTGTTTGTGCTCAGTCCCTCTACTGCAACAGAGCCACTATGGCAAGTATTCAGTCAATCCTTAACCAATTTGAAAGACTGAATGGGCCATTGACTATATACCAAATACTAAAATTTACCAGCACTCAGCTTGATTATTCAGCAAAACAGACTTATAGCCTAATTATGGGCGAAAAAAAAGTTTTCCCAGTGCCCACACTGAACAGGTCAACCCTTTGTTTTTCTCTATGAGATTGGAGAAAAGGGATATACTTACCTAATCCTCTGATCCTCCCCACACACAGACCTGTTCCTGTGGCTCCTGCCCCTTCTCGGTCTAGTGGTCTTGTGTGGTGGACTGTTTCTGACTTTATCATGCCCACAGACCTGTCACTGCAATGCCGCATACTCACCTGCGTCTGGGCGCCTGCGGCGTTCTCGCAACAGAGTCTCGGTGCTTGCCGGTCACAGAGACACCCCCTCTGGGTCTGCGGTGGCTCCTTCTCCTCCCCTCACCTCTGAGGACTGCAGCAGCACACTGTCATGGCAAGATGGCGGCCGCCATGCGGTTACAGTGTTTTACACAGAGGGAGAGAGGAGAGTTGAAGATCTGGTAAGATCAGGTTCTATGAAGCAAACCAAGATGGCGCTGGGTCTCTGACCTCCCTTTATAGCCTCTGGCAGCCCCACCTACTGGTGGGAGGTGGCGGGTCATGTGATCCTGGCTCCCTATATAAACCAAGCACACCTTCCAGTCAGTGCTTGGTTATTTTCCTTGCTCCTGTGTGTCTGCTAATTGCATTGTCTGTGTTCCTGGTTCCTGATCCCTTCTCCCTCAGGTGGATACTCCTTGATTGCCTGCCAGACCTGACTCCAGAGTTGTCGACCTTACCTCCTCCTCTTCATTAAAGGCCTCCGTGCCACCACAGACCCTACTGGGCCCTGTTCCCACTTCCAGGAACTCCTGAGGGTCGTGATTGTAAGGGAGTGCTGTTCCACTGCAGCTGGGTTCCCTCTCCACTGCAAGACCCCAGGTGGGTTGTGACATAATAACCAAGCCGCAAAAATGGAACCCGCAGGAACAGCTGAAGCTATTACTGCTCTCACCCAACAGATGACAGCCTTGGCTCAAGCTGTCCAAGATCTACAAGCCAGTAACGCTATGCTTCTTCAACATGAACAAAGAAGGGCTCAGTCTGTACCCCTTCCAGACTCACCCCCTGCCACTGGTCGGTACTAACTGCATTCCCAGAACCAGCCATTCCTATGCCTGACAAGTTTACTGGAAAGAAGTCTGAACTGCGATCATTCATCACAGCTTGTGAACTACTCTTCGTCCTAAAACCACGCACCTACCCCAATGATTACGTGAAGGTCCACACAACCATTGCCTTGCTGTCAGGTCAACCACAAACCTGGGCACACCAACTCCTGCACTCAAAGAGTCCAATACTGGAGACCTGGTACTCTTTTGCTGCAGCTATGCGTACATTATATGATGACCCTTTGAGACCCTCCGCTGCTCGCTCAGCCCTCCATTCCCTCCGGCAAGGAAGAAGACCTGTGGAGGACTACACCACGGATTTCCGGGAGTTGGCGTCTGACACTGGTTATAATGAAACTGGCCTGATAGAACAGTACCGACTAGGACTATCCGAGGCCTTAAAAGATGAATTAGCCAGAGTTGGGGTACCCCCTTCCTTGGAGGGTCTGATCCTCCTAGTCACCCAATTAGACCGACGCTTCTGTGAACGAAGAAGTGAGAGACAGGCTCCAGCTAATCTCCGGTCCTTAGATTCCCCAGGGCCTATGCCTTCTGCTTCTCCATCCTCTTCCTCATCCGAAGAACCTATGCAAATAGGCATGGTTCGCCGTCCACTAACGGAAGAAGAACGCAAGAGACGCTGTTCTCAAGGACTTTGTCTCTATTGTGGGAAAGCCGATCACCAACTCCGGTCATGCCCCGTCCGACCCACAACCTCACCTGGTAAGGGTTCCTTAGCCCCTTCTTCCTGGACTTCTACTGTTCCATCCACCTCTTCTTACTTATCTGTTTCTCTTTCTCCCCAGTGGGGAAGTAGAGATCTCCATATTACGGCCATCATCGACTCCGGAGCCAGCGGGTGTTTCATAGACCAGACCTTGGTCCGATCACATCATCTGCCTATGCAACTTAAGTCACGGCCGTTATCCCTATTCGTGGTAGATGGGACTCCTATCAAAACTGGACCCGTACTACATGAAACCGGTCCCATCTGTCTCCTCCTTGGTCACCATAAAGAGACTATCAATTTGGATATTGTACCCTCACCAATATTCCCACTCATCCTCGGCCTTCCCTGGCTTCGCACCCACAATCCAGCGATAGACTGGATTAAGGGTACTCTCACCTTCTCTTCCACCTTTTGCACCACCACTTGCTTAAAAGAGGCACCCACGCATCTACTCACGATAAACCTTGACCCTCTAGTTATCTTGCCAGACAAATACAAGGAATTCCAGGATGTCTTCAACAAACAGAATGCAGATCAGTTGCCCCCAAGACGTCCATATGATTGTCCAATCGATTTGCTCCCAGGTGCCCGTATCCCCTATGGACGTGTATTCCCTCTGTCGGAAACTGAACTCGCGCACCTCAAAGGGTACATTTCTGACAGCCTCGCCAAAGGTTTCATCAGACTTTCCATGTCACCAGCAGGAGCAGGTATATTTTTTGTTGGTAAGAAAGATGGAGGTCTTCGCCCATGTATTGACTACCGTGCCTTGAATAACATCACTATTAAGAATCAATATCCCTTACCTCTGATACCCGAGCTCCTAGATCGATTAAGGAAAGCAAAGATTTTCTCAAAACTAGACCTACGAGGGGCATATAACCTGGTCCGCATACGCAAGGGGGATGAGTGGAAGACAGCATTCAGGACACGCTATGGACATTTTGAATATCTTGTCATGCCCTTCGGGCTCTGCAATGCCCCGGCCACATTCCAGCACTTCCTGAATGATGTCTTCCGTGATATACTGGATTCTTTTGACGTAATATATCTAGACGACATACTGATCTTCTTCTCTTCTTCTGCTGAACATAACGAGCATATGAGAAGGGTACTTCTCCGTGAGCACAGACTCTATGCCAAGTTGGAGAAATGTGTTTTTGATACAGAATCTGTGGAATTCCTGGGGTACTTGATCTCTCCGGGGCAAATACAAATGGACCCTCGTAAGATCACAGCTATCCTGGAATGGCCTATCCCTAAGGACAAGAAGTCTGTACAGCGCTTCATTGGGTTTGCCAATTTCTATAGACGTTTTATCAGAGGTTTTTCCCAGGTATGCTCCCCCATTACAGCCCTGACAAAAAGCCACAACCTGTTCACATGGACCAACCAAGCTCAAGAGGCCTTTGAGAAACTAAAAGAACTGTTTACCCAGGCTCCTATTCTCATCCAGCCTGATTCTACAAAGGCCTTCTTCCTTGAAGTTGATGCCTCCGATATTGCCATTGGGGGTATCCTGTCCTAAAGAGGTGAGAGGGATGATCGACTTCACCCCGTGGCATTCTACTCACGAAAAATCCTGCCCGCTGAAATTAACTATGACGTGGGCGAAAGGGAACTTCTTGCTGTCAAAAACACTCTAGAGGAATGGCGCCATCTCCTTGAAGGAGCACCCTTACCTGTAACTGTATATACAGACCACCGTAATCTAGAGTACCTACGTACTGCTAAGAGACTGCGTCCCCGTCAAGCCCGCTGGGCTTTATTCTTTTCCAGATTTAATTTGCAGATCACCTACCGCCCTGGGTCAAAAAATCAAAAGGCAGATGCTCTATCACGCATGTATCAAAAGACAAACCCAACAGATCAAACCCAAGACACCATCCTACCTCCAAACCAATTCCTAGCAATACAGGTATCACTCCTAGACCGTATACGCAATTCATCGGTCCAACCACCGGTGATGATACCTCCTCTGATCCAGAAACAAGGCTTATGGTACCATGGTGAACAACTGTATATACCACCTTCACTCCAGTCTGAGGTAATTGGCCAGTTCCATGATACCCTTTCAGCAGGTCACGGAGGAATTACCCAGACATTTGAAAACATTAGCCGTTATTATTGGTGGCCTTCTATTAAATCGGACGTCAGGGATTATGTCCTTTCCTGTGATATATGTGCTCGATCAAAGACCCCAAAGATAAAACCTGTGGGTCTTCTCCAACCTCCTGCAGTCCCTCGAGGACCATGGACCGATATAGCCATGGACTTTATTGTGGATCTACCCTTATCACACAAACACAACACCATCATGGTGGTAGTGGATAGATTCACAAAAATGGCACATTTCATTCCTTCTGTAGGACTTCCATCTGCTTCAAAGACTGCCTCCTTGTTCCTGCAAAACATCTTTCGTATACATGGATTACCCCAAACCATCATCACTGACCATGGGTCCCAGTTCACCTCCTGTTTATGGTCCCATTTTTGTCGTCATCTAAGGATCCAACGATGTTTATCCTCGGCTTACCATCCTCAGACCAACGGCCAAACAGAACGTACCAACCAGATTCTGGAACAATATCTTCGTTGTTTCACTACACATCTGCAAGACGACTGGTTATCTCTGCTTCCCACAGCAGAGTTCTCCTACAACAACCACATGCACCACTCCAGCAAGATGACACCTTTTTATGCCAACTATGGTTTCCACCCATGTGCCCTTCCAGAGATACCTTGTCCAAACACAGTGCCTGATGTAGCCTCACAACTGAACAAACTTAGACATCTTAAGCCTATGTTGTACCAGACCCTGAAAATAGCACAACAACGCTACAAAGGATATGCAGACAAGAAAAGGTCCCCAGCACCCACCTATGTGCCAGGAGATAAAGTCTGGCTGTCCACACAACATATGCGTTTGTCTTGCCCCTCACGGAAGTTGGGACCACGTTACATAGGGCCTTTCACTATAACCGAGATCCTATCTCCTGTGGCCGTCCGCCTGGATCTCCCTTCCACCTACAGGTTACATCCGGTTTTTCATGTATCCCTCCTAAAACCTTGGAAACCCAACAGATTTCCTTCCCGTATTGTGGCTCCACCCTCTCCAGTGGTTGTGGATGGCTCTGAAGAGTTTGAAGTCCAAGAGATTCTTGATTCCAGACGTCGTAGGGGAAATTTGGAGTATCTCATCCACTGGAAAGGGTATGGCCCAGAGGAGAGATCCTGGGAGCCGGCTAAGAATGTTCATGCACCTGCCAAGATTAGAGCTTTCCACAGTAGAAAATCCTGGCCGACCAACCCTATTTCGCGCCCTGAGGTCACGTTTAGGAAGGGGGCTCTGTCACGGCAATGCCGCGTACTCACCTGCGTCTGGGCGCCTGGGGCGTTCTCGCAACAGAGTCTCGGTGCTTGCCGGTCACAGAGACACCCCCTCTGGGTCTGCGGTGGCTCCTTCTCCTCCCCTCACCTCTGAGGACTGCAGCAGCACACTGTCATGGCAAGATGACGGCCGCCATGCGGTTACAGTGTTTTACACAGAGGGAGAGAGGAGAGTTGAAGATCTGGTAAGATCAGGTTCTATGAAGCAAACCAAGATGGCGCTGGGTCTCTGACCTCCCTTTACAGCCCCTGGCAGCCCCACCTACTGGTGGGAGGTGGCGGGTCATGTGATCCTGGCTCCCTATATAAACCAAGCACACCTTCCAGTCAGTGCTTGGTTATTTTCCTTGCTCCTGTGTGTCTGCTAATTGCATTGTCTGTGTTCCTGGTTCCTGATCCCTTCTCCCTCAGGTGGATACTCCTTGATTGCCTGCCAGACCTGACTCCAGAGTTGTCGACCTTTCCTCCTCCTCTTCATTAAAGGCCTCCGTGTCACCACAGACCCTACGGGGCCCTGTTCCCACTTCCAGGGACTCCTGAGGGTCGTGATTGTAAGGGAGTGCTGTTCCACTGCAACTGAGTTCCCTCTCCACTGCAAGACCCCAGGTGGGTTGTGACAAGACCTGCCCTTGATGAGAGGTCATTAGGAACAGTCCACAGTGGATCAGGGGGAGCACTGTTTGCAGGTGAACCAGAGGATCATGGGACTATTTTCTCCAATTCCCTGGAAAAAAATGAGCAGTTGACCTGTGCATTGCCGGCACAGCCCCACTGCATGGGAAACTTTTTATTTTTGCCTGGAGTTGGGCTTTTATAAAAAATTGTATGTAGTTCTGCACTCCTGTGATCCATTTTCAGCTGATAGTGGGCTAAAGTCTACTGTCGGCTGATGTCACTCAACCGGTCCAGGCTCTGGAGAAATCCCGACTTTAATGTCGGGATTCACCCAGATGCCTGGACCGGTAGCTGGCTCAGCCTCTCAGTCAGCCACTGGGAGACCAAGCCAGCTGCTCCTTCTCCCTCCAAATCCCAGTGCTCCAGTGAGCACTGGAGGAGCAGAGCAGAAAGCCAGTGACAGTCACCAGCTCTCTGCTCAGTAAAGAGGGAAAACTGAGCGATCAGCAGCCTTTGAGGTGGCGGAGGACAGATGCAGCATTGGACCAATGTTGCAGAGTTCCAGCAATGAGACACAGCCATGCTTCTTCTCTCTACCTAGGCTGCGTCTCTGCCTCCTCCGATCCCACTGGCTGCCAAAAGGGCTCTAAGATTCTCTGCTCTTGGCTCTCCTGTTCCATAGGCAATTAGTTAGTTCCATTAGGCTATCCTTCTTCACATTGATTGGCCTATAGCCATATACCCCAACTCTTCATTTAGGCATCACAAGCCCAGGATTTGGGTTTGTGATCGCTTTTTGTAAACTCGTTCCTGATCCTTGTCTTGCCTAGCTAGATCCTGTTTGCCTTGCCCTGCATTTGGATTATTCTGTTACTGACCAGTTGGCTGGAATAAGCAAAAAACTGTAAATACTGGCCCAAGAACGGTGTAATCATGAAAGACAAACACTTTAGGGGGGGGGGGCACATTAAAAACAGGAGATAGCTTAGTCCATATAGCACAGCAATAGAAAAGTCCTTGATAAGTTATTGGCTGCAGCTTTCCTACGAGAAAAGGCCAGCTGTGGAAAAAACAAGAGAGTAAAAGCAGGAAGCGCCACCTGAGTGTAGTATTAAAGAAAACTGTTTAATCGCAAAGATATCTTTGTGAATAAACTGTTTTGCATAATACTACATTTAGGGGGTGCTCTCTGCTTTTGCTCCCCTGTTGCCTGGAATAAGGACTACTCTTTGGATTGCTGCCTTCCATTGACTTCTGACTGTTTCCTGGATTTCATATATCTGCTGCCTGCCCTGACCTCAGACTGTTTCTAGATACATTGTACCTGCTGCTTGCCCAGACCTTGGATTGTCCCTGGATAATGCTTATCATCAACTGCCTGCCCAGACCAATACCAAAATCTGGACTTTTGTACTAATACTTATCTGCAGTGCTATGGCCCAATCCTAATCCTTCTGAAGACCACATATATTTATTTTCTGTTACATCTTCTCTGGTCTATCAGGCCAGAAACTCTTTCATTTTGTTCCAAAACCTGGAGCAACCAAGTAGCGGTGGACCTGCTGGTCTTAAAGAAAGAGGGACTGCTAACAGCGAAAAAACACTTGCCAGCTATAGTTTCAAACACGCATTACAATACCTTTTGAAGAGCTCAGTAACGCATGCCCTGCAGATCTTTCTTCCAACGAGGTGAGCTGCAGTCGGGGACTGATGACTTCGCTGGCACTTCAGATTGTGTTTTTCAAGTCCTTGAAGAAGATATGGAAAAATATATAAGCTGAGGTTCTGTAAATGAAGGGAGGGTTTATTGGGACCGCAAAAGCCTGGAGGCAAGTCTCATTGAATTAAGGTAGAACTGCACTTGGTGTCTTGATGTGGCAGTGGGGCTCCACTGTAGTTAAGACCTCTGTTTTCACTTATATATACCTAAACCCCGAGTATAAAAATGATATGGATTGCAGGTCACCAGTCCTTGCATGTGGTGACTGTGTTAGTTTTTTCCTTTTTTAGGCAAAGAACATTTTTAGCAAGTACAGACAATACCTGTTGATCTTGCCGGAAATGCAGTGCCCTTGTCACTTCTTGTGAACTGAACTGGAATCATAAAACAATGTTATCTTACTTCTGTAAACTACGTATGTTACCACTACCCATATAGCAAATGGAAACAAAGAAATACATGCTTGTACTTTAGCCTTTATAAACAAATCATGTTGTTTACAGAGCTCAGTAGCTCAATCAGAGATTTGCACACACACAGAGACAGATACACAAGTTTCTCAGAGCCCAGCAGTGAGTTTGGAGTGTCCACAATGGACACTCCTTTCTCAGTGTGCTCCCTGCCCAGCCACTGCACCCATAACAAGCCTTTAGGCTCCGTTCACATCTAGGCGTTTTGGGGCGTTTTTGGGGCGTTTTTCTGCTCTAGGATCAGCTCTCAAAACGCCCAACAAGACAAATCCTATTCATTTCAATGGCCCCTGTTCACATCTGAGCGTTTTGACGCTGTATACAAAACGCCCAATGCTCAAAAAAGTACATGAGCTTCTTTTTGGGCAGATTACAGGCGTTTTCCATTGATCTCTATTCAATCTAAAAACGCCTGCACAAAAATCGCTGTAAAAATCGCGGTAAAAAACGCCGCAAAAAACGCAGTAAAATCGCGGTAAAAAACGCGCGAAAAACGCTACGCTCAGGTGTGAATGTAGCCTTATGGAATTCTCCAGAAAGTGCTCTCTGAGAGCCGTGCTATAGGTGTATAACATATTAAATGTTTATTTATCAAATAATATTTTACAGAAACAGTAACAAAAAGTTTTTAAAAATATAAAATAGAAACAGATTAAGTGTTCAACAGACTCAGAAAAACAAGAAAAGAAATAAAGCACAAAGGGGGAGAATGTAATGGTGGTTGTAGAAAAGAGTGCCCCATGCGTTACATGAGGACACAGTCACTTCTTCGGGAGCTTTGAGTTACCTAAATTTTTAATCACAGAAAGGGTTGCAGTTTTTCTAAGATGAGGTTACCTGACCTGGTTTTGGATACAAACTGTGCTCAGTAGAGTTTGTGAACTATTTTGTCTGCTTCGAGTGTGAATTGCTCTTTGATTGCACTTTTCATTAGCTCATATTTATAGAACCCACTGAGAATGTGCTCATATTCACAGCCGTGCAGTGCCATATGCTGAAAGATCCTATTTTTCCTGGCTAGTTCTGAAAAGATTACTAAACCCTGAATCTTTTATTTTTAAAGAGACACTGTCACTTCACCCATTCTGAGTAAATTGACAATGTCAATGTCAACGTCAATGTTAGGCCTGGCAATTGGACACTTAGGGCCAAACACTGTCAAATGGGGGAGGTCACATGTCCCCCCGTATTCACAAGCCATACTCTGTTTTAAGCTTGGCAGTGCTGCACAATGGTTGAGCTTTGCTGCTCCTTCTCACATCACAGGTGTATATGTTACCTACTCGATAAAAACAAGGTGCTTCCTTTGGGGTTGATAGCTCCTCTCAACAGTTGTTAACCGCTTTAAGACTGGAAGGATTTGCCCCCTTAATGACCATTCCACTTTTTTCAACTTGGCACTGCGTGACTTTAACTGACAATTGCGCGGTCCTGCAACGCTGTACCAAACAAAATTTATGTCCTTTTTTCATCACAAATAGAGCTTTCTTTTGGTGGTATTTGATCACCTGTGCGATTTTTATTTTTTGCGCTATAAACAAAAAAAAGAGCGACAATTCTGAAAAAAATATCAATATTTTTCACATTCTGCTATACTGTAGAACAGTGTTTCTCAACTCTGGTCCTCAGGGCACACTAACAGGCCAGGTTTGCAAGAAAACTGAAATACATCACAGGTGATATAATTTGCTGCTCAGTGATTGCAGTATTCTAGTCTGCAGCTCCCCAATGTAATACTTAAAACCTGGCCTGTTAGTGTGCCCTGAGGACTGGAGTTGAGAAACACTGCTGTAGAACATTCTCAAAAAAAAAAAAATATCAAAATTATTTAACATTTTAGGCCAATTTGTTTTCTGCTACATATTTTTGGTAAAAAAAAATCACAATAAGCGTATGTTGATTGGTTTGCGCAAAAGTTATTACATCTACTAACTACTGGAAAGATTTATGTCATTTTTATTTTATTTTTTTACTAGTAATGGCGGCGATCTGCGATTTTTTGCGGGACTGCGACATTGCTGCACACAGATCGGACCCCTGACTGACATTTTTGACACTTTTGGGGAGACCAGTGACATAACTACAGTAATCAGTGCTAAAAAATATGCTATGTTACTGTAATAATGCCATTGGCAGGGAAGGGGTTAACCCTGTGGGTGATTAAGGGGTCAAATGTGAGCCTAGGGGAGTGATTCTAACTGTGGGGAGCGTGGCTTCTGAAATGACCATAGAGACATGTAATCCTATATAGAAGGATCACATGGGCTCTATGATCATTCCAGGGAGAAGAACGGTCAGTTGTGTTTACAACAGCTGACCGTTCTTCTCTCTCAGCGTGGAGCGATCACAGGTGTCAGGCGGCAATCGGAGCCACCTGCCCGCTGCATCGGCTTCCCGCCCCACCAGCGGCGCAAGTTTGCCTCCTGCGAGCGCTGTACAGTTATGGTGATTCGCGCAGGAGCGGCTGCCTGCCACAGTACATCTGCGGCGGGCGGTCGTAAACAGTTTAAAGTACACTATATTACCAAAAGTATTGGGACGCCTGCCTTTACACGCACATTAAATTTATTGGCATCCCAGTCTTAAACCGTAAGGTTCAATATGGAGTTGGCCCACCCTTTGCAGCTTTAACAGCTTCAATTCT
Source organism: Pelophylax lessonae (assembly GCF_965119305.1). Classification (NCBI taxonomy): domain Eukaryota; kingdom Metazoa; phylum Chordata; class Amphibia; order Anura; family Ranidae; genus Pelophylax; species Pelophylax lessonae. Next base: position 614,324,997 of record NC_138770.1, read on the forward strand.
TCTGGGAAGCCTGTCCACAAGGTTTAGCAAAGTTTAGAAATGTGTTTATAGGAATGTTTTACAATGCTTCCAGAAGTGCATTTGTGAGGTCAGGCACTGATGTTGGAGAGAAGGCCTGTCTCACAGTCTGCTCTCTAATACATTCCAAAGGTGTTCTATTGGGTTGAGGTCAGGACTCTGTGCAGGCCAGTCAAGTTCCTCCACCCCAAACTCACTCATCCATGTCTTTATGGACCTTGCTTTGTACACTGGTCCAAATTATTTGGTGGAGGGTGGATCATGGCGAGGGGTTGTTTTTCAATGGTTGGGCATGGCCTCTTAGTTCCAGTGAAGGGAACGCTTAAGGTGTCAGCATACCAAGACATTTTGCAAAATTTCATGCTCCCAACTTTGTGGGATGTTTGGGGATGGCCCTTCCTTTTCCAACATGACTGCGCACCAGTGCACAAAGCAAGGTCCATAAAGACATGGATGAGCGAGTTTGGGGTGGAGAAACTTGGCCTTAATCCGATAGAACACCTTTGGAATGAATTAGAGCGCAGACTGTTTACCAGGCCCTCTCTCCAACATCAGTGCCTGACCTCACAAATGCACATTTGGAAGAATAGTCAAACATTCCCATAGGCACAATCCTAAACCTTGTGGACAGTCTTCCCAGGAGAGTTGAAGCTGGTATATGCAAAGGGTGGGCCAACTCAATATTGAACTATACGGACTAAGACTGGGATGCCATTAAATTTCATGTGCAAATAAAGCAGGCGTCCCAATACTTTTGGTAATATAGTGTATATATATATATATATATATCCACACAATCACAAAAATCTCACCAAATCTTCAACATGTTTAAGTGTTAAAAAAAGAATATGCTTTATTAATGCGCATTAACACATGCTAACATGTATGCAATAATGTACCCCTGATGTGAATAGCGCTCTTATGCACAGTGCAGTTTTGCATTTACAAACGCCAATTTACTTCACTATAATTGGAAATTCACTGTAATCCTAATTTGGATGAAAGCAAATCTATGGTCAAAATGTCAAATTTTATATTAATTTTCACATTTGTAAACTTACTTTGTGAAGATCCCCACACATTTCCTTCCTTGCATTCTGTGACATGTAGGCACTACGTCCTGTGAGTGGCACTGCTGTGTCACACATTTCACAGACCCTGCCTTCTGAATTGCAGAGGAGCTGAGAGTAGGAGTTTTAGGAGGCGTTAGTACAGGAATCATGGCTTGCAGGTAGGAAGGTACCATGGGATATGTAGTCCTTAGAAATTGAAAGTAAATAGCAGAAGAGAAGCTGAAAAACATGCAGAGAATCCAAGAAGTTGTGGAAAGAGATGTTCAGCAGACAGATAGAACTCACAACATGAATGGAGATTTTTTACGTAAGCTTATTTTGGATTGTCAAAAAAACTATTGTTTACACTGGCAATACAATGCTGATGTTCTAAAATCAAAGTTTATGTTGTGGCCGTAGAGCTCCTTTAACTTTCCTTAAAGTATAACTAAAGACAAAACTTTATTTTTACTTTTGATTAGAGTGGGGAGAAATTAGAAAACTTGTCATTTTTATTGCTGTGTGCGCCCCTTAAGGAGATTCACCCTCTCTTTTGGCTCTTTTCCACTGCATGGAACTGAACTGTTCGGCTCGCTTTTTGGCTTTTCCACTGTATGGTACCGCATGGTACGGTGTTGGAACGGTTCGGTACGGTACGGCGGCGCTTTTCCACTACATGGAACCGAACGGTACGGCTCGCTTAAACAGTACCACCTCAGTTGTGGTTCCAAGAGGGCCGTACCGGTACCATATCCCACAATCCTTTGCATGCAGCCTTGGCTGTTTGTCACTACTAGCCACTGATTGGCCAGAGAATCGTTGTTATCCCACCCACTTTACTTTAGTGGAAAAGCAAACCGTACCAAACCATACCGAACCGTTCCAATACATGCAGTGGAAAACCAAACAAAGCCAAGCAGAGCCAAGCAGGGCCGAGCCGGTACTTGCAGTGGAAAAGTGCAATTTTTGTCCTGTTTACCATCATTTTTGAAAGTGGAAGTAAAAGAAAATCCCAAATTTTGAGTTGTCCCTAGAAAAGTAATAGAGGGGAAATCTAATGGGGACACTAATTCTGGTGACCTGGGGGGTCACCAAGAATTTTTTGTAGCAGGTTTTCCAGGCATAGGTCTGCCATTGTTACCGGTTCCTCTCCAGCCCCTGTGAGCTGTGACCCCAGGTGTGAGAACTGAGACAATGACAATTCCGGCATCTTTGATTTGGTTGTTTTATTGTATTTAGGGGATGGGAGAAGGGAATGAGTGGGATACTCCTCCGGCTCAACTAGGTACAACTTCTCTTCTAGCAAAAATGCCGTTAACGCTGTCTTGACGCCAGCCGACGCTAGCCAACGCTTCCTGACGCTTGAATACACTGTAATACTGCAAGCTGTGCTGGAAAACTTGACTTAAGACACTGCTTTGCTCAAATGTCACTGATAGGCTCCCTCTAGCCCTGCGCTGGCTTGAGGTAGCTCTCTGCAAATTCCTGTGCTGCTGCAACCCTCAACTGGTACACTCCACACTGTACACTGACTCTTAAAGGCCCAAACTGCGGGCGCCCCCTTTAGCACTTCACGGACCTCTGACTAGGTACCCCCTCTAACTTCAGGGTCCTCTGACTAGACACCCCCTTTACAGCTAGCTGACTCTTGGATCCCCAGAACCTCCTCCGGAGTGGGCCCTTCTGACACTAGGCAGACCCCAGGGGCAATCCACATTACTCAAGACCTTTGTAGGCTTTCCTGGGACTGGACCCCTCTCTCTCTCCGCTGGTTCTCAGTACACTGGATCCCCTTCACCTCAACTCAGCACCCTCTGGACTCTCAGGCAGCACCCCGAGACATCCGCTTCCTCTGACAGGAGGAGAGACAGCCGTACTCTCCCTCCTGGGACTCTGCTTCCCACCAAAGACAATGAGTCATGCACTCCCCTCAAACTTATAGCCATTCCCAGAATTCTCTGCGACAGAATCTGCCTTCTGGGGAAGTTACAAGCCTGAATGTGTCTCTGATTGGGTTTCCTCCACTGCCCAATGAAAAGCCTCTCACAGGGTTAGTGGGGAGACTCCCCTCTCTGCAGACACAAGTGGGAGCCATGACGACCTACCTGACCAAAGGAAATCATGGCTCTGCTGTTAGGCAGACAAAGTACACTATATTTGACCTAGAACCTACCTGTAGGGTGCTACATCTCACTTAATTTGCAAGGATTTCCTCTCACTTCCTGTATGGGGCAGAAAGTGAAAGGAATTCTCTGCAATGGGACACAAATGAAGAAAAAAAAATCTGACAGGAGTTATTCCCCCCTCCCTTGCTATATCCAAAATGAAAAAAAAAAAAAAAAATTTGCCTATAGTTCTACTTTAGGTTCTTCAGTACTCCACTACCAGAAGAGTAGGACTAACAGCCTCTGCAGGGTTCCACACAGGTAGATCACCCTCTGACAGCCCATGTAACAAGGGCTATACAGCAGTTGAGTCGCCCACAACTGTGATCTTGGAGCTTTGATTGGCAGCCTTGCTGCTTATTACATTTGGATCATGCCACCGGGGTGTGGCTGACATTTTGGATGCCAGTGTGCAAGTAGGGGTCTGCAACCTGAACACTGCCAGCCTCTGTCTTCATTTTAACTTCAGGTGCACCATCACATTGCGAGCAATGCAGTTCTGTTTACCTGTGGTCAAACTCCCAGCAGGCCACACGTGGGGGGGGGGGGGTGCTGGTGGGCTGCAAGTGATCCATTAGCTTCATGCTGGGCACCAAGGCTCTAGTGGCTAATGTACAAGTCTCTACAAAGCAACAAACAATCGCAACAACATGTAAAGATACTGTATGTCATATCAAAAGTGTTATACCTTAAAGTGTTAGTCCACTCTAAAACTAAAATCTCTGCATCTATAGACCTCCACGATCTAATGGCGCTTTTCCACTGCATAGAACCGTACCGGCTCGGCACGCTTTTGTGCTTTTCCACTGCGGTACCGCATGGTATAGGGTCGGAACGGTTCGGTACGGTACGGTATAGGTTTGCTTTTCCACTGCATGGAACCGAACGGTACGGTACGGTAAGGCTCTGAAAAAACAGTACCTACTCGATTGTGGTTCCAACAGGTACCAAACTGGTACCATATCCCACAATCCTTTGCATGCACTACTAGCCACTGATTGGTCAGAGAATCACACCCACCCCGTTGTTATCCCACCCACTTAACTTTAGTACTACTTTAGTGGAAAAGCAAACCTATACCATACCGCACCGAACCGTTCCGACACTATACCATGCGGTACCGCAGTGGAAAAGCAAACCGGGCCTAGCAGGGCCGAGTAGAGCCGAGCCGGTACTAGCCGGTACTTGCAGTGGAAAAGTGCCATAACACTAACCTATCTGGCCCTGTAAAGAAGAAATCATTATACATACCTTTTTTGAAGCCGATCCAACCTGATCTCCAGTGGTGGAAGCTCTGCAGAGGACACAGGCAACAACGGCTGTGAAATGAATGAGGAATGACGTCACCCATAGACTTACTATGGGGCTTTCGTTGTCAGATGTGTCCTCTGCACCCACCTCCACAGCGAAGCCATGGCTGACAGCTCAGGGATCGGCTTCAAAAAAGGTATGTATACTGATTTTTTTCTTACAGGGCTAGATAGTTTAGTGTTAGATCGCGGAGGTTTATAGATGCAGGGATTTTAGTGTTAGGGTGGACTTTTACATAAAGTAATTGTTGCACTCATAAAATATGTGCCCATTGATTATACACTATGCTTTCTCTTAAAGTTGATGTCCGGGCATCATTCCCTCACTATTTACTCAATCATAAATCTTGAAAAAAGTCTACCGCCTTCTAGTTGTAGTTTATAAATGCTTTTAATTAGTGATCGACCGATATCGTTTTTCGTTGCCGATACTGATATTTTGGTCAATGCATAGCAGTATTGGCTGATATCGACCAATATTTTCGTACATTTAAAAAAAAAATTGTATTTTTTTCTTTGACAGGTACTCTTGTGGAGGGATCTGGGGGTCTAAAAGACCCCAAACCCCTCCCTTGCATTTAAAAACATTCAAAAGGCCAAGTTTGGCTGTTTTGAATGCTGTCATTTTTTTTAATCTGGCGGCAATATCCAGAAGTGATGTCATGACATCACTTCCGGGTTTTTGCATGGAGACCCAATCAGAGCCAAATGCGGCTTTGATCGGGTCTTCGGCGGCCGTGCAGGCTGGTTGCCCAGGTCTCCCGGTGGGACGGGAGACCCCAGCGTGCTGCGGAAGGCGGCAGGAGGGGGGGACATCCCCTCCCGTTTCTTGTAATGACAGCCGAGCAGCTTCTCAGCCGCATCGGTTGTCATTACAAGACAGCCGACCATTGGCTATGGACGCCGGTACATGCAGGCATCACTCCAGTACAAGCACTTTCCCGAAATATCGGCAATATCGGTCACTTTGGTGGCCGATTCCAATATATCGGGGAAAGTGCATATCGGCTCTCGATTTATCGGCTTTGCCGATAATCGGTCGATCCCTATTTTTAATCCTTGTGATGTCATCACAGGTTTCTAAATCTTTCAGGCTCAGTAGCAGGCAGGGAGAGGGATGTGGAGGGCATCATATGTATACACAGGGGCACCCTGCAGACTACAACTCCCAACAGCCTTCTGCCTACAGGAAATCTGAGGCCAGGCTCTTGCAAATTTGCTACACCAGTGTGAGTGGTTGGATAGGCAGTGACAGGGAAGCAGTGCTACACTGGCTTTGGTTAAATTAAGAGAGACCACTAATGGCCACCTTTTCCACTGTTGATTGTCCTGATGCTGCAGGTGTAGGTAGGGCATCAGTCTCTTATGTTACTGCCCACAATTTCCTGTGGACAGCAAGTAGGAGAGTCCAATGCCCTGTTTACCCCTGCCATTGTCCTGAGCTGTGGGGCAATATGCAGCACCTGGGTGCTGATCAGTGGAGGAAGCGTACTATACAGTAGGGCAGAGCTATGGAAAAAGACAGAGGTGGGTTGGATTGTAGAGGATGGAACAGACATACAGAAGTTGCCTAATTTTAATAAACTTGTCCAATGCTTGGTTTACACTGATATGGTTACATCAGGCTGGTCGAAAAACTGGGGGATGATGGTAAGATCAGTCTTTCTGCTGTACCTGAAGTTAGCAAATGTGCCTCGACAGAGGACTAAACACTTGACAGGAAGCCTAAAGGATGACTTAGGGAAAAAATAAAATTATTTAAAAAGATAAATTACCAACATCCATGTTTAAATCTATTTTTACCTGGAGATGAGCTTTAAATAAGCAATAATGCTGGTAACATATTAACCCCAACAATCAATCCTCCTTACTGCTAAGGATTTAACTTTTCAAGGCATTATACAGCAGATTTACGCAAAAGACCTGACAATCTCTGCATGCCCCTGTGATGACACCATTTTTTTAACTATGGGATTCTTAATACTGAACTCTAGACAGGTAGAAAGAAAACAAATGAATGCAGCTTTGTAATCATTAATACATTATTAAATGTGTTTTTAGATTCAAGCAGTGTAAGAACTTGAATTTGACCTGGTATTCGCCTCCAGCAGTCCCTGTATGGCCTCATGTACACTGCTGCTCCTAAATGTGAGTTTAGGAGCTTTTTGGGGTTTTTTTGCAGAAGCCCCTAAATTCAACTAAATAAATGCCTATGTGTCCATGTACACATAGGCTTTTATCAGAGTTTAGGAGCAGCAGAATTTAGGGGCAGTTCAATGTCCCTCTTCTGAATGCAGGAGAAACGCGTTTAGGAACGTTTTGGCAAAACACTGTAACGTGTCAAAATTGCGGAAAAAATGCGGTACAGCTTTTTTGCCGTCACTTAGCATTTTTCTGCTGTCAGGAGATATATGTTTAGGGGTGGCCAGTACACATGTAGTAATAAAGTGGTTGTAAAGTCTCATGGTTTCTATACATTAAGGGCAAAAACCTTCTGTGCTGCAGACCCCCCCTTTTTCTTACCAGATTCAGATCCGATCCAGCATTGTGCATGAGTCCAGCCACTGTGTCTCTCCTCATTAGACAGATTGATAGCAGCAGGAGCCATTGGCCTCCGCTGCTGTCAATCAAATCCTGTGGCATGGGAGCAGGAGATGGGGCCGAGTCCCGCTGTCTGTGTCAATGGACGCAGCAGTGGGACTCGGGAGCGAGCCCGCAGGAGTGCCACTAGGTAAAGTGGCTTTCTGTGGGGGCACCCAATGAAGGGGAGGAGACAGGTGTGCCAGCGGGGCACCACAGAAAAGGAGGATTGAGGTTGCTCTGTGCAAAACCCTTGCACAGAGCAGGTAAGTATAACATGTTTATTATTTGCTATAAAAAAAGAGCCTTTACAAACACTTTAAACAGGGCTAGAGTGTGAGAAGAAGCAGCACATGTATCCAATCACTTCATGTGCTGACAAGAAGCATGCTAATAGGAGGAAGAAGCAAAGTGACAGAGAGATTAACTCATAGTCAGTGCTGTATCTTGGCCTAGGCCAACAAGGCCCAGGCCTAGGGCAGCACTTTGCAGGGGGGCAGCAAAAAAGCTGGTGGGGCTGCACTGATATGCTGCCCTAATGGGCACTGATATGTTGCACTGATGGGCACTAATAGACTACACTGATGGCCACTAATGAGGCAGGACTGATAGGGCTGCACTGATAAGGCTGAGGAGACAGTTATTACCCCATAACAGGAAGTGCCTGTACAAAGACCTTCATGGCAGCATCACTAGGTTCTGTTTAAATTAAAATTTCATTTGTAATTGCACTAACATAAAGATTTATAGTTCTTGGTTAATAAAGCTTAAACAGGCTAGTTTACCTTTTCAGACAAAATTAAAGGGGGGACTAACACCCTACATCTTCCCCACCCCACCAGGCCCCCACTGTACTTACCTTCATGGGTAATGGGCTGTCAGTGCAGTGGTCCAGGGATTTTGAATCCCTATTCTTCTTACTTTCTTTCTGTAAAGCTTCCAGGACAGATCAGAGCAATTCTGATTTGTCAAAGCGGCTGATGCTGACCAATCAGAATCAATCTGATCCATCCCAGAAGCCCTACAAAAAGAAGAAGAAGAGCAGGGATTTCAAATCTCATGAGGGCTACACCAGCTGTGTCATAGCTCCCAACTGTTCCTGATTTGGAGGGACTGTCCCTGATTCAGGAAAAAAGTCCCTCTGTCCCTCTTTCCTCATCCTTTTTCCCTCATTTTGTTCTGATCTATTTAGTTGTGTATAAAATGCACTACTTATCTAACAAAAAGGGTTTTACAGGGCTAAACCTTTTATGAAATTTCTACATTTCCACATGTGTACATTTCTAAGGCCAATATAAAGGCATAGTAGTTGTAAAAAAAAAGCTCTTGTGGGTTTAACCAATCATTTTTTTTGTAGCATTCTCCTTTAAGGAGGGTGTGGCAGGGGGTGTGTCCTATGCCTACATAATTTTGCTAATAGATGTCCCTCATTTCAACCTCAGAAAGTTGGCTGTTAAGGCACTGACAGTTTATTACCCATGGAGGTAAGTATAGCAGGTAACGGGGGGTTGGGAAGGGTGTAGGGTGTTAGTTTACCTTTTATTTTTTATTTTTTTATAAGGTGAACTTACACTTTAAATGAGATGCTACTAATTGATTTTACATATTTTTTTAAATATAACAAAGTACCCTGGAGTTCCCCTAAATGGAACTTACAATAAAAACATCCTTAAACTCTGCTAGTGGATGACTCAAGATGAATGCTGAGAAGTACAATTGCACCAGAGTTTCAATAAACCATCCCCTTCCTCCACTCTCTCGGCTTGGATAATGATTTGTGTCTGCAAGGCTCGGCCGGACTGTAGCCACAGGAAAACGAGACTCAAATATCACAGCCGAAGCTCGGGGCGCTAGCGGTAGAAGGTGAATTTCTTGTGAAAGCGGATCTTCTTCGTGAGATTCAGAACTGAAACTGAATTGATGGTAATTTCAATTGCAGACACTGGCACCAAGCACAATTATTTTTCAAACCTGAGAGTGCCTCTGCTAAAGTAGTTAAGGTTGTATTTTTATGCAAGAAGGAAAAAGTGATGAAAATTTCTTAAAACTCAAGAAACAAAATCCTTGACGCTTTGCCAAAGTTCTGCAAAACAAGATCCTTTATGGCAGTGCCTAACTCTTGAGTAAAAAAATAAAATATATGTATATATAGATCCAAAATTAATTCTTTATAAACTTTAAGCCTTGCTGAACATTTAGTTTAAATCAGCTATGAATATTCCAGCTGCATCAAAACAAAAGGTATGCAAAGTATTGCAGTTTGTTCTCTTCAACAGCCACAGGGTAGAAAAGCCTGTCCCCTGCCAGCATGCTGAAAACAAAGATACTTGTTCTGTGTGGAGGCAGTGGTCTCTCTGCAGAGGTCTGCTACATTCACTGCTGAGAGCTCTCTCTTACCTTGGGAGTAAAACTTTATTGAATGGAGAAGCTGTAAGGCCAGCCATAGATGGTTTGAATCTCAAGCAGTTCAGCAGTAACTGGCCAAGATTCGAATCGTGTATGGGCAGGCTTAATGTACCATGTTGATTGATTGATTTACTTGAGATTATTACTAGCTGCTGCTATAGCTGCTAGCAATAATAACTGTCTTCTCCCAGTGGGGATGGCTTCCCTTGCCCTTCTAACAGGGGAATATAATGGATTCCCCTGTCAACACTGTCTGTGTTGATAGAGGAATCAAGCAAATTTCTTTCTTGCTACCCATGGTAGCAGGAAAAAAATGTGCACCATCTATGGCCTACCTAAGTCTAACTCAGCAGGGGAGTAGCAGACCACTGCAGAACTGCTATGTGGCAGTTTCTAACAATATCATTATCATATAATCATCACCAGTGCTTTAGTAATAAACAAAGTGATTATTGTGGTAAAAATATAAAATCAAAATGGCATAAACACAGGGCATTTATGAAGGAAAAGGCCCATGGCTTGCTTTCCTGTCCTTTTCTCGCCCCCTGAAGTATCCAGCTAGACCTAATTAAAGCGGAACTTCCCCCTCTCAATCAACATTGACTATTTTTAATCATTAGGCTGCTAGCATTTGTAAATAGATAGGAAAGTATATTATATTTACTTGTTTTAAACTTTTTTTTTTTTACATTTCTTAAGTTACTTTCTGATGTTGATGGCTAGGCCAATGATGTCATACATCCCAGGAGTCTTTAGAAGGGGGGAGGGCCTTTCTCAGCTAAGCACACCCTCCTATCTGCATGCCTGAGCTAAGGACAGATGGATTCCAGGAAGTAAATGCTACATGAATCTTCTGCCTTTATTCAAGATGGCCATGGCCAGAAATGCTAGGGGGTGTTTTTTGATGTGATTTCTCAGCAAAATAAAGCATGGAGACATGGATGGATGAGTGAGGTTTCGTTGAGTAATAAAAATTAATTAAACGGCATTTTTGGTTTGTGTAATTCAACTTTAAATGAGTTGGAAAATATGGGGCAAGTACTTAAATGACTTCTGCAAAGCACATATGAAGAAAACAGGAAACTGGTTCTGATATTTATAAGGAATAAGTCCTGCGAGCGACCCTGAGGCTCTAAATCGATCAGTTATTTGCCGCAGACACTCCACTTCTCATAATAGTGTGCTTAATTGAAATAAATATATAGTGTTGCGCAAATAAAAAATTGTTAAATTAATTAATTTGTGCTTAAATTATTAAAAACCCAAAATATTTATATGTGACATAATATTAAAGTGCTAATAGTGCTAATAAAGTGATAAATATAATAAAATATAATACTCATAGAAAAGAGAAAATATATAGATATAAAAGTCCAGTGTGCAAAGTGCAAAAAGCCAATAAACAAAGTCCAAAATGTAATCCTAAAGTGATCTGTGCTCCCAAAGAGAAGTGACCAGAGTGTCACAGTGGACAGCCAGCCGTGCACCCCCTTGTGAATGGGTGCTCACCTCAAATCCTTAAAAAGAGCGCATAGATTGTTATCCCAAAAAGATCATCCATCCATATCCTTCAGGGCTCCTCTCATTCACAGAAGTTGCAGCGTCAATCAATGCAGTATATATGCAAACATCGTATCCCCCTGAGGAAGACACGTGATCCCTGTGTCGTCACGCGTAGGGCAGGGGACAGGACGGACGGAGCGATACACTATTGTCTAGGTGAGGCTGTCAGCTATCGGTGCACGCGGTGGAGACCGGCGGCGCTGTGCAGTCTCTCCCACTATACCACCACGATTTCCACCATTTACTTGATGCTATTGTCCAGGTGCATGTGTTGCACCTACAAATGTGAGTGAGATTTATCCACCTTTATTTAATAAAAGCTGATTGTTTAAGGATTTCATACACTATTACAAGTCTTTTTGTTTGCATATATACTGCATTGATTGACGCTGCAACTCCTGTGAATGAGAGGAGCCCTGAAGGATATGGATGGATGATCTTTTTGGGATAACAATCTATGCACTCTTTTTAAGGATTTGAGGTGAGCACCCATTCACAAGGGGGTGCACGGCTGGCTGTCCACTGTGACACTCTGGTCACTTCTCTTTGGGAGCACAGATCACTTTAGGATTACATTTTGGACTTTGTTTATTGGCTTTTTGCACTTTGCACACTGGACTTTTATATCTATATATTTTCTCTTTTCTATGGGTTCTGATATTTGCTCATATACACCATATTGAAGGACTCTTGCTGCCTAATTTGTTATGGCTTTAAAGAGTGGTTCCAACCAGCTATAAAAAACATAAAATTCAGCAGCTACAAAAAGTTGAGCTGCTGAATTTTAAAAAACAGCCACTCACCTGTCCCATTTTCCAGCAAGGAGCTCACCCCAACTGTCTTTATCCTCAGTCCTGCCTCGGTGGCACCGGCATCTTCACTATGGGCCCCCAGCTGTGAAAGCTTGCAGCTTCACAGCCAGGTGCCCACTGCGCATTCGCGAGTCTCACGACGCATCCTGGATTGGTGGATGCAGTCTTCTGGGACCTGTCATTGTCACAGAAGACTGCAGGGGAGGGAGGGAGGAGAACTTCTGCGGCACTCGGAATGGAAGTGGGAGCAGGTACTTGTCAAAATTGGGTACCTGCTCCCCCCCGGCACCTCAAAAGTGCCAATTGTGCAAGAGGAGCGGGGGACTATTACTTAAAGCTTAACTTACCCTTTTGGGTGGAGTTCCACTTTAACTCCTTTACGACCGCCCGCCGCAGATATACTGTGGCAGGCAGTCGCTCCTGGGCGAATTGTCGTACATGTATGGCACTCGCTCTCGGGAGTCTCGGGGGCGAGCACGTGCCGGCGGCGGCAAGCTCCCGCCCCGCTCGTCAGCGGGGAAGCCAATTCGTGTGTCAGGCGGCTCCGATTGCCGTCTGACACTCTTGATCGTTCCCCGCTGAGAGAGAAGGACGGTCGGCTGTTGTAAACACAGCCGTCCGTCCTTTTCCCTGGGATGATCACAGAGCTCATATGATCCTGCTATATAGGATCACATGTCTCTATGGTCATCTCAGAAGCCACGCCCCCCCACAGTTAGAATCACTCCCCTAGGGTCACATTTAACCCCTTGATCACCCACAGGGTTAACCCCTTCCCTGCCAATGGCATTATTACCGTAACAGTGCATATTTTTAGCACTGATTACTGTAGTAATGTCACTGGTAACCCCAAAAGTGTCAAAAATATCAGTTAGGGGTCAGATCTGTCCGCCGCAATGTTGCAGTCCTGCAAAAAATCGCAGATCACCGCCATTACTAGTAAAAAAAAAAATAAATAAAAACAATAAAAATGACATAAATCTTTCCCGTAGTTAGTAGATGCGATAACTTTTGCGCAAACCAATCAAAATACGCTTATTCCGATTTTTTTTTTACCAAAAATATGTAGCAGAAAACAAATTGGCCTAAAATGTTAAAAAAAATGTATTTTATTTTTTTTTTTTCTTGGGAATGTCATATAGCAGAATGTGAAAAATATTGTTTCTTTTTTCAAAATTGTCACTCTTTTTTCGTTTATAGGGCAAAAAACAAAAATCGCACAGGTGATCAAATACCAACAAAAGAAAGCTCTATTTGTGGGGAAAAAAAGGACGTAAATTTCGTTTGGGTACAGCGTTGCACGGCCGCGCAATTGTCCGGTAAAATAACGCAGTGCCGAATCGCAAAATAGGGCCTGGTCAGGAAGGGGGTAAAATCTTCCGGGACTGAAGTGGTTAAGGACACTTAACACATTATGGAGAACGTTTTTTCAGAATCCCAATGAATTGCCCAGTATGTCCCCACAACTACTAGGTACCAATATGACCCAAAAAGATGTCAATATCTTGGTTTTAGGCTGGGTTCACACTATTGCAACGCAGGAATCAGCGCGATTCTAGTGCGGGTTCCCACATCGCATGTCTCTCGCAGGCAGTTCACACTGCCCTATGCTATTCACTGTAGGTGTCAACACAAAGATAATGACACCCTCAGATCAGTTTGCAAATTGCAATTCGAACTGCCAAATGGTGCAGGAAATAAATCGCATGGGTGTTCACACCATTCCAGTGCGCACCAAAAAAAAAAGGGTCCTGCACTATTTTGGTGCAAATGCAATACAATCTTTTTGGCTAAATTTGGATTGCACAGACATCGCATGTGATCTGCACAGCAGTGCGGTGCTAATCATATGCGATGTCTAACATAGCAATAGTGTGAACCCAGCCTTAAATTAACTAAGTATTAAATTAACTAAAAACAGAACATTTGAATGAAATTATAAGGATTGCATCCTATTTATTTATGTAAATCTCAAACACACAAGTTAGCTACAACTACAATATTTTCTGTTGTTTGTTGTGCAATGAAAACAGGGAACTGAGGTCAGGTCATAATTCAGAAAATCCTGTTTCAATTTTTTTTTTTTTTTTTTATGTAATTTTTTTTATTGTCCAAGAAATTACAAAGTAATTTAACCACTTGCCGACCGCCGCACGACTATCTACGGCGGCGGTCAGCCCCTCACAGGCAAAGTGACGTAGGTCTACGTCGCTCGCCTGTGAGGGTTTAGGGAGCGAGCGCGCGCCGCCGGAGGCGCGCTCCCGCTCCCGCGTGGTCACGGACCTCCCCGCGCGTGTGACCGGCGGACCCGATCGCCGCCGGCCACTCTGCGATCGGCGGGGGAGAGGGAGAAAGTCAGGCAGCTTGTGTAAACAAGCTGCCTGTCATTCTCCTCTCTGTATGAGAGCTGATCACATGGATCTACTATGTAGATCCATTGATCACTCTGCATACAGTTGAAGCCACAGCCAATCACAGTTAGAATCACGCCCCTAGGGACACACACAGCCCCTCCCTCTCAAATAAAGTTAACCCCTTCACTACCAGTGTATTTTTACAGTAACAGTGCATATATATAGCACTGATTACTGTAGAAATGTCACTGGTAACCCCAAAAGTGTCAAAAATGTCAGTCAAGGGTCCGATCTTTCCGCCGCAATGTCGCAGTACCGCAAAAAAAATCGCAGATCGCCGCCATTACGCGTTAAAAAAAAAACCAACAAAAATGACAAAAATCTTTCCCTTTGTTACTAAACGCAATAACTTTTGCGCAAACCAATCAAAATACGCTTTTTGCGATTTTTTTTACCAAACATAGGTAGCATAAAACAAATTGGCCGAAAATATTAAAAAATTTTGATTTTTACATTTTTTTTTGGGGGAATTTCATATAAAAAAAAGGGAAAAATATTGCTATTTTTGCAAAATTTACGCTCTTTTTTTGTTTATAGCGCGTGATCAAAAAATCGCACAGGTGATCAAATACCGCCAAAAGAAAGCTCTGTTTGTGGGAAAAAAAGGACGCCAAATTCGTTTAGGTACAGCGTCGCACGACCGCGCAATTGTCCGTTAAAGTCACGCAGTGCCGAATCGCAAAATACCCTCTGGTCGTTTAGCAGCCAAATCCTCCGGGGCTTAAGTGGTTAAGCAAACAGAAAATAAAATAAAATAAACCTGATGGTACAATACAAGTACCAATATATGTTCCTTTTAATGTTTCAAAAGGTTCAGGTACCGAAATAATATCTGATTTTGGAGATATTACTATGTTTAGTCTTGAAGCATGGAAGAATAATGTACTAAGGTAATGCATCATAGTATTAGGATTGCTTTAGTAAGGCATTCAGAGCATGAGAGCCTCATTAAAAATGACATCAAATGTTTTCATTTTGAATTAAATATTCAGAGATCCAGTCATATTCCCCCGCCCCCATCCACCTGCAGGTGCAATGCTCTGCAGGCTCCTCAGATAAAACAAAAACAATAAATGCACATTTTTTGTACATCCAAAAATATGTGCATTTACTTTTTTTACTAAAAAAGGTTAACTTAGCCTTTAAAGTCCTTATGAGCTTTTTAGTAATTGGATAAGAGATATGGTGACCGTGCAATTGTGCAATACCTGTAAAAGTATATTTATACATGGTGAGCTGTTCACTTGGTAAACTGCAAGGAGACTTGTAGGCAGGTGCCTAAAATGTAATTATGGGTTAATGTCAGGTTATTTTAGGGTTAATTGGCTGTGGTGTGTCTGCCGTTTGGCCCGTGCTGCTTCCCGTAGCAAGCGTATTTAGGCAGGTAGGGGTTGGGCCGGAGGAGAAGATTGGAGATTGGTCATGGGAGTGGGAAGGACCATACACGGAGATATTTAGTGTTGCGCCTAACTGGGGTTAAGCCTTGGCAGGACCCTGAATTTGGTTTGTTAGCGAGCCATGTACCATTGGTTGGGAACTATTACAAGCTAAATATATTAGACACCATGGCATAGCATGCATCTTGGCTGATAGTTAAAGAGGAACACTGTTCAACTGATAACCTGTAAGGATGATCGAACTTTTGAAAAGTTCGGTTCGGCCAGAACATCCGAACTTCCCGAAAGTTCGGCCCGGATTTCAGAACCCCATTGAAATCAATGGGACCCGAACTTCGGTAATCAAAAAACACCATTTTGAAGCCCTAAAACCCAATAAATGCCCCTAAAAAGTGCCTAGGGTTCTGGGTCATGCCCCATTAACTATTAATCACACAAAAAAAGTTCTTAAAAATTGTAATTTTTGATAAAAAAAGCCAATTATTGAAAAATTAAAAAAAAAAAAGAGATTTTTTGATTTTTACTTTGGATTTAGTATCTGGGGGTCTAAAGGGTGTGCATGTGAAGTTTCAGCTCTGTAGCATGTCCAGAACCAGAAAAAAAAGATAATTTTTCAGTAGAACAGGGATGTGGGTCGGGAGCCTCTCCTTTAACTTTAACACCTATATGATCTTTTTTTCTGGTTCTGGACATGCTACAGAGCTGAAACTTCACAGGTACACCTTTTAGACCCCCAGACACAAAATCACACAAAAAAAAGTTCTTAAAAATTGTCATTTTTGATAAAAAAAGCCAATTATTGAAAAATTAAAAAAAAAAAAGAGAGATTTTTTGATTTTTACTTTGGATTTCAGATCTGGGGGTCTAAAAGGTGTGCATGTGAAGTTTCAGCTCTGTAGCATGTCCAGAACCAGAAAAAAAAGTATTGTTTGTATTAGAAAACTTTCTGACAGGGGGTTAGCTTTTCTGCTGTAACACCTTGCCGGTTTAATAGAAGGCATTTTTTTGGGATCTTTGCAGTCAGGAAAAACATCTGAACTTGTGTATAGTGGTACTGTGCACAAGTTCAGATGTTTTGCCTGCCTCCAAAACCCCCCCAAAAATGCCAGCAAAAACACACCTGGGCATTTTTTTTTTGACGCTAGCGTTTTTTTTGGCATTTTTTGGGGTTCTTTTGAGGCAGGCAAAACATCTGAACTTGTGTATAGTGGTGTATATACACACATACATATATTTATATACACACCTAGACATATATAGGTGTGATAGTAGCAGAAATATATGCTTGCGCTAATGAAATCATTTACAGTAATATATTTCTGCTACTATCACACCTATATATGTCTAGGTGTGTATATAAATATATGGATGTGTGTATATATACCACTATGTCCCCTGACACTTAACACTTTCCCTACAGAAACTAAATTTTTGAAGCTAACTAAAGTGTAAAAGAGCACTCTAACTACAATAGATATCCCTTTCCTGACACTAATAAATGCTAAATGACACTTTTAAAGTAAAATTAACAGAACTGCTTCCACTCTCTTCCATGTCCAGTATAACAATGCTAGGAATATGGCGGGGGCGATCTTATATACTGGGGGGCGTATTCACTAATGATTGGTCTAGGGACCCCCTAGTCACTCCAATCACATTCCTAGCATTCTCCTGCCCCCTCAATTGGTTTTTGCTAATGGTTCTGGTCCAATCACGGGCTTTTAAAGCCCATTTCCTGAACCATTGCATTTTGGTCGGTTCTGGTTGCCGAATTCCAAACTTTTTGGGCAAAAAGTTCTAAATTCGGCCGAACCTCGAACACCCAATGTTCGGGCCGAACCGATGGTGGACCCGAACCGTTCGATCATCCCTAATAACCTGTTGCATAGCCATGATAATGCTGGAGATAAACTGTAAGAATAAGAGTTTTACGTCTACATCATTATACTCAGTAAAAGAAGTTTCTGGTAAGTGAATCGTCTGGTCTGATTTACTGGGAACACAGAGTAAGAGTGAAGTCCTATAGTGTATGAGAATAGGGAATAAAGTGTAAACTTCCATTTTAACTTTATAGGTGATGGAGAGTAAGAGGTAAAAGAAAGAAGAAGCAGCCAGTTCGGGGAGGAGAAGATGGTGGCCAGTGACAGAGGTTCTGATGGATGGGTGGATTGGTGGCTGTATGGTCTAAGCCACAGGGAAAAAAAAAATAATAATAATTTTCCCGAAACTCTTGGCAAAATATAAATGATTCCATTGACTCAAAATGCCTCTCGGCAAATAGCTTGGGTTGTCTAATTTCCAAAATGGGGTAATGTGGAGGGGGGGGGGGGGTTGTGCTATCTTTACCTTTCAGGGCCTCTGAAACTGTGATAGGTAGTGAGGAAGTAAAATGAAGGCGGTGATTGGATTTCGGGGTCCTGTACATGGCTAAGCTCCCAAAAAGTCTCACACATGTGATATCCCTGTACTCAGGAGAAGCAGCAGAATGTATTTTGGTGTGTAATTCTACATATACCGATGGCGTGTGTGAGCAATATATAATTTAGTGACAACTTTGGGTAAAAAAAAAAAAAAAGCCATGTTCCCCAAACTTGTGGCAAAATATAAAATATTCCATGAACTCAACATGCCTCCCAGAAAATAGCTTGGGGGGGTCTACTTTTTCATTTGTTTTTCAGTTGTTTTAACTGTCCTGGAATTGTATTCCTGATATTAGAATCTGATGCCACACATCACCCACTCTTCCAACCCCTTGAAAACCAAGCCTTTTCTGACACTTTTTGTTTACATTAAATTTTTTTTTTTTTTTTTACTAGAAAATTACTTTGAACCCCCAAACATTATATTTTTTTTTAAAGGAGAGGCCCTACAGAATAAAATGGTGAATGTTGCAATTTTTTTGTCACACAGTATTTGCGCAGAGTTTTTCTAAACACAATTTTTTTGAAAAAAAAAAACACTTTTTTGAAGGTTAATGCACAAATACACAATATATTGCCCAACTTTTTGGTAAAATATAAAGGATGATCTTACGCCGAGTACATAGATACCAAAAATTGCACACACCCGTGAAGCAGCGACAAATTATGTACATTTTTAAAAGCCTTTAAAGCCTTTACAGGTTACCACTTTAGATTTACAGAGGAGGCCTACTGCTAGAATAACTGCCCTTAATCTGGTGTTCGTGGTGGTACCTCACATGCATGGTGCAATTGCTGTTTACATATGACACGAAAACGATGCTTGAGTTTGCCTTTGCACGCAAACACTGGGGACAGGGGTGCTTTCATTTTTTTATTATTATTATTATTAAATATTATTACTTAGTTTGCGTTTTTATTTTATTTTTACACCTTCCCTTTCATTTTTTTTTATTTTTTATAATTTTTATTGTTATCACTGGGAATGTAAATATTCCCTATGATAGTAATAAGTAACGCCAGGTACTATTTTTTGTAAAAATTGGGGTCTATTAGACTCTAGATCTCTCCTCTGCCCTTAAAGCATCTGACCACACTAGGATTAGTATGATAAGATGCTTTTCCAATTTAAAAATGGCGCTGTTTATATCCAGGGAAACTGAAGTGAAAAAATGCTCGTAGCTTCCAGTATCATAGGCCATAGAGGTGATTGGAGCCATTCTGGTCTCCGATAAGCTCTATGGTCAGCTGATGGAACCATCGGCTGCATTCTCAGGTTACCCAGTGGGACAGGAGAGCAAGAGAAAACCGTGGAAGGCAGCTGGAGTGGGAGTAGTCCCCTCCCACTGCTTGAAAACGCAGTCTAGCAGCTAATTAGCCGCTAGTATTGCTTTTACATGGAAGTTGACCGCCAGCTGTACAAAACTATACCAAGATGATGCCTAAACCCGCAGGCATCATCCTGATATGACCAAATCCAGCGATGTACTAGTACATTGCTTGTCCTTTTTGGGCATATATTGTAAGGTTCTTTTTTTTCATACAACCAATTCACCCAAGCACTCACTCCGATGGGGATGACAGGCGCTTTCCTCAGGTAGGGAACTCCAAACATAGGCACATGGAAGAAAAAAAAAACGCAGGCTGTGGGCTGAA
Organism: Pelophylax lessonae; assembly: GCF_965119305.1. Lineage (NCBI taxonomy): Eukaryota > Metazoa > Chordata > Amphibia > Anura > Ranidae > Pelophylax > Pelophylax lessonae. Next base: position 614,344,790 of record NC_138770.1, read on the forward strand.
CTAAAAAAAAGAGCCTAAAAGATTACTCCATTCACATCAATTGATGTGGATGAACAAATCTCTGCCAGAAAGTTTGTGGTATGTCCACCATTAGACCTCCCAGCATCCACGCACTTCTAATGATAAGCATACAGCAATGTTTGTTTTTTTTGTTCAGCCCATGGGCTGAGTGAAAAAAAGATAACAGAACAGATTCCTCCATTCACATCAATCTGTGTGGATGAAGAAATCTCTGCCAAGTAAAGTTTAAAAAAAAATATATGGCGAAGCACAGGGGAGATCCACCCTCTGTGTCCACCCCATCCCCTACGCTTCGCCATATATGCTCTTTTTTTTTTTTTTTAACTGCAGTAGTGAAACCCCATCCTACAGCACTGCAATTATTGATTTACCTATATGCTAAAAGCAAACTCTGTTGCTGTCAGGATAAACAAATCAGTGCTGCAGCTGATGGGCGTACCTGCAAAGCAAACAATAGTTAACAATAAAACACGGTAACAATAAAACATTACAATATAATAGTATACAATGCAGTAAAACAAGTAGAATGATGGTATCTGCAAAGCAAACTATGGTTAACAATAAAAAACACAGTAACAATAAAAGATTACAATATAATAGCATACAGTACAGTAAAACAGTAGAATGGCGGTATCTGCAAAGCAAACTATGGTTAAGAATGAAAAACAGTTACAAAAAACATTACAGTTTAGCAGTATATTATAAAGTACAGTAAAATAGTAAGAACAAAAATTAACTCAAAACAACTATTTTTGGCTTTTTTCTTTTTTTAATTTTTTTTAAAAAAATGTATGTTTTTGTCTTATTCCTTTTTACTGTTTTTTTGGAACTGTAAAAAACTTTAACCAGTTCTGGACCGCAAGGATTTGCCCCATTAATGACCAGGCCATTTTTTGAAATTCTGCACTGCGTTAATTTAACAGACAATTGCGCAGTTGTGCGACACTGTACCTCAATATTATTGGTTTCCTTTTTTTCCCCACAAATAGAGCTTTCGTTTGGTGATATTTAATCACCTGAGCGATTTTTATTTTTTTGTGCTATAAACAAAAAAAGAGCGACGATTCTGAATAAAAAAACAATATTTCTCACTTTCTGCTATATAACATTCCCAAAAAAAATGTAAAATCCTAATTTTTTCATCCTTTTAAGGCAATTTGTATTCTGCTACATATTTTTGGTAAAAAAAAAAAATCCAATAAGCATATTTTGATTGGTTTGCGCAAAAGTTATTGCGTCTACAAACTAGGGGAAAGATTTATGTCTTTTTTATTTTTTTATTTATTTTTAATAGTAATGGCAGTGATCTGCAATTTTTAGTGGGACTGCGACATTGGGGCAGGCAGATCAGATCCCTAACTGACATTTTTAACACTTTTGGGGGGACCAGTGACATTACTACAGTAATCAGTGCCAAAACTATGCACTGTTACTGTAATCATGACACTGGCAGGGAAGGGGTCAACCTATGGTTGCTCAAAGGGTTAATTGCTAGCCTAGGGAAGTGTTTTCTAACTGTGAGGGAGGGACTTGTGAAATGATCGTAGAGACCTGTGTTCCTATATAGAAGGATCACAGGCGCTTTGTGATCATTTCAGAGAGAACAATGGTCAGCTGTGTTTACAATAGCTGACCGTCCTTCTCTCTTAGCGGGGAGTGATCGCAGGTGCCCAGAGGCTATCGGTGCCCCGCTGCCTAGTGGGGGCAGGAGTGCACGGGCGACGGCACATGCTGGCCCCAGGAGCGCTCTTGCGGATCGCCATACAGGTACGGCAATTCGCGCAGCCGAGCCAGCCTGCCTCAGTATATATGTGGCGGGCGGTCGGCAAGTGGTTAAACGTTCCAGACTAGGGTCTCTCAAAATGCGATAGCCATCTAACATTTTTTGAGACCCTGTGTGAAAGTGTGCCCTAGACTGTGCCATTCTGTACCCTATACTAATACTCCACTAGTGTGTGGTAAAAAGGCACTTGGTTGTCAAGGACTGTTTGAACCGCTACAAAAAAATCCGTTCAGACATTATACTAGTAATGGAGATGTTTAGTGTGTTTGTGTGTGTGTGTGTGTCACAGGCAATCAAGGGTTAAAATGAATTACTGAATATGTGGCGGGCAATCTGACGATATCCTGGATTGACGCTAACTAATGTTATTGCTAACTGACGTCACCCGTGACTCTAATGCGGTAATAAGAAAAAAAGATCTGTACACTATAATAATGACACTGGGACAGGGCAGTGAAGGGGTTAACTGGGGGTGATCAGGGGGTTAAATCTTTATTAAGGAATATATGGTGGGTACCGTAAACCTATCTGGGACAGACTGACGCTAACTACCACTAACTGCTGCTCACACTAACTGGCGTCACCAGTGACACTAATACAGTAAACAGTAAAAAACATGGACACTGTATATAGTGATACTGTGACAGGGAGTGAAAGGGTTAACTGGGGGTGATCAGGGGGTGAAAAATGTGCCTATGTGTACTTGTGTCAGTGTAGTGGTTGTGTAGATGCTCTCTCCTCGCGTGCTGGTACCGAAAAGGGCTCCAGGATGGGAGATTGCATAATTGCAAATAAACAAATTGCAAATAAACACAGGCACAGAACGTTTTATGATTCGCCATAACCGATCAGCAGGTCCAGGTCATATGTAAATCATGATCGGTTCTGTAACTAATCTGACTACTGTCGGGTCGGCGTGCGTGCGTGCGCGTGCTCCCTACCCGTGAATGTGAGCAAAGTACAGGTACATAGATTTGTACAGCCGAGCCACCTTGCCGCAGTAAATGTGTGGCAGGAGGTCGGCAAGTGGTTAAAGGAACATAAAGGAACAGGATATTTTTTTTTTTTTATTTTTTAGGGTTACAAGCACTTTAAGACTTTACAACCACTTTAATTGAAATGTCACAGGTGTTATTTTATTAAGTTTTGTTCACACAGTGGTTTGGGGATACATTGATTTCAGTTACAACCCACTGCACTGAAAACAAGTACTGCATGTGTTACTTTTTTCAGCACATACTGCCCTAATGCGGTGATGTGAACTGACACCACAGGAAACAAGGCAAATTGCCTCGTCTTTGAGTTGGAACTGTGCTCCAACACTGCCCAACACATCTCAATATAACTGGTGTGTGTTTGGACCCCTGAAACAAACTTTTTGTTGGGATCTTTGATAATATTTGACAATGAATTACTTCACAGTACAAGCAACTAGAGAGGTCAGGTTTGGCTTGCAGGTGCACTAAAATGAGGGCTTGAGATCTTTGGTTTAATAAATAAAAAAAGCCTATTAATGTCTTCATTAGGATCTTCATTTGGGTCTAACTCCAGCTTTGTAAAAAAACAAAATGCCCACAAAGCCCACAAGCAGGTTTAATACAACACCTTATCTCCAGCAGACTCACAACTCTGTCATTCAAACCCAATCCTCTTCTAGGTTGAATGGCATCTAGAATCATCCAAACCACCTGTCTGCCAAAGGCCTCATGGATCCACCTCCAAGGTACTGTACTTGTCATCAGGCCACCCTGGACTCACAGTAGAAGGCTGTGGTAAATGGCACCCATCTCTGCAGCATTGAAGACCCACCACAACAGATAAGAGGAGGAAGACAAACTATAACATGACAGGATCAGACCAAAGACCTGTGGAATAAATTCATGTATAGTAGATTGTTTTTTTGTTTTTTTTTTTTAGGGGAGGAGGGGTGCTCCAAGGATGAACGGGTGGAGGGCAAAATTAAGGAGGGGTTTGGGAATTTAAATATATGTGTGTTGACACCGAACACTGTGCATATTAAGTTTGGTTCTGTCCACTTTTCTCAGAAAGTGGATGTTACCTAGATATACCTGACATTTTATCTACACACCTAGCAGACTTCCAAACTTCGTCTTTGTACTTCCCAAAAGAGAGACTGCATGTGTAGTATCACGTGATGAGAGGCTGCACTCCCACCCAGAAGCACTGAAAAAACTTCAAAATCTGGCAGCAATGAACTATTCAATTCTCAGATTAACCAAGTGGGCACTCTGACTTTAACACACTTGCAAGGTTACCTTGACATCATTAACAGTACACCAATTTTAGTTCCTGGAGTTTCACTTTAAAATATGTGATAAGCAAGCAAAATGATTATTGCAGTAAAAAGGTATATCAAAATAGAATATATTTTGGATAGTCCCTTAAAATAGGGCTTCTTAGTTTTATTTCTAGAACAATCTCGGAAAGGAAATGAGATCAAGACTAAATTTAAATATAGCTTCACAGCTCAGCCCAACGGAGGAATGTCCTGGCTGATTATCGAGAGCCCGGCTCCCTCTGCATTGAAGTGTGTTCAAAGATACATCATTTAAGCAACAAAATTAAGACAAATTTGCTCTTTGATTTAACTTTTCAACGTTCATCTGGATAAGAGGTGTACAGTATGAATAATAACAACAATCAAGAGATGAGTAATTCATTTTGAAGACCTGTGGGTGTTGTGATTTTTTTGCTATTTGAAATATCATTTTTGTTATGTAATAAAGTTAAAATTGTTTCCGAAAAGAAACAATTTAGTTAAAAACTGATACTATCTATATACACTATGTGTTTGGCCTAGTCCGTGGACACCTGATCAATACATCTCTCAGTATTTTGGACATCTCATTCCAAAACCATGGGTATTAATATGCATTTGCCAAAAGCTGAGGTTCAAAGAGAAAAACACCAAAAGTTGGAAGACCATGCCACTACCATTTAAGCTTGAAGCCCCTGAAAATGTAAACTGCTGGGTATGAGAAATATAGAAACAACCCTCCCTTTATCTCTAAACGTAATGCTTCCTGTCTCAGCAACCTATAACTAAGTTCAGATGGAAAGTGGGTGTGCCATTGCTTACTTTTAACTTGGTACTTCCCCATTTTGTGTCCAGTGTTAAATGTCTATAACAGCTTCTATTTCATTTTGGAAAGGCTTTCCACAAGATATGGAGTGTGTCATTTTAATTGTTGTCTATTCAGCCAAACAGCATTTGTGGGGTCAGGTTGGATGAGAAGACCTGACTCACAGATGTGCCAATTCAGTTTTAGCAGTTATGGGGAGATTTTCCTACACTTATTAATCTGGAGACACAATAGAAAGTGAAAGAAAATCTCTTAAAATGAGGGAAAGCTTCTTTAAGACAATTGTCCCTTGAACAGGATTTTTTTTTCATTGGAGGACTTTGCCTCCAATTCCAAGAGACAACTATACACAAGATGGATTTCAAAAATTCTCTTTCACAGTAACAGTGATCACTAGGACAAATAGAGGGGTGAATCACCCCCAGTCAGGAGAGCCATAAAAACCTGGAAAGGTTTTCATCATTTCCACACTGTATCAGAAAACAAAAAAAATAAATAGCTTTAGATACATTTCCTGTTGCAATCTGTTGGTCAAGATCAAATTGAAAGAATAAGGCACTTCCTGGGGATTTACATAATTTGTAGCTGGGTGCTTGCTGGCTAGGGGAGCACCTGTTCTTTCTGCTCCTACCATTGCACAGGGAAAGAGTGGCGCAACTGTGTCTGATATCCCCTGCCCCTCCTGGCAGCAGCAGCAAGGTCTTTGAGGGGAAAGAAAACTTGGGAGTGCAGCCATTCCTTCAACTCCCTACGGGATGATGTAGCTGCAGTGGATACTGCACAATGGAGTGGACAGGCTGTAAACTTTAACACCAAGGATACCTTGTGGGAGAGGACAGATGTGCAGAGGTTTTCCAGGACAGATGTACAGAGGTCTGGGCAGACAGTGTGGGGGAAACCGGAGTGTACAGAGCTGTTGCCTTGTGCCTACACTGTGAGAAAGTCTGGTGGGGACCAGAGATGGGTGCCATGTCCATATAGGCTGAGGGCTGAGCCACTGAAGGCCTCTTGTACTGCAGACTGTACAGTACAGACTTGCTTCTCCTACCTCTCTGTACCCAATTTTAGAGAGACTGAACCAGAGAGAGCCAGAGGAAGGTCTTTCGCTGTGCTGGGACCAGAGCTGAAGAGGCATGTTGCCATGTGAGTGTCTACACCAGAGAATGGAGCCTTGTGAAGATCTGATTGTCGAGACTGTGCCACCGGAGGCAACAGACTGCCAAGCATTTTGGATCAGATCGTTAGTTACCAAAAGTGGGGAGCATAACCAACTGTTCTTATCCCCCTCACTACCCACAGTGAATGCTAGTAGGGACTGCCTCTTACTCAGCAGCCCAACAATCATCTACTGCATACAGTTTAAAGAAACGCTAAGATGTTCACCTCCGTACAGATGGGCCCCCACATTAGCTCCAAGATTAGATTTGTCAATCAGGTGCCAGGTACTTTATAGTAGCTCCAGGGATACCCCCCTTTAGAAATGTGTATATCCATCAACTCCTAGAGGTGAATGCACACTTGAGACAATATTTTAAATATTTATTGCCAAGAGTCACAGTGAGACTTTTCTGTGTGCCATTCATGCTTTTCATGATTTATGTTGTCTAGCCATATTTTGGTTTAAAGGAGAAGTATAGCCAAAGTTCTTTGGCTGTACTTTTCTATGGATCACTGGAGTGTAATACCTTTTGCACTCCTGTGACCCGTTTTCTGAAGTCCGCTCTCTGCTGACGTCACAGAAGTCGGCAAAGACACTGCCTCATCGCGACAATGGAGTCTGGAACTGCCAGGTGTCTGGACCCACACCTGGCTCAGCCTCTCAATGAGCCACTGAGAGCCTGAGCCGGCTGCTATCCACCCCTCCACAGCTCAGTGCTCCAATGAGTGAGGAGGGAGAAGAGCAGAGAGCTGCTGACTGACTGCTCGGGGAGCTGTCAGAACCAAGCGATCGACGGTGTTCCATTGCTCGGTTCTGAGTGTAGAGGCGCTGGGGGACAGATGCAGCATCGGACTGATGCTGCATCCACCTAGGTAAGTATTAATCTAAAAAAAAGTCCAAACCTATACTTCTCTTTTAAATCAATTTTTAATTGACATAGCAATTTCTTCATCTTCCAGGAACTGGCTACATACTCTCACCACATGAGGCCGGGCATTGTCATGCACCAGGAGGAACCCAGTGCACCAGAGTAGGGTCTGACAATGGGTCCAAGGATTTCATCCCGATACCTAATGGCAGTCAGGGTGTCATTGTCTAGCCTGTTGAGGTCTGTACGTCCCTCCATGGATATGCCTCCCCAGACCATCACTGACCCACCACCAAACTGGTCATGCTGAATGATGTTACAGGCAGCATAACATTCTCCACGGCTTCTCCAGACCCTTTCACTTCTGTCACATGCTCAGGGTAAACCTGCTCTTATCTGTGAAAGCACGGGCGCCAGTGGTGGACCTGGAAGAATGGTCTGGAAGAATGGTCAAACATTCCCATATACACACTCCTAAGCCTTGTGGACAGGCTTCCAATAAGAGTTGAAGCTGTTATAACTGCAAAGGGTTGGCCAACTGAATATTGAACCCTACGGACCAAGATTATATATAGTATATACTGTACATATTGTATAACCTATTGTTCAGAATAACTTGTACAGCACATATTTAGGGACATATTGAGGTTGATTTGCTAAAACTGGAGAGTGCAAAATCTGGTGCAGCTGTGCATAGAAACCAATCAGCTTCTAGGTTTTATTGTTAAAGCTTAATTGAACTGAGCTGAGGTTAGATGCTGCACCAGATTGTGCACTCTCCAGTTTTGGTAAATCAACCACATTGGATTAAAAAAACAAATACATACAACATACTTCACAAGCCTTGAGATCTTTAGCTCTTGGTTAGGACAGAGTGTGCATACTGATAAAAAGGATCTTAAAGCAGAGTACAGACAGGTGTCAGAGAAACGGCCATGCTGCAACTGGCAACTCCGCCAGTACTTCCAATGGCCGCAATGGACTCAGGCCATAGACTCATTGTAAGTGAAATGGCTGTGCTGCAACTGGCAACTTTGCCAGTACTTCCCATGGCTGCAATGGACTCAGGCCATAGACTAATTCACTGGCCTATAAAAGGACTCTGCTCAGCCCATCTGATTGCTGGATTGTCTTCAGCTCTTCCTGTTTCCTGTGCATTGTTACTTCCTGGATTCCAGTTTGACCCAGCTTGTTCCTGACCTGTCTGCTCTCTCTCCTGGCTTTGACCCTCGGCTTCATCTGACCATCCGATCCTGCTCCAGTGTTTGACCCTCGGCTTGTGTGACCATCCCTGCTCTTTTGCCCTCTGCCTGACTTCTAGTGTACCGATCCCGGCTTGCTCAACGGACTTGCTTCTGCTCATATCCCCTTGTCTTGGCCCCTGTTTGGACTGATACCTGTGTATGACCCTCGGCCTGGCTTTTACCTGCACATTGCTTGATTCCCTGGAGTTCCTGAGAGTTGTTCCGGATACCCTTGTGAACCTCTACCTGCACTCCACAAGCATCCAGTGCTCCTTGGGACGCGTCACCTCCTGTCCCACTTCCAGGGGTGATTCGCACCGAGCTGCAAGGGAAGCCCTCTCAGCATTTCGGCCTCTACCAAGAAGGGATCTGACAGTACAATCCAGCCATGTCAGAGGCCGACAGAGGTGCTTCCCAGCTCGAGGCTCTTTGTCAGCAAGTCTCCTCTTTAACACAGGCAGTCCAGAGACTGCAGGACGGTTATTTTCAATTAGAGGGTCGAGTGTTGAACCTAGCTGGCGCACCCTCTCCTTCCGACCCCAATCAACCTCCCGCCAGCTCCGGGGGCACCTCCACTCAGCAAGGACCAGCCAGCCCTGCTCAGGCTGCCATGGTTTTCCCACCTGAACCAAGGGTACCTACACCTGAACGCTTCCGTGGGGAACGGAGAAGGTTCAGATCCTTTAAGAACGCATGTCTCTTGTATTTAGCCCTTCAGCCCAGAACCTTCTCTTCAGAGACTGTCAAAGTAGGATTTATAATTTCTCTGTTGTCAGAAGAACCCCAGACCTGGGCCCATAACCTCCTTGAGCAAAAGAGCCCCTCATTGAACTCTGTAGACTCCTTCTTCCAGGCCATGGCCCAGTTATATGAGGATCCCCAACGGACTGTTACAGCTGAATCAGCCCTATATGCCATACAACAAAATAAACGTCCTGTAGAGGACTATACCATTGACTTCCGCAGATGGGCTGCGGATACAGACTGGAATGAAGCAGCACTCAAGTACCAGTACCGTCACGGATTGTCTGAAGCCCTTAAGGACGAGTTAGCTCGGGTAGAAACCCCTACGTCTTTGGAAGGTCTAATCTCACTGGCAATCCAACTGGACAGGCGCCTGCGGGAGAGACGCTCAGAACGCCTTCAAGGGGCCCGACCTACCTGGGTACTCCCGAAAGTCCCACTTGCTGCTTCACCCCATCCTGGGCCTTCTGTCTCCGGGGGATCAGAAGGAGAACCCATGCAGATTGGTCTAATCCGTTCTGCCTTGACCCCCGAGGAAAGACAACGTCGCCGTCAAGCGAACCTCTGCCTTTATTGTGGGGAATCTGGCCACTTCCTACGCAATTGTCCTGTTAGACCCAGTAAGTCCTATTCACGACCTCTGCTGAACTGTCAAGCCGCCGGGTCATCCCCTACTCATCTTATTCTCCCTGTCTCCCTACAGGTAGCAGAAAAGAAGATTCGGCTTCTGGTGATCGTTGATTCCGGGGCATGTAGTTGCTTTCTGGACCGTTATTTAGCTCAAAGACTGTGTGTCCCCATGCAAGCTTAGGAACAGCGACTCCATATTCTTCTGGCTGATGGTTCTTTGCCCAGTTCCGGGCCTGTTACTGAAGAAACGTGCCCCATCTTCACCACGACAGATTCTCTTCATCAGGAATTCCTCCGATCCGACGTCCTTTCCTCACCTATGTTTCCCATTATTTTAGGACTTCCCTGGCTACAGGCCCACAACCCACAGATTGACTGGGTTAAGAGAAGGATCTCCTTCACGTCTAATTACTGCCTGAACCATTGTTTCCTACCCGGATCTGATACTTCTGCTGCTTGCCTGGCTGTCCAACCAGTACATGATCTCCCGGAAAATGTCCCCGCAGTTTATGAGGAATTCATGGACGTATTTGATAAAAAAAAGGCCGAAGCTCTGCCTCCTTACAGGCCTTATGATTGCCCTGTAGAACTTCTGCCCGGAGCCGAGATTCCTTTCGGAAGGATATTCCCGTTATCTGAGAAGGAGCTGGAAACCCTCCGGATTTATATTAACGAAAATTTGGAAAAGGGTTTTATCCCTCCTCCTCACCAGCAGGGTCCGGGATATTCTTTGTCGAAAAAAAGGATGGCACACTAAGACCTTGTGTAGATTACCGGGAGCTTAATAAAATTACTATTAAAAACCGGTATCCTCTACCTCTTATCCCAGAACTGTTTCAACGTTTCCGGGCAGCTCAGATCTTTACCAAATTGGATCTCCGTGGAGCTTACAACCTTGTTCGCATTAGGAAAGGAGATGAGTGGAAGACGGCGTTCAGAACGCGGTTTGGCCATTTTGAATACCTGGTCATGCCTTTCGGGCTGTGTAACGCCCCTGCTACCTTCCAACATCTAGTTAATGACATTTTTCGGGAATTCCTGGATCTCTTTCTGATTGTCTACCTAGATGACATACTAATTTTTTCCTCCACTCTGGAACTCCACCGGACCCATGTTAAAAAGGTACTATTTACTTTAAGGAAACACGGACTTTATGTGAAACCAGAGAAATGCGAATTCGAGAAAGACTCCATTCAGTTCCTGGGTCTCATTATCTCAACAAACGGCATTTCCATGGATCCACAGAAAGTGCAGTCAATTCTCGATTGGCCAGCCCCCTGTGATAAGAAAGGAGTTCAACGCTTCGTGGGGTTTGCTAACTTCTATCGGAGGTTCGTGAAGGGGTTCTCTATGATTATCTCCCCCATTACCCAATTGACCCGCCAACAGGTCCGTTTCCATTGGTCACAGGAAGCTCAAACGGCCTTTGACAAACTGAAGACGTTGTTCACCTCAGCACCTATTCTCCAGCATCCTGATCCAACCCTACCTTATGTGTTTGAAGTGGATGCTTCAGAAATAGCCACTGGAGCAATCTTATCTCAAAGACAGGTCCCAAAGACTCTTCTGCACCCTGTGGCTTTCTTTTCCCGGAAGATGACACCTCCGGAGAGAAACTATGACGTAGGGGATCGGGAACTCTTGGCCATCAAATGTGCCTTGGAAGAGTGGAGATACTTGCTTGAAGGGGCTACTCATCCCATTTTGATATTCACAGACCACAAAAACCTGGAATATCTCAGGACAGCAAGACGCCTGAGACCCCGTCAAGCTCGATGGGCCTTGTTCTTTTCCCGGTTTAACTTTCATCTGACCTACAGGCCAGGGTCCAAGAACGGGAAAGCAGACGCCTTGTCCAGAATGTTTCCAGATACCCCACACACAGCCGAACCTAACACCATCCTCTTGGCTCAAAATTTTTTGCTTATTCAAACGGATCTGCAATCAGCAATTAAGCAAGCCTCAGTTCAATGTCTCGAGCCTGGGACCTCTTCCTTGGAAAAACGCGGGGGATTCTTGTGGTTCCAAAAAAGGATTTTTGTTCCTTCACAAATCAGACTACAGGTCCTAAAGACTTTGCATGATCACAAGCTTGCCGGGCACTTTGGGGTCAGGAAGACATGTGAACTCATTCAGCGCCACTTTTGGTGGCCCAATTTCGTTCAGGACTGTAAATCCTATGTGGGTTCTTGTATTACGTGTCACAGGGGGGCTAAGACCAAGTCCTGGGGCCTGTTAAGGCCATTGCCCATCCCGGAACAGCCCTGGAAGCAATTATCCATGGATTTTATAGTGGAATTACCACCTTCAGAAGGTTTCACTACTGTCCTGGTGGTGGTGGACCGTTTCTCGAAGATGGCACACCTTCTGCCGTGGAAACAGCTAACATGTTTATTAAAGAACACGGTCTCCCGGACAGTATAGTATCGGACAGAGGCGTCCAGTTCACCTCCAAATTCTGGAAAGAGCTTTGCAAATCCTTGTCCATTGAGATATGCCTATCATCAGCCTACCACCCGCAGAGTAATGGTCAAACGGAAAGGACCAACCAGACCCTTGAACAATACCTACGTTGCTTTTGCACTTGCTCCCAGGATAACTGGGTCTCTTTACTTCCGTGCGCGGAATTCGCGTATAATAACGCCCTGCATTCTGCAACCAACCAGACCCCGTTCTGGGTGAATTACGGGTTCCATCCTTCTTTTTTGCCCAGTGCGTTCTCAGAAACATCAGTTCCTGCAGTGCAAGACCGGATAATGGCTATCAGGGATAACTACCGGGTGCTACAGGTCTCCATATCCAAAGCCCAGCAGGAGTACAAGAAATTTTATGACCGCGAGAAAAAGGAAAATCCTATGTATAAGGTCGGGGATAAGGTGTGGCTCTCCTCAAACAATCTACGACTATCTTGCCCTTCTAAAAAATTGGGACCAAGGTTTATTGGGCCTTTTAGAATCAAAAGGATGATAAACCCTGTGGCTTTCGAACTAACTTTACCTAATTCATACAAGGTCCATCCTGTATTCCATGTTTCCCTGCTTAAGCCTGCAATTTCTAGCCCCTTCCCAGGGAGGGAAGAATTGCCTCCACCTCCAGTTTCAGTGGAGGGTGAACCTGAATATGAAGTGGAAACCATTCTGGATTGTCGAAGAAAGGGTGAGCTCATACAGTATCTTATTAAATGGAAAGGTTACCCCCCTGAAGACAATTCCTGGGAACCCGCTAGTAACCTGCATGCCCCCAGGCTGGTACAGGAATTCCACAGGAGATTCCCGGAAAGATTGGCCCGGTTGGGCATCCGGAGGCTGCCCCTTGGGGGGGGGGCACTGTCAGAGAAACGGCCATGCTGCAACTGGCAACTCCGCCAGTACTTCCAATGGCCGCAATGGACTCAGGCCATAGACTCATCGTAAGTGAAATGGCTGTGCTGCAACGGGCAACTTTGCCAGTACTTCCCATGGCTGCAATGGACTCAGGCCATAGACTATTTCACTGGCCTATAAAAGGACTCTGCTCAGCCCATCTGATTGCTGGATTGTCTTCAGCTCTTTCTGTTTCCTGTGCATTGTTACTTCCTGGATTCCAGTTTGACCCGGCTTGTTCCTGACCTGTCTGCTCTCTCTCCTGGCTTTGACCCTTGGCTTCATCTGACCATCCGATCCTGCTCCAGTGTTTGACCCTCGGCTTGTGTGACCATCCCTGCTCTTTTGCCCTCTGCCTGACTTCTAGTGTACCGATCCCGGCTTGCTCAACGGACTTGCTTCTGCTCATATCCCCTTGTCTTGGCGCCTGTTTGGACTGATACCTGTGTATGACCCTCGGCCTGGCTTTTACCTGCACATTGCTTGATTCCCTGGAGTTCCTGAGAGTTGTTCCGGATACCCTTGTGAACCTCTACCTGCACTCCACAAGCATCCAGTGCTCCTTGGGACGCGTCACCTCCTGTCCCACTTCCAGGGGTGATTCGCACCGAGCTGCAAGGGAAGCCCTCTCAGCATTTCGGCCTCTACCAAGAAGGGATCTGACAACAGGTTTAATAATGGTAAACATAATACCTCTGCCATCTCCTTAGCATTACATAGAATGAGAAAACTTCAATATGGAAAAGAGAAAGTAAAACATTAATCACCAATGTTTATATATTTTTTTAAGTTATGTCATGTGAATGGGAACATGTAACACATAATGTAACCTGTAATGTGGGTATTATCTAAATTTACCTGCAAAAGTAGATTGATATACGTAAGCAACTTCTACTTTTTGTGAGTTGGCCACACCCAACTTTTCTGTTATTGTTCTCTTTGAGGTGCCCAGTAATGCTTTCATGAGCCAATTGAAATGGCGCTCAGGAATAGATTCTAATTTCAAATATAATTGTTTTTTTAATTACAAATACCCATATTTTCTATACTGGGAAAGGTATCCCAAAGGGTGAGACCAACAACTAAACCTGAGGTGTGCAGGTAAGTGCTGGGGTACAAGGAAAAAAAAAAGGAGTCGGCGTTGGTTGATATGGCGGTCCCACGCGGAACTGCTTAATGGCTGGCTTTTCTTGACCCAGCGACAACAGCACATAAATCCAGTATCTGGACTCCCTTTCGGACTCCGAGTTATTAACCCGTACTTGAAAGGGCCTATTTATCCATCGATTACTTTGCAGTTCATTGCCCTGCGTGTTGGTTCCAACATGGCCGCCAAACTTGAGCCCTCCTGTTTTTAACCGTGTTTATCCTGACTATACAAATGGGTCTATTATACACATCAAATGAGGCATTATAGATTGACATATTGATATATTCTCATTCCCCTGAAGAAACGGAGCATTGTTGCCCGTGAAACATGTCGGGACTGGTCTGATGTTCATCATTGGACGCATTCATCCTTATCATTCATTTACAGCCTTATGTTTTATGTATTTGCCCTTTTTTGTATTTGTATATGTCAAAAAAATATATATATGTTGTATCTATGTCACACTGTTGGTCTTTGGTTTTAAAGATGTTATGTCAATAAACATTTCTAGTTTTTAATTATGTCTTTATCATTTTGGATTATCTGGTACCTTAAAAGTCCCACTAGCCCTCCCATTTCTCTTCCTATCCTTCTTTATCTTATAGTTCTCTGTCCCACTTTTCCCCATTCTTGTCCCTTTCAGTTCCCCTTCCCAGTTCTTTTTCTTTCACTTTCCCCACCTTGCTTTTCCCATCCCTCTCCTTTCCCCTGCTTCCTTCCTCCCATCTTTCTCTTTCCCTTTCCTTACTTTTTCTCTTTCTTTTTTCTTCTTTTTTTCTTCCTCTTTTTTCTTCTTCCCCCTTTTTTTTTCCTTGTACCCCAGCACTTACCTGCACACCTCAGGTTTAGTTGTTGGTCTCACCCTTTGGGATACCTTTCCCAGTATAGATTATATACAGATTAGGGATGCGGTACCTCCATTTACTATCTTGTGCTACAAACACACCCTTTATTTGAAATACCCATATTTATCGGCGTATAACATGCACTTTTTCCTCCTAAAAAAATGGAGGGCAAAACACCAGTGCTTGTTATACGCCGATATAGTAAAAAAAAAAAGTCCAGGCAGCGGGCCAGGATGGGCCGAGCAGAAGGAAGGACGAGCGGTTGCTGTCATAGGAAGTCCCGCCTCCTATGATAGACAGCACAGTGGCCCAATGGCAGGACACGGGACGTCTATCATAGGCGCCGGGACTTCAGATGACAGCGGCCGCTCGTCCTCACTTCTCCTCGGTCCGGTCCGCCCCCCTCTGCCTCTCAGCGCTGCCTGGCCTTTTTTATTTTAAATATATCGCCACATATATGGCGCTGGCGAGGCTGCTGTTGCTGTTGCCTGTTGCTCTGCCCTACATTGGTGGACACTGCGCTGGCGAGACTGCATTGATGGACACTGCGCTGGCAAGGCTGCATTGATGGACACTGCGCTGGCGAGGCTGCATTGATGGACACTGCGCTGGCGAGGCTGCATTGATGGACACTGCGCTTTGCGAGACTGCATTGATGGACACTGCGCTGGTGAGGCTGCATTCACGGGCACTGTTAAGAATGCATTTGATTTAAAAAAAAAAGTTCTGAGTTCAATGCTGTTTATTTCAAATTTAAGCTTTTTTCCTAAAATTTCCCTCCTAAATTTGAGGTGCGTGTTACACGCCGGTGCGTGTTATACGCCGATAAATACGGTATATTCGATTTTTACGTTAACGGTGTCCAAATTTGAATAAAAAAGAGCTATACATGAATGTTTTTTTTTTCCTTTTCTTTCTTTTTTTTTTTTGGACATTTTTACTTGTGTTTGTGTAGATTTGCAGACATTTTCAATAATTCTGTTCCCTGGTCCCTTTTTTTTGAAAAAAAAAAATCTTTCTTTGTATCATTAGTTCTCATGAAAACCATTGTTAACATATTTAAACTAGGCATCTTCAAACCATTATTAAAAAAAATGGGTTGACTTTAATAGTTCACACCAGCTCCATGCTGATGACATTTCCTTCCTTCCCCGTTCCAGATGTCATTAAAGTACACAGCTCAAACTTTGCACAACCTTTTTTAGTTTATTTGATGAGACGACAGACTTCACATTTTGTCGCGGATGGTCTTTGTCTTTGGTAATGTTTGAGCTGGCTGTGAAATCACTGTGTGACAGCCAAAAAGTGACACTGAGCAAAAATCACATTAAATGTCTTTATAGAGGAGCCCTGAAATGCTACTTCTGTTATTGTATATCTGATAAAATGATGTATTAATCAAAAAAAAAAAAAAAACCTCTTCTCAAGGGAATTCTGCGGCACTGCCTACTGGCAGCTCGCACTGCTATCTTCCGACACCAGAAATATACCTCTCCTCCCGGTTTAGTGTAATGGGCCCAGGTACTTAAAGCGGAGCTCCACCCAAAAAGGAAAGCTCCACTTGTTCCACTCTCCCCCCTCCACTGACACACTTGGCACTTTTTGGGGGGTGTGGATACCTGTTTTTGACAGGTAGTCGCTCCCACTTCCTGATAAGATCACCACAAGGTGATTTCTGTCATGTCCGGCCCCTCCAACTTCCCCCCAATGCCTTCTGGGACCTGTGTGTGTCTCAGAAGAGGGCCGGACCATTGAAAAAGCCCAGCACAACTCCCACATATGCATTAGGAAAACGGTTGTGGAGCCTGAGGTTTTTCCTGCTCGTTTCCCTTACTTACAATGCTGATGCCTGCACCTGAAACCAATGAACAAATTAGCTTGGGGTGTCGACATCGCGGGATCCCTGGACAGGTAAGTGTCCTTTTAATCAAAGTGACAGCTACAGTATCTTTTTTTCCCCAGGCAGGAACTCTGCTTTAACAAGATAATGGCCATGGAGACACTTGTTGCAAAAGACAGCCCTGATCCCAAAAAAAAAGTCCACCCCTCCTGGACATGTTTGAGAGCCTACAAAAATTCATATGCTCCTAGAGATTGGCCTTATTTCTTTTTAATTCAGTGTTTCTGAGATTGCTCAGGCATCCCTTTTCTCTCCCCTTCTCTCCTCTCCCCCTCCCTTTTTTTCCCTAGTTCCTTTCCTTTCCCCTTTCTATGTTATACCTTGCTGCCACTATTGGCTTACTACTGACTGTTGTATTGTCGTATATACAGTGAAGTTGGCAACCTGTTCTACTCAATACATGCTGTTGGATCTGTTTTTACATGGAAGAGGTATGTTGCTCTTTTCTGCTGGGGGGTGTCACGCATGACATGTTTTTGCTCACCATTTTTAACTATTATTTCATGACTTTGTATTGAAATACTTAAAACTTTGAATAAAAAGATATTTGCCCAAAATGGCAATTTGTAAACTCCATTGGAATTCCATGTGACAAGATAAGACTGCTGTAGCACAATTGGGAAAGAGGGACCCCCATAACAACAAGTACCTGAACTAGTACCTTGGTTACAGAATCACTAAATATTATTGTAGCATCAGAGTCGGTTATATGGGTGTTGGTGTTAGCATGTGAATCTCAGGATGTGGGTAGGTCTGTTGAAATAGATTGGGGAATGAGACGAGTCCAATTGTAGATGAAGTTTAATAGTAGTGTGGGATAAACAAAGACTAAATTTAGTTGGAAGATTGTGGTCAATGCACAGTAAGTATTGTCAGTATAATTTGACTGTGGAAGGGGGATGGGAAGGAGAAGACGGGAGAGAAAAGAAAATACTAAAAATTTTAATTAATAAATGAATAAATAAATAACTAAAAATAAATAAATACAAATAAAAATAAACTAAAAAAAAAGAGGAGGAGGGGGATAAGGAAATGGATAGTAGGTGATGCTGTCTCTTACTTCCTTCCCAGGTGTTAAGAAAGAGATATGTGACTCCATCCGGAGTGCAGGAGAATGATGGAGGAGGACGACCAATATGGAGGGGAGTTCTGCAGGTCAGGAATTGAGTATAACATTGTGTGCGGTTCTTGTGAAGAAGGTCGGGCTTCTGGAAATTACTATTTTAGGACTAGATGGGTGAATTATATAGTTGGGAGTTGGGAGTATTCCGGTGTCAACTGAAAATATGTCCAACAGGCCCATGTGGTCCCAAATTTTGTGGGTGGGTCATGCGCTATGTGGATTAATTCCTCTGTCTTGGCTATTTTGTGGATTCTAAGAAGCCATTCCTTTATTGATGGAGTGCGGGGAGAGCCCCAGTGTAATGGGATACATTGTTTTGCAGTGTTAAATGTATGCATCGCTAGTGAATTGTGGTATGTTTTGTGTAGCAAAGGTAAGTGGTGTAGGAGGAATTGGGCATTGTGGGTGGATATAAGTGAAGTTTTGCAGGAAACTTTGCTCCAGAAGGTTTGAACGACCAACAGGGCACGACCAACAGGTATGCAGTAGTAGTAGACATCTCCAGCAGGTATCTGGGCGTAAGTAAGCTGAAACTTCCTGTTTGAGCCATATGTACACAGTATGCAGCAAGAGTGATGGGTGGGGGGGGGGGGGCACTGATGAGTCCTTGCTCTGATTCATCCATGTGTTTGTGTTATTTTAGCTTGCGGTATTAAGCCTTAAAAAAAAAATTTAAAACATTTTCTTCCCAAAACAGGTAAGTATAGACTGGAAAACATTTAAAAGAAGCCAGGAATGCCCCCTGCTTGCTGTAAAGGAAAAGACGAAATATTTTAATACAATATTTCAGAACTTAAAAGAAAGTAAAACTATTTTAAAATATTTAAAACTGTTATGCATTCAGCCAACATGCACAAATTAAGCATTCCCTTTCTTATCCCATATGTATATTATATTCTGACTTATTTTTCTTTTAAGTGAAATGAAGCATTACGGGCCCTGTGATCTAATACTGGGTAATCCAAGATTTAATAACACACAGTATGGACTGTTCATTAAATTGAGAAGAACTTTTTCTTTGTTTCCCTCATAATCTAATTTTAGTTGAGAGAGAGTGCAGAATTGGCTTGTGCAGACTACAAATGAATTTGTCAACTGTGAAATGTCAATGGTGACCCACGGGAACCTGAGCCGGAATGATGTGCTGAAGAATATGTTATGGGTCATGTTTTCGACAATAAGGTTTAATTGTTCTGGCTCAGAGGCAACCGTGACTCATTTTGTTGAGGCCAGTCCCTATCTCCCTCCACAGCTTTTCAACGAGGGAGGATCCTCAAAGCTATGAGATCTTACGTAAAACGAGGATCTGGACTATATTTTAACTACTTCTGTCAACCTTTATTTGTTTTGGACATTCATTTGGATCTGTATCCAATGATAACATAAACATCGCCTTTGTCACCCGTCTTGAGACCGCCATTGACTTTTGATTATGCTCAAGCAACATAAATTGTTTGGCTAGTACTTTGTATACCATTTAGATTTTTTTAAAAATAAAAAATGTTCAATGCGTTACAGATGGAAAAGCTGAAAATGCACTATGAGATTCCATTACTTCTAGGCTGGCCATACACAGTGCAAAGAAATTTGCACGATTGCCCATCAATACAGGTAGTGTTGACAGGGGAATCAGCAATTGTCTTCTGCCGACGGGAGAGCAGGGGCTTCCAGGAGAAAGCAGTGATTATCGCTAGTGGCTGTAAAAGCCACTAGCGATAATCACAGGAGAATCCGACAGGCTGGCTGTACCCAAGCTGATCGACTGATAAACTTGGTACAATCAGCATGCCCATGAACGGTTTGAAACTCGGCCGGTTCTAGCCAGATTATTTTTGAAAAAAGCCCCTTGTGTGTGTGTATATATGTAGCGGTGTTTAATATGCCTGAAAGATGATTGTTTGACATTTGAGAGGAACTCGGCTCCATCTAGTGGCCAAAACGACACACTGCAGCTACTATGGAATTTCTTGTGATGTGATTTTCCTTTCAGGAAGTTGAGAGACTTCATCATCCATAGTGCTCTTGGACTACCAGGATGCACTGCTTCACCGCACAGCCTTCTGGGGGAAGCTTTATAAAGGAAGGGAGGAGCCAGGCTCAGTCTCTTGGGAGAGACACAGTGAGACAAGCAGGAAGCCAGCGCTGTGGGCTGATGCTGCATGCTAGGCCGAAGCCTCTGGGCCTGAAGTGACGACGCTGAAACGTTCCATGCAAAGCAAGAGACCCTTCCCAGAGGTCCCATCGCTGTTTGCAGAGACCGGAGCCATCCACCCCAAACACCTCGCGCGGCTGGGGACAGAGAACAGAGACTAAGACAGCCGTGGAGAGTTCTAAGGGAAAATCCTGTTGGTGAGAGGGCACTTGCCCAAACCTGACTTTATCTACCAAAAGAAGTAACACAGATAGCTATAGTGTAACAGAAGGTGATAAACCCCGGGGTAGATCAGCATACTCTCTCAGGAGATTCATAGACAAACAATAATATCTGTAAAGGAGTCGCCAGAGGCCCATCTCTCTCACAGAAGTTATTGCTCAGCTACACAGATACCCTGTGGTGACAACCAACAGCTCACTGCTCTTTTTCTCTCTCTTGATCTTCATTCCTAATGCGGATTACAAATATATCTGCGCAGTTATCTTGCTAGCGAAGATTCAAGAAGAAGAAAGAAGAGGACTTTGGGGAAGGGACTCAGATAGGCCTATCTATCTTGTACTGTGTCTAGCATCAATGAGGGAGTAGTGTGGGATATTTCTTTTATCTTTTTAAAGCCGATTTAAGTAACCCTTTAAAATAACCGTATTTCATTGTATCTCACTTGCTTAATTTGATATACAGTAAATTAAGCTTTGGTTAATTACAATCCTGTGTGCTGTTCCATTGTGTCACCCAGAAAGACTACCATTGAAGAAGGTAATAAGTCACTGTTGCATATTGAAGTATTGTAGTCCAATCTGTGTATCCATTTGAAGGTCCAGTCCTATTCTGGTCAGTTGTGCCTGAGGAGGGATCGAGCCAGTTCTATAGGGTTGTTAGGCAGGGTGTAGACCCAATAACATAATCAGCAGCTCCTGCGGGGGTGGTGCTACACGTGGGGCTCGTCCGGGATCTCTACAGTCCTGCAACACAACCCTCTCAGCCACAGAATCCCCCTCAACGCAGAAATGGATCCTACCGCTGCAGCCGAGTGGTGCAGGGAAGAGAATGTCGTAGTGGAAAATGGCCTGGTGGTTGAAATCAAGGGAGAGGTCTGGACTGAGGAAAAACTCCTCCCAGTTTTAAGGGCACTGTCCACAGACAGGAAATTCTGGGTGACTGACATAAAGACAGACACCACCGTTCCACACACGTATGCATTGTGTGAGTGGAGGAAGGGGGTCCCCGATTACTTTAAGGGAACCAGTGTAAAGACTACTGACCAAACAGAACTTTTTTTAATACATCCAGAAGTCCTTACTGAAGGTCCCTCATCCACCACTCCTGGGGGATCCAGCAAAGAAAAAGGTGTCCAAGAAGGAAGTCCAGAGTCACCACCTTTGTCTACCTTTAGCTCAGAACTGTGTGCTGTTCTCGGGGAAATCGTAGCAAAATGTAGTAAGGACTCCCTAAACTATCTGATGACTGGATATAGGAAGCTCAGGACATTCTCTGGGAAACAGCCTGTGCCTTCAACAGAAGATGGGTTTGAAGAGTGGTTAGATACCGCCACTCAGGCTTTGGAAGAGTGGGAGGTACCAGAACAGCATAAGAAACAGAGAATCACAGAAAGTTTAAGGGGACCTGCACTAGAGGCCGTACGTAATCTCAAGCTAAGCAAAAAGAACTGTACTGCACAGGATTATCTAGACATTCTACAAGATGTATTTGGTCGGACGGAGAACGTGGCTGAACTTCTTTACCAGTTAGACCACTGTTACCAAGAAGAGGAAGAGAAGTTGTCCGAATTTATTAGACGCCTGGATAAGATCATCCACCAGATCCTGTTAAAGAAAGGGATAGACCCCCGGAAGGTAGATGAGACTCGTGCACGGCAGGTGCTGAGAGGGGCTCAACCTTTAGATCCCATTGCCATACTGTTGCGAACTCGTCAAGACGGTGGCATTCTAGAATACCCTGACCTGATTCGAATGGTCAGAGAGGAAGAGGTCATGTTGGACAACAAAAAGAAGAGTCGGCAGTTTGACTCAACTGCTCGAGTCAGAGTGATAAGTGTAGAAGAAGGTGATTCGCAAGTTGAACTCCTAAAGACCCAGGTGTCCCAGTTGATAGAAATGGTGTCTATCCTGACTAGTCAGGCATCCACTCTACCTAATGGGAACATATCAGAGAAGCCAGATGAACCTGCTAACCTTAGAGCAGATCCGGAACCGAGACCTACAAGATTGTTAACTTGTTTCAACTGTGGGGGAGTAGGTCATGTTAGAGGAGTATGTCCCAGCCCAGGAAAGGTTGTCTCAAAACCTCGCAAGCCAGCGGAAAACTTCAGAGGGCCCCCGGTGAAGGAGTCAACCGGGTGCCCGCCAGTTTCAAGGGACTCCAGGAGGCTCACTGGTTCAGGGAAACTGAGTCAGGGAGTAAGATCTAGGTACAACGCCCCTCATTCTATACTCCAGGCTACTGGGGGGAGGAAAATCAATGCACGCCGTGCCCAGCGGGGACTGAATCCAAGAAAAAAAAGAAAGAAGAAAAGAGCTTGGGTGCAGAGAACTGAATCAGACAACAAGGCCACTTCAAGAGAATTCCCAACTAACTTGGTCGGGCCTTCCCCTGTAGTCTCCGTCCAGGTAGAAGGAATTTACACAAGAGCCCTCCTCGACACTGGGGCCCAAGTGACTCTTCTGTATAGAGACTTCTATGATAAACACCTTACCCATCTACCTCTGCAGAAGTTGGAAGATCTGGAGATATGGGGTATCGGGACTCAAAGTTTTCCCTATGACGGGTATCTGCCAATCAAGTTGACCTTTGACCCATCAGTGGCTGGTGAAGCTGAAACCTTTGACACCCTAGCGGTGGTCTGTCCTCGTCCGCCAGGGGCCAACAAAAGCTCTCTCATTGTAGGGACCAACACTGACCTAGTAAGGCGCCTCCTGACACAACTGGTCCAGGGACAGGATTCTCCAGCGCCAAGGATTCACCCCATGCTACGGCAGGCCTATCAACGACTAGTATTGGAGCAAGAGACTCCTGCAGAAGGAGTTGGAAGACTCTGGAAGTTGGACAGAACAGAAAAGGTCTTGCAGCCAGGAGAGGTGGCTTGTCTGAAAGCTTCAGTTAAACTCACATGGAAACAGCCTGGCCCTTTTATCATCTTTGAATCAGGTCCACAGGAAGAGGAGAGAGGGATAGAAGTAATCCCTGAAGTGATCCCTTTGAAGGTGTTACAGAAAAACCGTGGAAGGGTTTTAGTGAGTGTCAGAAACACCTCTACTACACCGGTGAAGGTACCGGCCAGATTGCTGTTGGGCCAAGTTAACCCGGCTACCCCAGTTGTCCCATCTGATCTTAAAGAGGAGGGAAGTGGTGAAGTTGTCATAGAAGAGCTCTGCTCTGGAAGCGCTGCCCTCCCACCGGAATGGGTGAAGAGGGCCAAGGCACAACTTGCTCGATGGCGAGGAATATTTTCTAAGGATGAGTTTGACGTGGGCTGCGCCAGGAGTGCCACTCATAAGATCCGCCTGAGTGAGGACAAACCTTTCCGAGAAAGAGTCCGGCGAGTTCCCTTGGGTGACTTAGAAGATCTACGTCAGCAGCTGGCGGAACTCAAGAAGACTGGGGTTATTCGAGAATCCAGGAGCCCATATGCTTCTCCGATAGTGGTAGTCCGGAAGAAAAACGGATCTTTGAGGCTTTGTATCGACTACCGAACACTGAACAGAAGAACCATCCCAGACCAGTATACCACTCCTCGAATTGAAGACGCCCTACAGAGCCTGTCAGGGGCGAAGTGGTTCAGTGTGATGGACTTAAAGAGTGGGTACTATCAGATCCCCATGCACCCTGAAGACCGGGAGAAGACAGCCTTCATAACCCCCGTGGGGTTCTTTGAGTTCAATCGCATGCCGCAGGGGTTGTCAGGAGCCCCTGCTACTTTCCAGAGGCTGATGGAAAGGACTGTTGGGGATATGAATTTGATAGAGGTACTGGTATACTTGGATGATGTTATCGTGTTTGGCAGGACTTTGGAAGAACACGAGGAGAGGTTGGAAAAGGTCCTGAAGAGGCTACACGAAGAAGGCCTGAAACTTTCTCCTGAGAAGTGTCAGTTCTATCAATCCTCGGTCCATTACCTGGGCCACATCGTGTCTGCAGAAGGGGTAGCCACCGACCCGGACAAGCTGGATGCTGTCTCCTCCTGGCCGAGACCTACAAATGTGACCGAACTTCGGTCGTTCCTGGGCTTTTGCTCCTATTACAGGAGGTTTGTGGAGGGGTTCGCCAAGATTGCCCGACCCCTCAATGAGCTACTAAAGAACGAGGAATATGACGTTCCTGAACTGGTCAAGCCGACGAAGTCCACCATGGGACCCCGGAAGGCTAAGGAATCCATCCAGGATCAGTGGACCCCAGAATGTGAAGGGGCTTTCATTCAGCTGAAAAAGAATCTAACCACTGCCCCTGTGTTGGCCTATGCAGACCCCATGAAACCATATGAACTGCATGTCGATGCCAGCCGAGATGGGCTGGGTGGGGTACTCTACCAGGAACATGAGGGTCACTTGCGACCTGTCGCCTACGTGAGCAGGAGTCTACTACCTGCTGAAAGGAATTATCCTACCCACAAACTTGAATTCTTGGCCTTGAAGTGGGCAGTGGTTGACAAATTGAAAGATTACCTGTACGGAGCTGAATTCATTGTCAAGACGGATAATAATCCCCTTACCTATCTGTTGACTACAGCCAAGCTGGATGCCACAGGACACAGATGGTTGGCTGCCCTCTCTAGCTTCAACTTCAGCCTGAAGTATCGGCCAGGAATCGGGAACAGGGATGCAGATGCCCTATCCAGAAGGTTGCATGCACCACACGAACCTGATGAAGAATGGACCCATTTGGCTCCAGAAGGGGTGCGTGCCCTATATCAGGGAACTGAACTTCGATCCAGAGGAGGATCAAGAGCCGAAGAGATTGGGGTTTCGGCTGTCGGGGTACCCAAATACTATTGCAGGGGGACCCAGGTTGAAGGGGAAGATTTACCCCGGCTATCCAAAAGGGACTTGAGGAAGGAGCAGCTGGAAGACCCTCTGGGAAAACTTCTTTTGGAAGCCTTGGAGATCCAGCGCCCTGAGTTGCTTCTAACCGATTCTCCTCAGGGGGCCCGCCTGTTGCATAGAGAGTGGACCCGGTTACAGATCCGAGAAGGGGTGGCCTACCGAAGAGGCCCATCTGAAGATCTGGAGGAGAAGTGGCAACTGTTCTTACCAGCTAAATACAGGGAGAGAGTTCTGGCTGCTCTTCATGATAATCATGGCCATCTGGGACCTGAAAGAACTTTTCAGCTTGTCAGAGATAGGTTCTACTGGCCCTGTATGAGGGCCGAAGTTGAAGGATACTGTCATTCTTGTGTCCGATGTATACAAAGGAAGACTCTGCCACGTCAAGCAGCCCCAATGGGCCATCTGCAAAGCCAGGGACCCATGGAACTGGTGTGCATTGATTTCCTTTGCCTAGAGCCTGATCTGAGTGGCCAAGGGAATGTCCTTGTGATAACAGACCATTTTACCAGATACGCCCAAGCATTCCCAACAAAGGATCAGAAGGCCTCAACGGTAGCCAAAGTTCTTGTAGAAAAGTTCTTTGTACACTATGGGTTACCACAACGCCTCCATTCAGATCAGGGAAGAGACTTTGAAAGCAGACTGATCAAGAGACTGTTAGATCTGTTAGGCATCCAAAAGACTAGAACTACTCCCTACCATCCACAAGGGGATGCCCAGCCGGAAAGATTTAACAGGACTCTTTTGGACATGTTGGGGACTTTGAGCTCAGAGAAGAAACAGCATTGGGGCAAACATGTAGCTGCCATTGTGCATGCCTACAACAGTACTGTCAGTGATGCTACTGGATATTCCCCTTATCGTCTAATGTTTGGACGAGAGGCTCGGTTGCCAGTGGATTTGGCCTTTGGCATCTCGCCCGATCACACCTCTTCAGCATCGCACAAGGGATATGTGGACCGACTGCGGAAGAGTCTGAAATCGGCCTATGATAAAGCTCAGGCCACATCTGATCAACGTGGACTGAGGAATAAAAGGAATTTCGACTTAAAAGTTCGGATCCAAGACTTGCAACCCGGGGACAGGGTATTGTTGAGGAACTTGGGTGTCCCGGGAAAACACAAGTTGGCAGACCGCTGGAAATCCCAACCTTATGTTATCTGCAAGCAACTACCAAACCTCCCTGTGTATCAAATTCGGCCTGAAGGAAGTGTGGGCCCATTGAAGACTTGGCATAGGAACCATCTACTGCCTCTCTCTGAAGCAGTTCGCATGCCTCCTGTCGTAGATTCGCCAGATACCCCTTCGACCTCCCGCCTATCCAGACCAGTCACCAGATCTCAGTCGACACTCCCAGATGTGAGGGAGGGAAATTCTTCATCTGAAGATCTGGAAGATGAAGAGGAGGTACCTGACTGGATGTGGTCATCTCAGTTACCAGAACCCACACCTGCCTCCCTGTCTTCATCCGAATTGGCTGAAAGAGGAACCCTTCGGGCAGAAGCCCCCGAATTCATACCTTTTCACATGCTTCCAGAAGAAGTAGTTGATGATGAAGATCCTGAGGAGGAGGTTGCACCTTTCTCT
Source organism: Pelophylax lessonae (assembly GCF_965119305.1). Taxonomy (NCBI): domain Eukaryota; kingdom Metazoa; phylum Chordata; class Amphibia; order Anura; family Ranidae; genus Pelophylax; species Pelophylax lessonae. Next base: position 614,371,525 of record NC_138770.1, read on the forward strand.
GAAGAAGAACTGACCGCTCTTGAAACATCAGATTCCTGTGTGTTGGAACATGAGGAGGAGGACATTGAAGAATCCCCAGAAGTGGCTGGTCCTAGTACCTCTGAGATCGTGCCTCCCAAAGAACAGAGGGACAGGAGAGTCATTCACCCACCCAAAAGACTGACCTATGACCAATTGGGTGAATGCTCGGAAGAAGCTATCTTTACTTCCAAACGATCTCTTGATCAGCCTAGTTCTTCCACCGCAGATTTGGTGGAGGACAACCCTAGCTCACCCCCAGGCACATCTGTACAAGCCACCCAAGTGTCGGGGGTCTGTGAACGGAATTACCTTCCCTCCCCTGACAATTGGTGGGAGGTTCCTATGTCGAACCTGTGTTGTAATATGCAGTTGTTGAGTTTGAATTCTGCTTATGAAAAGGAAGATAATTCCCTGTTATGCATATGTTAATGTTTTTGTTGTGTACTGCCAACATATGCACTGGAGTACATGCTGTTGTCCTCTTTGGGGACCAAAGTTTCTTAAGTGGGGGGAGTGTGTAGCGGTGTTTAATATGCCTGAAAGATGATTGTTTGACATTTGAGAGGAACTCGGCTCCATCTAGTGGCCAAAACGACACACTGCAGCTACTATGGAATTTCTTGTGATGTGATTTTCCTTTCAGGAAGTTGAGAGACTTCATCATCCATAGTGCTCTTGGACTACCAGGATGCACTGCTTCACCGCACAGCCTTCTGGGGGAAGCTTTATAAAGGAAGGGAGGAGCCAGGCTCAGTCTCTTGGGAGAGACACAGTGAGACAAGCAGGAAGCCAGCGCTGTGGGCTGATGCTGCATGCTAGGCCGAAGCCTCTGGGCCTGAAGTGACGACGCTGAAACGTTCCATGCAAAGCAAGAGACCCTTCCCAGAGGTCCCATCGCTGTTTGCAGAGACCGGAGCCATCCACCCCAAACACCTCGCGCGGCTGGGGACAGAGAACAGAGACTAAGACAGCCGTGGAGAGTTCTAAGGGAAAATCCTGTTGGTGAGAGGGCACTTGCCCAAACCTGACTTTATCTACCAAAAGAAGTAACGTTATCCACAGATAGCTATAGTGTAACAGAAGGTGATAAACCCCGGGGTAGATCAGCATACTCTCTCAGGAGATTCATAGACAAACAATAATATCTGTAAAGGAGTCGCCAGAGGCCCATCTCTCTCACAGAAGTTATTGCTCAGCTACACAGATACCCTGTGGTGACAACCAACAGCTCACTGCTCTTTTTCTCTCTCTTGATCTTCATTCCTAATGCGGATTACAAATATATCTGCGCAGTTATCTTGCTAGCGAAGATTCAAGAAGAAGAAAGAAGAGGACTTTGGGGAAGGGACTCAGATAGGCCTATCTATCTTGTACTGTGTCTAGCATCAATGAGGGAGTAGTGTGGGATATTTCTTTTATCTTTTTAAAGCCGATTTAAGTAACCCTTTAAAATAACCGTATTTCATTGTATCTCACTTGCTTAATTTGATATACAGTAAATTAAGCTTTGGTTAATTACAATCCTGTGTGCTGTTCCATTGTGTCACCCAGAAAGACTACCATTGAAGAAGGTAATAAGTCACTGTTGCATATTGAAGTATTGTAGTCCAATCTGTGTATCCATTTGAAGGTCCAGTCCTATTCTGGTCAGTTGTGCCTGAGGAGGGATCGAGCCAGTTCTATAGGGTTGTTAGGCAGGGTGTAGACCCAATAACATAATCAGCAGCTCCTGCGGGGGTGGTGCTACATATATATATATATATATATATAAAATACATGAAAATAGTCACATCCTTAAGATTCCCAGTCAATATATCAGTGCTGTAAAAAACAAGAAATTATATATATATATATATATATATATATATATATATATATATACATATACATACACAGTGAATCCAGAAATTATTCACAGCGCGTTACGTATAAGTTACTTACAACCTTGTTCCAAAACGGATTACATTCATTATTTTTCTCAACATTCTACAAACAATACCCCATAATGACAATGTGAAAAAAAATTGTTTGAAATCTTTGCAAATTTATTAAAAATAAAAAATGAAAAAATCACATGTACGTAAGTATTCACAGTGTTTGCCATGACACTCAAAATTGAGCTAAGGTGCATCCTGATTCCACTGATCATCTTTGAGATGTTTCTACAACTTGACTGAAGTCCCCCTGTGGTAATCTAAGTTGATTGGACATGATTTGGAAAGGCACACACCTGTCTATATAAGGTCCCACAGTTAAGAGGGCTTTTCACAGCTAAAACCAAGCCATGAAGTCCAAGGAATTGTCTGTAGACCTCAGAGACAGGATTGTATGGAGGCACAGATCTGGGGAGGGGTACAGAAAAATTTCTGCAGAATTGAAGGTCTCAATGAGCACATAAATAGGAGAAGTTTTGAACCACCAGGACTCTTGCTAGAGTGGGCTGCCCTGCAAAACTAAGTGTTTGGGATAGAAGGACCTTAGTCAGGGAGATGACCAAGAACCCAATGGTCACTCTGACAGAGCTCCAGCGTTTCTCTATGGAGAGAGGAGAACCTTCCAGAAGAACAACCATCTTTGCAGCACTCCACCAATCAGGCCTGTATGGTGAGTGGCCAGACGGTAGCCACTCCTCAGTGAAAGGCACATGGAAGCCCGCCTGGAGTTTGCCAAAAGGCACCTGACCGATTCTTAGACCATAAAATACAAAACTCTCTGGTCTGATGAAACAAAGATTGAACTTTTTGGCCTGAATGGCAAGCGTAATATTTGGAGGAAACCAGGCACCGCTCATCACCTGGCCAACACCATCCCTACAGTGAAGCATGGTGGTGGCAGCATCATGCTGTGGAGATGTTTTTCAGTGGCAGGTACTGGGAGACAAGTCAGGATTGAGGGAAAGACTAACGCAGCAATGTACGGAGACATCCTTGACAAAAAGCTGCTTCAGAGCTCTCTGGACCTCAGACTGGGGTGAAGGTTCATCTTCTAACAGGACAATGACCCTAAGCACACAGCCAAGATAACAAAGGAGTAGCTACAGGACAACTCTGTGAATGTCTTTGAGTGTCCCAGCCAGAGCCCACACTTGAACCCGAATGAATATCTCTGGAGAGATCTGAAAAGGGCTGTGCACTGACACTCTCTATCCAACCTGATGGAGCTTGAGAGGTCCTGCAAATGGGAGAAACTGCCCACAAATAGGTGTGCCAAGCTTGTAGCATCATACTCAAAAAGAGTTGAGGCTGTATTTGGTGCCAAAGATGCTTCAACAAAGCATTGGGCAAAGGCTGTGAATACTTATGTACAGTACATGTCATTTTTTTGTTTTTTATTTTTAATAAGTTTGCAAAGATTTCAAACAAACTTCTTTCACATTGTCATTATGGGGTATTGTTTGTAGAATTTTGAGGAAAATATTTAATTTAATCGATTTTGGAAAAAAGTTGTAACATAACAAAATGTGGAAAAAGTGAAGAGCTGTGAATACTTTCCAGATTGACTGTATATATGTATGTATATATATATATATATATATATATATAAAATATATATATATACTGCATATATCAAAGCGGAAGCTTCTGCCGTAACATACAGAGTGTCCTGATTAAGCTTCCTAAATATTAAGATCCATTTAACTGCATTTGTAGCTTGTTTCTCAAATACCAAGAAGAAGACTATTCTATACATTTTCATCCACTGAGTTAAAAGAGAACGATTCAGTAACACATGGAGGTTAACGACTGCATGAACTGTTTAAAACAAGCAGGAGGCATGAAGGAGAAGATCCTACAGAGCTGAACGTGGAGTCCTATCACAATGTGTGTTTACTTCTGTGGCATCTGGCCAGTATCCTGCAATAAGAGACAACAGTCCCATTAATCTCTTCCTAACGGTGGCTCGCTAGATTTGTTTGCTTAAGACTTGTTAAATATCCAAGGATGATATCCCTATGTAAATCCAACCCTACCAAAATACTGCTCTAGCTTGATTTACACAGCCAGAGCCTTCCAAGTAGAATGAGCGCACACTTCTACAGGCTGTTTTGGTTGTTGGGAAATGTTACTTGGAACCCTCAAGCTGCTTCCTATCCTACTAAAATATGGCAGAAGACTGATGGAACATTTCATCTTAAAAAAAAGAAAAAAAAACTTGACCTTTTTTGAAAGACATCATCTTACTCCGTGGGGAAAAAATGATGGATTAGGGGAAGGCAACCCTGTAGCTATTTATTTAATTCCCAATCTATAGACATTGTGAGCAGCAGAGTAGTGGCTTAAAATGATTATTTGTTTTATTTTTTTTTGTAATGTGGGCCTATATTCAAAAAACATCCCCAGATACCCTAACAATCCAGCTTAAATACAAATGGAAAATGAGAATTTGTAAATTAATGAATCTTCTTGCAGAAAACTCTGGGCTTCCAGTGGCAGCTGGTCAAAAGAGGCTTGGGAAACTGACAGAGTGGCCGAGTGGTAGTGATGTCGCGAACCTAAAATTTGCGGTTCGCGAACGGCGAACGCGAACATCGGCAAATGTTCGCGAACCGGCGAACCGGGCGAACCGCCATAGACTTCAATAGGCAGGCGAATTTTAAAACACACAGGGACTCTTTCTGGCCACAATAGTGATGGAAAAGTTGTTTCAAGGGGACTAACACCTGGACTGTGGCATGCCGGAGAGGGATCACGCAAAAAAAAGTTCTTAAAAATTATAATTTTTTGATAGAGAGCCAATTATTGGAAAAATTAAAAAAAAATAAAAATAAAAAATTTCTTTGGATTTAGCATCTGGGGGGTCTAAAAAGTGTACCTGTGAAGTTTCAGCTCTGTAGCATGTCCAGAACCCCTAAAAAACAGCATTTTTCTTATATTTTCAGGAATATGGCTTCTCTGCGGCTGGCTTTTTCTCTTGCAGGCATTTAGCGGGCATTTTTTTAGGCAGGCATGTCATTTTTTGTATTTAGTGTCTGGGGGGGTCTAAAAAGTGTACCTGTCAAGTTTCAGCTCTGTAGCATGTCCAGAACCCCTAAAAAACAGCATTTTTCTTATATTTTCAGGAATACGGCTTCTCTGCGGCTGTCTTTTTCTCTTGCAGGCATTTATCAGGCATTTTTTTAGGCAGGCATGTCATTTTTTGTATTTAGTGTCTGGGGGGTCTAAAAAGTGTACCTGTCAAGTTTCAGCTCTGTAGCATGTCCAGAACCCCTAAAAAACAGCATTTTTCTTATATTTTCAGGAATACGGCTTCTCTGCGGCTGGCTTTTTCTCTTGCAGGCATTTATCGGGCATTTTTTTAGGCAGGCATGTCATTTTTTGTATTTAGTGTCTGGGGGGTCTAAAAAGTGTACCTGTCAAGTTTCAGCTCTGTAGCATGTCCAGAACCCCTAAAAAACAGCATTTTTCTTATATTTTCAGGAATACGGCTTCTCTGCGGCTGGCTTTTTCTCTTGCAGGCATTTATCGGGCATTTTTTTAGGCAGGCATGTCATTTTTTGTATTTAGTGTCTGGGGGGTCACAAAAGTGTACCTGTCAAGTTTCAGCTCTGTAGCATGTCCAGAACCCCTAAAAAACAGCATTTTTCTTATATTTTCAGGAATACGGCTTCTCTGCGGCTGGCTTTTTCTCTTGCAGGCATTTATCGGGCATTTTTTTAGGCAGGCATGTCATTTTTTGTATTTAGTGTCTGGGGGGTCTAAAAAGTGTACCTGTCAAGTTTCAGCTCTGTAGCATGTCCAGAACCCCTAAAAAACAGCATTTTTCTTATATTTTCAGGAATACGGCTTCTCTGCGGCTGGCTTTTTCTCTTGCAGGCATTTATCGGGCATTTTTTTAGGCAGGCATGTCATTTTTTGTATTTAGTGTCTGGGGGGTCACAAAAGTGTACCTGTCAAGTTTCAGCTTTGTAGCATGTCCAGAACCCCTAAAAAACAGCATTTTTCTTATATTTTCAGGAATACGGCTTCTCTGCGGCTGTCTTTTTCTCTTGCAGGCATTTATCGGGCATTTTTTTTAGGCAGGCATGTCATTTTTTGTATTTAGTGTCTGGGGGGTCACAAAAGTGTACCTGTCAAGTTTCAGATCTGTAGCATGTCCAGAACCCCTAAAAAACAGCATTTTTCTTATATTTTCAGGAATACGGCTTCTCTGCGGCTGTCTTTTTCTCTTGCAGGCATTTATCGGGCATTTTTTTAGGCAGGCATGTCATTTTTTGTATTTAGTGTCTGGGGGGTCTAAAAAGTGTACCTGTCAAGTTTCAGCTCTGTAGTATGTCCACAACCCAAAAAAACAGCATTTTTCTTATGATTTTTAGTAGAAAACTAATGCAGTGTCTTTCCAGCTGTCTTTTTTTCTTTCTGGCAAGCTGAAATATGATATGCCAAGGCAAACATGCCTATCAGTTGAGCTATGACACAGACAACACTGCACACATGGGGAAATATGTAAAACAAAAAACAGGAAAAGGAAATTAGGTGACGGTAACAAAACATGATATTGTGATTGGCCAAATAAAAAGTCACCTCGCGATGAGGTCGCGCCAAAGTCGCGCTAAGTCGCGCCAAAGTCGCACTGGAAGCGACGCTACTTTAGTGGTAGCGGCAGTGTAAACCAGCACTAAAACATCCAGTGTGTGAATACGATCAGGTATGATGTTTTATCGGTCAAGTAGTGTAAGGGTTACGCCCGTTGCCCGCTTCACAGTGACAGACCAAACTCTGACAGACCAAACTCCCCGTTTAACAGTCAGTCAGTCCATTTGCACAACCGCAAACTCCCAATTTGCACAAGGTTGGATACCAAGCTAGCCATGTCCCGTTCCTTGTCCTCACTGACATCATTGAAGGTCTCTTCCTCCACCCAGCCACATACAACACCAAGGGTCCCCGAAAGGTGAGAACAAGCCCCCTGGGACGCCTGCTGTGGCTGGTATTCCACCTCCTCAAAGCCACCTTCCTCCTCTGACTTCTCTTCTTCAGACTCCTCTCTCTGCGTTGCCACAGGTCCAGCAATTGACAACGACAAGGCTGCTTCTGGTGGTGATGAGGACCACAACTCTTCCTCTTCATGCTCATCTACAGCCTGATCCAGTACTCTTCGCAGGGCACGCTCCAGAAAAAACGCATATGGGATGAGGTCGATGATGTTGCCTTGGGTTCGACTGACCACCAGGGTTGTCATCTCCGCAAAAGGACGCATGAGCCTACAGCCATTGTTCATGAGCATTCAGTAACGCGGCCAAAAAATACCCAGCTCCGCAGAAAGAATGAAAGAAAATGAATGTTTTTTTTTATGAAAAATTATCCTGCGGATCGCTTTTGGTCTGTACACAATGAAGCAACGACCTTATCATCTGGGGTGTGCCAACACAATCCTAGAGGTGATCGCTTCATTGTGATACGCAAGCCCCTTCACCACGACAAGGTAACGATCACGAAGGGGAATTGACACATGTATGTGCCTTTTTTTTTGTTTTTTGTTTTTTTGCAGCCACAGTGTAGCACCAGAGGCCAGAAAAATTAGGCATGTACACATGCATGAAAAAGTAGGTATTGTTGCAGCCGCTGCTGTAGCAGCGGCCTGAAAAATTGAGGTTTTAAGGCAGAAAGTGCACTAAAACATTGCTGCTTGAACCGTAGTTGGTGGCGGAGACGTCACGTAAGTCATCCGGCATGCAGAGAATGATTATATACAGCAGCGTGTGGACCATTTTTAGGCCAAGGCATCTCAGTCATCACCAGGCCTTTTTTAGTCAAATGCATCCCCCACTGTCAGTCCCTTCGGGATCCATGCCTCATTCATCTTAATAAACGTGAGGTAATCAAGACTTTTTTGACCTAGGCGACTTCTCTTCTCAGTGACAATACCTCCTGCTGCGCTGAAGGTCCTTTCTGACAGCACACTTGAAGCGGGGCAGGCCAGAAGTTCAATGGCAAACTGGGATAGCTCAGGCCACAGGTCAAGCCTGCACACCCAGTAGTCAAGGGGTTCATCGCTCCTCAGAGTGTCGATATCTGCAGTTAAGGCAAGGTAGTCTGCTACCTGTCGGTCGAGTCGTTCTCTGAGGGTGGACCCCGAAGGGCTGTGGCGATGCATAGGACTAAAAAAGCTCCGCATGTCCTCCATCAACAAGACGTCTGTAAAGCGTCCTGTCCTTGCCGGCGTGGTTGTGGTGGTAGGAGGAGGATTACTTTCACCTCTTCCCCTGTTGGATTCCCGTTGTGCTGTGACATCACCCTTATACGCTGTGTAGAGCATAGTTTTTAACTTATTTTGTAGCTGCTGCATCCTTTGCGACTGCCGGTAATTGGGTAACATGTCACAGACTTTCTGCTTATACCGGGGGTCTAGTAGCGTGGCCACCCAGTACAGGTCGTTCTCCTTCAGCCTTTTTATACGAGGGTCTCTCAACAGGCATGACAGCATGAAAGACCCCATTTGGACAAGGTTGGATGCCGAGCTACTCATGTCCAATTCCTCGTCCTCACTGATGTCATTGAAGGTGTGTTCTTCCCCCCAGCCACGTACAACACCACGGGTACCAGATAGGTGACAACGAGCACCCTGGGATGCCTGCTGTGGTTGGTGTTCCTCCTCCTCAAAGCCACATTCCTCCTCTGACTCCTCTTCCTCACACTCCTCTTCCAGTGTTGCCGCAGGTCCAGCAATCGATGGTAAGGCTGTTTCTGGTGGTGGTGATGGTGACCACAACTCTTCCTCTTCACGCTCATCTACGGCCTGATCCAGCACTCTTCGCAGGGCACGCTCCAGGAAAAAAACATATGGGATGATGTCGCTGATGGTGCCTTCAGTGCGACTCACTAGGTTTGTCACCTCCTCAAAAGGACGCATGAGCCTACAGGCATTGCGCATGAGCGTCCAGTAGCGTGGCAAAAAAATACCCAGCTCCGCAGAGGCTGTCCTAGCACCCCGGTCATACAAATACTCGTTGACCGCTTTTTCTTGTTGGAGCAGGCGGTCGAACATTAGCAGTGTTGAATTCCAACGTGTCGGGCTGTCGCAAATCAAGCGCCTCACTGGCATGTTGTTTCGCCGCTGAATATCTGCAAAGTGCGCCATGGCCGTGTAGGAACGCCTGAAATGGCCACACACCTTCCTGGCCTGCTTGAGGACGTCCTGTAAGCCTGGGTACTTCTGCACAAAACGTTGCACAATCAGATTCAACACATGTGCCATGCACGGCACATGTGTCAACTTGCCCAAATTCAATGCCGCCAACAAATTGCTCCCGTTGTCACACACCACTTTGCCGATCTCCAGTTGGTGCGGGGTCAGCCACTGATCCACCTGTGCATTCAGGGCGGACAGTAGTGCTGGTCCGGTGTGACTCTCTGCTTTCAGGCAAGTCAACCCCAAGACAGCGTGACACTGTCGTATCCGGCATGTGGAATAGCCCCTGGGGAGCTGGGGGGGTGCAGTTGGTGTGGAGCAAGACGCAACAGCAGAAGAGGACTCAGCCGAGGAGGTTAGCAAAGAGGATGGAGTAGGAGGAGTAGAGGAGGTGGCAGCAGGCCTGCCTGCAAGTCGTGGCGGTGTCACCAACTCCTCTGCAGCAGAGCCACGCATTCCATGCTTGGCAGCCGCCAGCAGGTTTACCCAATGCGCAGTGTACGTTATATACCTGCCCTGACCGTGCTTTGCAGACCAGCTATCAGTGGTCAGATGGACCCTTGCCCCAACACTGTGTGCCAGACGTGACATGATTTCTTTTTCCACAATAGAGTACAGGTTGGGGATTGCCTTTTGTGAAAAATAATTTCGGCCGGGTACCTTCCACTGCGGTGTCCCAATAGCGACAAATTTTTTGAAGGCCTCAGACTCCACCAGCTTGTATGGTAAAAGCTGGCGGGCTAAGAGTTCCGACAAGCCAGCTGTCAGACGCCGGGCAAGGGGGTGACTCTGCGAGATTGGCTTTTTGCGCTCAAACATTTCCTTCACAGACACCTGACTGTGGGCAGGTGACGAGCAGGAACTGCTGAAGGTGAGAGGCGGAGGGGCGGGTTGTTGATAGGGGGCATGGAGGACAGCAGTGGTTGACGTGGCTGAAGATGCTGGACCAGGAGGAGGATGGTGGCTTTCAGTTTGTGTGCTGCTTTTACTCATGTGTTGATCCCATAGGCGTTTGTGATGTGAGATCATGTGCCTTCGCAAAGCAGTTGTACCTAGGTGGGTGTTGGACTTCCCACGACTCAGTTTCTTTTGGCACAGGTTACAAATGGCATCGCTGATATCAGAGGCAGACACACAAAAAAAATGCCACACTGCTGAGCTTTGCAAGGACGGCATTCTGGTGGTGGCAACAGCTTGCGTTGATTGGCGTGCTGTCTGGCTGACCCCGGGTGCCGAATCTACATGCTGTCTGACTGCGCCACTAGCTCCTTGCGATGACCTCCTCCCCCTGCTTCCAACTCGTCTCCTCCTCCTCTCTGTCTCCCCATCTGAACTTTCCCCCTCTTCTTCTGCTCTTCGAGCAGGCACCCAGGTGACATCCACAGACACATCGTCATCATCAGCCGCTTCACTTGACAACTCAGCAAAGGCAGCAGCAGCAGGTACAACATCATCATCATCACAATGTACGTCCATGTGTATAATGCTGCCTGACTGAGACATATCCCCGTTATCTACATCCTCTGGCACTAATAGTTGCGCATCACTTATTTCTTCAAACTGATGTGAAAATAACTCCTCTGACGGATCAAGTGAAGCGGCTGTGGTGCTAGTGTTGGTGGTGGTGCCGGCGGGCTGGCGAGTGGTAAATTGAGAGGTGCCCGAAGCTGAGCTGGAGGAGGATGGTGCATTAAGGTTCCGAGCGGAAGCTGTAGACGATTGGGTGTCCTGTGTAAGCCAGTCAACTATGGCCTCAGAATTTTTTGAGTTCAGGGGCTGTGGTGGCCTCTGAACACTGGGCATTATTCTAGAGCCTAAGGAAATCACAGCACCACGACCACGACGGCCCTTGCGGGGTGGCCTGCCTCTGCCTGTCATTTTTTTTTTTAATGTGTTGTTACTGTTGTACTATGAGTGCAAGCTGCTGTGCCACCTTATATATCAGTGGTGGGTGGGCAGTGGCACAGTACACTCTCTGTGGACCTGACAGCAGTCACTGGCACCCAGGCAACTGCAATTTAAAAAATATATATATTTTTTTTTACTTTGCAAGCTGCTGTGCCACCTTATATATCAGTGGTGGGTGGGCAGTGGCACAGTACACTCTCTGTGGACCTGACAGCAGTCACTGGCACCCAGACAACTGCAATTTAAAAAATATATATATATTTTTTTACTTTGCAAGCTGCTGTGCCACCTTATATATCAGTGGTGGGTGGGCAGTGGCACAGTACACTCTCTGTGGACCTGACAGCAGTCACTGGCACCCAGGCAACTGCAATTTAAAAAAATATATATATATTTTTTACTTTGCAAGCTGCTGTGCCACCTTATATATCAGTGGTGGGTGGGTGGGCAGTGGCACAGTACACTCTCTGTGGACCTGACAGCAGTCACTGGCACCCAGGCAACTGCAATTTAAAAAAATATATATATTTTTTTTACTTTGCAAGCTGCTGTGCCACCTTATATATCAGTGGTGGGTGGGCAGTGGCACAGTACACTCTCTGTGGACCTGACAGCAGTCACTGGCACCCAGGCAACTGCAATTTAAAAAAATATACATTTTTTTTTTACTTTGCAAGCTGCTGTGCCACCTTATATATCAGTGGTGGGTGGGCACACAGTGGCACTGCAGTGGGCACAGTACACTCTGTGGACCTGACAGTCACTGGCAGCCCAGGCAACTGCAATAATAAAAAATATTTTTTTTTTCAATTTATTGCAACAAGATGCTGTGCCAACGTATATATATCAGTGGTGGGCAGTGCACTGCAGTGGGTACAGTGCACTCTGTGGACCTGACACAGCACTCACTGCAATTATGACAGAGAAAAAAAAAATATTTTTTAAAATGCCAGGTACTGTGCCTGTGCCACCCGAAATGAGTGTGGTGTGCACACAGTACAGTCTGTGGTAGGTCTGTGGCCTCTCACACACAGCGGGCAGGCAACTGCAGTGTACAATAGATATATATATATATATATATATATATATATATAAAGAAAAAAATCTATTACCTTACCAGCCCTTGAAAGGGCTTTTGGGGACACTATATATATATATATATGTATATATATAAAAATAAAAAAATCCTCAATTACCAGCCCTTAAAAGGGCTTTTGGGGACACTAGATAGATATAGATATATATATATATATATGAAGAAACAACTCAATTACCAGCCCTTAAAAGGGCTTTTGGGGACGCTAGGTATATATATATATATATATATATATAAAAAAAAAAAAACACAAATACCAGCCCTTAGAAGGGCTTTTTGGGGTGCTGATATTACAGCAGTAGTGGACCAAGAACACTGCAAGACCAGGAACACTGACTAACTGTCCCTAGCTTAACAGCAGCAGCAGCAGCAGCAGCAGCTCTCTCCCTATTCTCACTACACACACTGCTTCAGAATGATCTAAGATGGATGCTGCCCTTGCTTATTTATAGGAGGTGGGAGGGTGTGGGAGGGAGGTACGCTGATTGGCTGGAAATGTGTCTGCTGACTGTAAAGTTCAGGGTCAAAGTTTGCCTCAATGATGTCTTATGGGGGGCGGACCGAACATCGCATATGTTCGCCGGCAGCGGCGAACGCGAACATGCTAAGTTCGCCGGGAACTGTTCGCCGGCGAACAGTTCTATACATCTCTACCGAGTGGTTCAAATAGTGTAATTCTAATGCAATTATACTTCTAGAGCTTATTTACCCCAGATTGTATTGCTAGTATTGCTTTAACAGACAATGGAACCTTTACAAAAATGTTCCCCAATAGGCGGTAAGAATATAAGGAAGTACATTACATTTAAAGAACAACTTTGAATTTACTTAAATTTGTTCACACTGTCTCTCTCACACCACCAGATAGACGCCCTTCCATAGGCGTGCGCACAGGGTGTGCCAGGTGTGGCTGGGCACACCCTAATCATCCTATGTGGCGCAGATTCCCCCTGTTTAGACTCTAAAAATATTGTAAAAAAAAATAATAAAAATAAATAAAACTAAAAAATAATTTAAAAAATTAATAAAAAACCTACAGTCACCATCCACTGCCCTACTGACACCAATCTCTGCCTACGGACACTGTCAGTATATATGCACACGCACACTCACTTATGTGTTTGAGCTTTGGGGTGCACACCCTAATGCCATAGGCTGCGCACACCTATGCGCCCTTCTACTTAGACTAGCTGATGATTTTCTCCACTGGCTGCAGTCTTTGCCAGCTTGGGGGACTCCAGTCTCCTGTACTGAGTTAGAGTGCCAGGGTGTATTGTGCCAAGTCCAGCAGGCTTGCAGGCTCTATGTAGAATCTACCTAAAAATGCAGTACTGAAGCCACATAAGTAAGGTAAGTGGAGTGGATCATATATGAGATGTGGAGGGAGAGCATTGGGGGACATTTTTCTGTGTATTTGATAGTTACTTGTGCCTTTTTGGTATATATTTTGTTAACTTTTTAACTGTTTTTAGATGTCCATGGTTATAGTAAATAGTAAAATAAAGGGGTTAATGAGGGACCATTTTAGTGAGTGGTCCTGCATATTTGAAAATAGCTTTCGTAGCTCACAGGAGCTATTTAAAGTCTGTTGCCTACTGCATGCTTACAAATAGGAATGGGCCCAAGCGTTTTTCGGGATCCCACCTGCCCTATCCCGCCAGGAAGCCGACACTGCACAGGACTAATCACAGGCAGATCAGGAAATGTCTTACTGCCTGTGATTAGCTATGTGCAGTGTTGGCTTCCTGGCGGGATCGGGCAGGTGGGATCCTGAACATGCCCAAGCCCATCTCTACTTCCACCCCCCATCCATCGTAGTTTGATTCCAATGCATTTTTCCACAATTACAAAATTTCTCCATAATTTCATGAAATTTGGCAAGATGCAGAGTCTCTATTTTGCTCATCCCTAATAGATAGTTTAAAAAGTTTGGCAGTTCAAAGTGCACATCATACCGTGTTTCCCCAAAATATGGACCGGGTCTTATGTTTAAGTGGTTGTTAACCCACTTTAACAACTTTATATAATCCTCTCTGTACCCTGATTACAAGTGCTCCTGTTTCTGTGTTTTATAAAAAAAAAAAAAAAAATGGCGCCTTTACCGTATTTCAGGGCTGCTCCCAGCGATCACGTGGCCGGCTGGCTTTCTCCTTTCCCAGTCTGACAGATGCAGGGGGCAGGGCTGAGATTCCCTTGCTTTCGTCAGGCGGGGAGAGAGGAGAAGAGTAGAGAGAGAGACAGTCACGTAATTGCCAAGAGCCACTCTGAAATCTGGAAAATGTGGCATTTTTTTTTTATGAAACACAAAGACAGGAGCACTTGTCATCAGGGAACACAGATGATTATAGAGGATAATAAAAGTTTTAATAGCAGCAGGAGGGGAGGGGAGGGGGTGGGCACTGACACAAGAGCAGACAGGCAAGGAGGGAAGGGGGAGAGGAGCACAGAGGAGGACAGAGAGCTACAGATGTCGGAGGCACATAAACTGACCCTGATGTCAGGGCTCAGCAGCCATGATATACCATGGTCAGTTTACAGGGGGGGAGGGAGAAACTGGCAGGATCAGCCAAGTTTTATAGATGATACAGGGGGCCAAATGATACAGCACAAGCACTGTGGTGTATAACATGCTTTAACCACTTGCCGACCGCCGCACGACTATTTACTGCGGCGGTCAGCCCCTCACAGGCAAAGCGACGTAGGACTACGTCGCTAGCCTGTGAGGCTCTAGGGAGTGAGCGCGCGCCGCCGGAAGCGCGCTCCCGCTTGGTCACGGACCCCCCACCGTGCGTGTGCCCGGCGGACCCGATGTCCGCCGGGCACTCGCGATTGTCCGTTACACCGGGAGAAAGGCAGGCGGCTAATGTAAACAAAGCCTCCTGTCAGTCTCCCCTGTGTAAGAATGGAGATCATACGGTTCTGCTATGTAGGACCATTGATCTCTGTTCTTACACAACAAGCCACATCCAATCACAGTTAGAAGCACGCCCCTAGGGACACACTTAACCCCTCCCTCTAAAAAAAAGTTAACCCCTTCACTGCCAGTGTCAGTTTTACAGTAACCGTGAATATGTATAGCACTGATTACTGTAGTAATGTCACTGGTAACCCCAAAAGTGTCAAAAATGTCAGTCAAGGGTCCGATCTGTCCGCCGCAATGTCGCAGTCCCGCAAAAAAAATCGCAGGTCGCCACCATTACTCGTTAAAAAAAAAACAACAAAAATGACAAAAATCTTTCCCTTAGATAGCAAACGTAATAACTTTTGCGCAAACCAATCAAAATACGCTTTTTGCTAATTTTTTTACCAAACCTATGTAGCATAAAACAAATTGGCCTAAAATGTTAAAACATTTTGATTTTTACATTTTTTTGGGGGGGAATTTCATATAAAAAAATTTGAAAAATATTGTTATTTTTGCAAAATTGACGCTCTTTTTTTGTTTATAGTGCATGATCAAAAAATCGCACAGGTGATCAACTACCACCAAAAGAAAGCTCTGTTTGTGGTATAAAAAGGACGTCAAATTTATTTAGGTACAGCGTCGCACGACTGCGCAATTGTCCGTTAAAGTCACACAGTGCCGAATTGCAAAATAGGCCCTGGTCAGGAAGGGGGTAAAATCTTCCGGGGCTTAAGTGGTTAAGGGAACAGGATCTTTTTTTTTTTGGGGGGGGGGTTAACAAACACTTTTTTAATAATTTTGGTGACAAAAAAAACACTTAGGCTAATTTTCAGTGGATGTCTTATTTATTTACGGTGTGTACAATGATGATCCTAAAGTGATTGTAACCCTAAAAAATAATAACCTGATCCTTTAAAGCATTATAAACAGTACAGTGCTTGTGCTGTGCCATTTACCCCTTTCTATGTTCTAAAAAAAACTTGGAATAAAACAATAAAATGTTTTTATATTTCAATATTTTTATTGAAGTAATAAGGCAATGCTGAATAAGGCACAATTTTGAACAATAGTGCATATGGGTATAAAGTCAAGGACAAATACAGGAATAGTGTTTTCTTCAATTAATCGTAAACATAGAATCTCCTAACCGTGAACCAGGAAATCCCAGCATTGAGTAATCTCGATATAATTATTAGTCGGGGTAACAAAACAATATATAAAATAAAAGAAAAGGAGAGGGGAGGGATAAAAAAAAAGGGAAAAACAACACAGGTATAGCAGAACCCCATTTTACATTCCTATATGTATCATCAATATAGAACTATTTGTTCTATCAATATATCTTGGAACTATTAAAGAAATCGAACAAACACAGAGGAAAAAAAAAGATTGTAAGAAAGAAAAAAGGTAGGAAAAGGGAAATAGATCAGTATGTTGCCAACCTAGTGGGGACCATGTACCACCTCAAGAGAACCTTGTAATTCGCCTCAATGATAGAGGTATCGATTAAAGTCTTGGAAGCAGTGTTAGCTAATTTGTGCCAATCCTCCAAGTCAAATGCCTCGGTCACCCTCCCAAGCCTCCATATAACTCAAATTGTGAGAGTCAGAAGATGTCAGAATAGCGTATATTTGGGAAATATGTCCCCGTAGTATATCAAATTTTTCACACAGAAATTCCATGCGGGTTCTACAAGCGAGGTCAGATTCGTGTTTCAAGGTATTGGCATAGTGTGCAATTTGAGAGTATCGATAGCATTCAGACTCAGGCATGTGTAATTTTTCTATTAAAGTCCGTTTGTTGTACAGACCCTTATGATCACAGATATCAGCAATGCGCAACAAACCCTTATTCGTCCACCATGAGAACGCCCGGGGCTCAAGGCCCGGGGCAAAGTCAGGGTTTCGGAACAGAGGGGCCAATGGTTTATGAGGAGACCCAAATCGAAATGTCCTAGAAAGTCTATCCCACAGTCCCAGGGAGAGAGAAAACGAGGGGCACATAATAGCCGGGCGGGACTTCGGTGACAGCCATAGTAGGTGTGAGATCGGCCAACCCCCACCTGAGGTAGATTCCATTCGCAGCCACAAAGGGAGCACGGCCCGCGAATGGGATCTAATGAGTTGAGCAATCTGGGCTGCGTAATAATAATATTTAAAGAGGTCCGGGACCCCCAGGCCACCTCTCCCCTGGGGGGCGTGAAGTGTGCATTTATTTACAATTTCTTAGTTTTCCAGATAAAGGAAAGCATTTTCTTCTGAAAGGAAACAAAATCAAGTAAGATTTTGCTTTTGATATACTAAATATTTATTTTAAAAAATCCCTACGCTCTTTCTTTCCCTTTTTCTCTTTCTTTCTTTTTTTAATGTTTAATTATGGTTAATAATGCTCAATCCCAAATGTATACTTGAAAAAATGAATTGTAATACTTTTTACGATAACCTATGTTAATTTTCATGGGGATCCTTAAATCGACTTAGGGCATTTACAGGCTTTATTGTACATTTTTAAGTTTTTAATTGTGCATTTTTTCTTCTTGTAAACCTAATACATTTCTATAATGCAAATTAAAAAAAAAAAATTATATATATATATATATATATATATATATATATAGAAGAAAAAAAAGATTTTATGCACATATCTTATATCTGTGATATCAATCCATAAAAAGACAAAGAACTGCTACCACTAATACAGTGCAAAAACCACACTATTATTAGATAATACTCAAGTAATAAAAATGAAGTGCTCTAAATTAAAAGATAGATAGTAGATATATCCACAATCCCTCAATAAGTACTAATTGATAAATAGTGCATAATGTATTTAAATACAAAATCCTCTGTGAATCAAATAACAATGGTGCAAAATAAAAATCACCATCCAAGTGTCATCATTAGTGCAGAGATAGTGAAATAAAAGTCCAAATATAAGTCTCAAATTCTACTAAAAATGTGTATCAAAGGCATTTACAATCTTCTTTGTATTCACACACTTCACCATCAGTGTGCCCACCACCAGGACCCTTTGTGGGTATCTTCTCACCTTATTGAGTAGACCCTAATGCTGCCATAAGGGTCACACAAGCTTTGCATACAAATAGATGCCAGCAAGGTTCCCAGTTTTTATGGGTCTCTCCTCTACACCCCCAACAGGTAAGTTCATGTAAAGGTACAAAAAAGATTAACAGTTTAGACCGCTAAAAGCTATATTTATTTAAAAAAAGGGATCCACTCACATGTAAATAGATAAAACTTGCATAGAACAACATCGGGTGTTTCTGACACAGCATCAGGCAATACATCCACCTAGAGTCTAGCAAAATTGTGTCCTTGTCCCGCCCAGCATTATTACGTCCCTGCCCACCTGGCTAGTTGCGCCAATCCTGGCTTTCTTAATGGGCACTGAAAATGCAATGAAAAACGCATAGGTGTGACCCAGGCCTAATAGGACGGAAAAAAAACTGCCAGTGGCTTTAATAAATTCTTCCCTACTCTAATAAAGATTAAAAAAAAAGATTTGGCTTTTGATATCATTTAATTCATCACTGACATATATATAGATGGATAGGTGTACAAGTTATACACATACTCTATATATACACTGTTCTACTGTAGTGTAGTTTGCACACAATCAATCGTGTATTCACACAGAAGGAAATCTTGTATTTGGCCAAGGAACGTGACTGACAGGGCTCTTATCTCAGAAAAAGCCAAGGCTGCAAAAAATCAAACACTTTCCAACAAAAACTGACAGTGAGACTCTTCCTGGACATTCTATAGAGATCACACTGAGAATGATGTCACTGCCACTAACTAGGCTACCAAGCCCTCCAAGGAGACATCCTTCTGCATACGCTGATTTCCTTTTTTC
Organism: Pelophylax lessonae; assembly: GCF_965119305.1. NCBI lineage: Eukaryota > Metazoa > Chordata > Amphibia > Anura > Ranidae > Pelophylax > Pelophylax lessonae. Next base: position 614,390,460 of record NC_138770.1, read on the forward strand.
AACAATCTTTAAACCATGCCCTGGGGAAATCAGCCTGCTGTGAATCCAATGCTAACAAGTCAAACATCTTCAAGCAAAAAAATGTAACCGATAGCTGGGAAGTGAGTTGAAAAAGGATAATTGTGGTAACATAAAGTACTTTATACTGCATACTGTGCTATAAAAATGTCTTCTTTTAATCCTCACCCTCAGGGAAATTAAAGTGTTATTAAACCAAAATCAAAACGCCATGATCATATAGCAAGGGTTACTTACAGTCAGGGGCGTACCTAGATCATTTGGCAACCCCCCTACAAAATCGCAATTCGCAAAGCTTGTCGATTAAAAGGGAGCAGAAGCTTCTTTTGGGCAACAGTGTCATGCATTGCAGATAGATAGATAAATAGAGATAGATAGATAGATAGATAGATAGATAGATAGATAGATAGATAGATAGATAGATAGATAGATAGATAGATAGATAGATAGATAGATAGATAGATAGATAGATAGATAGATAGATAGATAGATAGATAGATAGATAGATAGATAGATAGATAGATAGATAGATAGATAGATAGATAGATAGATAGATAGATAGATAGATCAGAAAATCAGAGATTCTGTATATGGGATTGTATGGTTTGGTTTTCAATACTGTTTTTATTTTTTGGTTGAACCGGATGGACTTGTGTCTTTTTTCAACCTGACTAACTATGTAACTATCCCGTAACTATATACAGTATACAGGAAATGTGTAATTAAATGATTTCCCCTTGTAGATTAATGGTGTGTACGAGATGGATGGGCAGTGGGGGGGGGGGGGGGGAACACACCCGGGTGTCTATTATCACAGTCCTCCCCCTGGGGATTTGGTGGTGAAAAGAGGAGAAGCATTTGGTTGAAACCAGTCCCCCCTGGTCTCCCCCCGCTCCTGCCAGGCCTGTGTCACTGATCCAGCAGATTGCTGGTGCAGCCCCACAGTACACGACCAGTTGCCTTTTTTCACAGAACACTGGGTAAGGAGGAAAAAAGTTGTCACTGCCTTGGAGGCGGCCATGTTGCTGGTTAGTAGCTGGTGCTACTTACAATGTCCAGTCATTATAATGTGTACCGTAGTGTATAAGCTGCCAGTGATCTTTGGAAACAGCAACTCATTAAAATCTGCAATTATTCCTGCTGTAGAATCATCGGAAGTGACGTGGTTGGAGATTTTGGTGAGTTGGAGTTTTTGGTCGAAAAACGGGTGAATGGCTGGAGGTTAATTCCCGGGGCAGAGGTGAAGGGCATCCCCACCCCCTTCCACCTTCTTTCTGATCACAGGGCCTCCGATGGATGAGAAGACTACAAGGTGCTGTATAAGGATGAACAGAGAGGGTGTCAGATCACATGGCCTTGCTTGCCACTAACCTTTACCAGAGTGAGTGTAGTACGTAGGGTAATCAGATGATCACACACACAGATGGGGGTCCGCTCATCCCACTCTGCGATCTCCTCTCCATCCCACACTCTGCACTCTTGGGCTGACACCCCTAAGGGGCACCTGCCAGACACCCCCCCCCCCCAATGTGTGGCACCTGGGGTGGACCGCCCCCCCTATTGGTACGCCACTGCTTACAGTATCCTATGGTCTTTTATATTGCTGCCACTGTCAACTGCTCTTCTAGAGATCAATTTGTTTTTGCAATGGCTACGTGCACTAGTGGAGTTCCTGGGGAACCACCTCAGCATGCACAATACCCCCTGCATTGAAATGTCAATGTCTACGCAGACAGGAGGCTTATTCAGTATGACCATGAAGAATTGTGATCGACCCACATCTCCATCAGACTTTGAGTGACAGGCAAGGTGGGACCAGCAGAAATTCTAAATTTGCATTGTGTATGCGAGCAATTTGGCAAGGGTTCTGCTGGGCAAGGGGGAAAGTTTGGGTACACACTTCCCGAACAATCAAAAGCAGTGGACAGTACATTAAAGTGGAGTTCCACCCGTTTTTGTGTTTATTAAAAGTCAGCAGCTACAAAAAGTGTAGCTGTGGACTTTTAATAAACGCACATTCACCTGTCCCATGGTCTAGTGATGCAGCCGGCGGGAGCCTAAATTCTCTCCCTCTTCTCCCCATGGCGCCAGAATCTCTAGTGTGGGCACCCAGGTATGACAGCTTGCAGCTTCACAACTGGGTGCACACTGCGCATGCGCAAGTCGCGCGGCGCGTCCTGAGTGGACGGCAATCTTCTGGGACCTGTGGTGTGTCCCAGAAGATTGCGGGGAGGGAGAGAAGAACTTCCGCTTGAGCCACCTAAGCGGCCCAAGCAGAAGTGGGAGCAGGTACCTGTCAAATCTAGGTACCCACTCCACCCCCCCCCCCCCTCCAATTTTTTTGTAAATCTATCAATTTCAAACAGTGTCACAGCTCCAAACTGTCCCTGATTTTGAGGGACTGTCCCTCATTTGGAACAAAGTCCCTTTGTCCCTCTTTCCTTCTCATTTGCCCCTCATTTTGGTCTGATCTATATACACTGCTCAAAAAAAAAAAAAAAAATTAAAGGAACACTATGAAAACACATTAGATCTCAATGGGGAAACATATCATGCTGGACATCTATACTAAAATGGATTGGGTAATGTTTTAGGAAGGAAAGGATGCCACATTGTTTGATGGAAATGAAAATGATCAACCTACAGAGGGCTGAATTTAAGGACACCCCAAAAATCAAAGTGAAAAAATGATGCAGCAGTCTAGTCCATTTTGCTGAAATTTCATTGCAGCAACTCAAAATGGTATTCAGCAGTTTTTTTGCCCCCACGTGCTTGTATGCATGCCTTACAATGTCAGGACATGCTCCTTTTAAGACAATGGATGATGTCCTGGGGTATTTCCTCACAGATCTGGACCAGTTGATCACTGAGCTCCTAAACAGGCTGAGATGCAACCTGGTAGCGTCAGATGGACCAAAACATAATGTCCCAGAGATGTTCTGTTGGATTTAGGGCAGGCGAACGTGGGGGCCATTTAATGGTATTAATTCCTTCATCCTCCAGGAACTGGCTGCATACTCTCGTGACATGAAGCCAGGCAATGTCGTGCACCAGGAGGAACCCAGGTCCCACTGCACCAGCGTAGGGTCTGACAATGGGTCCAAAGATTCATCCCAATAACTAATGGCAGTGAGGGTGCCATTGTAGAGCCTGTAGAGGTCTGTGCGTCCCTCCATTGAAATGCCTCCTCAAACCATCACTGACCCACCACCAAACCGGTCATGCTGAACAATGTTACAGGCAGCATAACATTCTCCATGGCTTCTCCAAACCCTTTCAGGTCTGTCACATGTGCTCAGGGTGAACCTGCTCCCATCTGTGACAAGCACAGGGCGCCAGTGACGGACCTGCCAATACTGGTGTTCAATGGCAAATGCCAGTCAAGCTCCATGGTGCCAGGCAGTGAGCACAGGGCCCACTGGAGGACATTGGGCCCTCAGGCCACCATCCTGAAGTCTGTTTCCGATTGTTTGGTTAGAGACATTCACGCCAGAGTCCTTCTGGAGGTAATTTTGTAGGGCTCTGGCAGTGCTCATCCTGTTCCTCCTTGCACAAAGGAGCAGATACCAGTCCTGCTAATGGGTTAAGGACCTTCTATGGCCCTGTTCAGCTCTCCTAGATTAACTGCCTGTCTCCTGGAATCTCCTCCTTGAGACAACAATGGCAACTATTGATGTGTCATCCTGGAGGAGTTGGAATGCAACCTCTATAGGGTCCAAGTATCGCTTCATGCTACCAGTAGTGACACTGACTCTAGACGAATGCAAAACAAGTAAAAAACAGTCAGAAAAGATGAGTAGGGAAAACAGTTTCAGTGGCATCCACCTGTAAAACCCATCCTATTTTGGAGGTCAAACACCAAAGCAGCTGAAACTGATTAACAACCCCCTCTGCTACTTAACTGACCAGATCAATATCCAGGAAGTTTAATTGACTTGATGCTGTACTCTGATTAAAAACTGTTCCTTTAATTTTTTGAGCAGTGTAGTTGTATATAAAATGCACTATTTATCTTTCATATAGTATTTCCCAGCACTAAACCTTTTATCCAATTTCTAGATTTCTGCATTTGTAAATTTCTAAAACCAGTATAAAGGAATAGTGGTGGTAAAACAAATAAACTGAGCACATTAGCAGAGTTACAATGGGTGGAAAATGTTCACAGGGGAGATTGCATTGCGAGTAGCCATTCAATGGACATAAAATGATTTTTATGCCGCTATATTTATTGAAGACAAGGACCAGGAATTGTTGTGGGTGGATGGCGGTCTGGCAGATATTTGTGGCCTGTCATGAGGAATTTCAATGTAACATGGTCTACTGGTAACATGTGTTGAATTCCTCAGAGATCCACGCCTCATTCATTTTTATAAAGGTGAGGTAGTCTACACTGTCATGAGCTAGGTGAGTGCGCTTATCGGTCATGATCCCCCCTGCTGCGCTGAACGTCCTTTCGGACAGGACACTGGACGGGGGGCAAGCCAACAGTTCCATTGCAAATTGTGCAAGCTCTGCCTGCCTCTCCTCCCTATCTGCCGGGCCGTCAGTCCGCCAGTTCTACATATAATTGTCCAGTAAGTGTTGTCACTGTGTGTAGCACAGTTAACACAGCAAAAGAGGCCAAATTTTTTCAGGACTAAAATACAATCTTAGAAAAGTATACTGTTAAATAACACCTCACTTCAATCTGTGGTATTGGGGGGCCACAGGTTTATCACACCAGTTCTACAAATAATTGTCCAGTAACTGTTGTCACTGTGTGTAGCACATTTAACACAGCAAAAGAAGCCAAATTTTTGCAGGACTAAAATACAATCTTAGAAAATTATACTGTTAAATAACACCCCACTTCAATATGTGGTATTGGGGGGCCATTGGTCTATCACACCAGTTGTTCAAAAAATTGGCCAGTGAGTTTGGCACTGTGTGTACCAGACTTAACTCAGCAAAAGAGGCAATATTGTTGCAGGACACAAATACACTTGTAAAAGTTTACTCAGATAACACCCCACTTCAATATGTGGTATTGGGGGGCCACTGGTCTATTACACCAGTTATTCAAAAAATTGGCCAATGAGTTTGGCACTGTGTGTACCAGACTTAACTCAGCAAATGAGGCAATATTGTTGCAGGACACAAATACATTTGTAAATGTTTACTCAGATAACACCCCACTTCAATATGTGGTACTGGGGGGCCACTGGTCTATCACACCAGTTGTTCAAAAAATTGGCCAGTGAGTTTGGCACTGTGTGTACCAGACTTAACTCAGCAAAAGAGGCAATATTGTTGCAGGTCACAAATACACTTGTAAAAGTTTACTCAGATAACACTCCACCTCAATATGTGGTATTGGGGGGCCATTGGTCTATCGCACCAGTTCAAAAAATTGGCCAGTGAGTTTGGCACTGTGTGTACCAGACTTAACTCAGCAAAAGAGGCAATATTGTTGCAGGACACAAATACACTTGTAAAAGTATAATCAGATAACACCCCACTTCAATCTGTGGTATTGGGGGGCCACAGGTTTATTACACCCGTTCTACAAATAATTGGCCAGTAACTGTTGTCACTGTGTGTAGCACAGTTTACACAGCAAGAGGCCAATTTTTTGCAGGACTAAAATACACTCTTAGAAAATTATACTGTTAAATAACACCCCACCAATATGTGGTATTGGGGGCCACTGGTCTATTACAGCAGTTCAAAAAAATTGGCCAGTGAGTTTGGCACTGTGTGTAGCAGACTTAACTCATTAAAAGAGGCAATATTATTGCAGGACACAAATATACTTGTAAAAGTATACTCAGATAACACCCCACTTCAGTTCCATTGCAAATTGTGCAAGCTCTGGCCAGAGGTCAAGCCTGCCCACCCAGTAGTCCAAGGGTTCATCACTCCTCAGAGCGTCCACATCGGCCGTTAACCCGATGTAGTCGGACACCTGTCGGACACCTTTTTTTTACGCTCCAACATTTGAGCCACAGAAGCCTGCCTTTTTTTCCAGAACAACGTGATGATGGCATCATGGAAGGTGGAGTGGAGGACAACTGTGAGGAGACAGGAGAAAGAGAAGAGGCTGGACAGTGAGAGCCTGGAGTGTAGCTTTGTGGGTTCTGACGGTGTTGCTCCCACTGGGCTCGGTGATGGTATTTCAGGTGCCTTCTTAAGGCGGTTGTCCCTAGGGGAGTGTTGGTCTTACCGTGACTTATGCGTTGACTGCAAAGGCTGCAGATGGCAACACTGTTGTCAGCAACGGACACATTAAAAAAAGCCCACACTGTGGAGCCATGTGACGGTGTCCTGGGAGTGCCAGATGTGACTGTACATGGTTGATGGCTCGCTCCTGATACATTTGCAGTCTGCTTTCTACCTCTTCTGCAATGCAAGTTCTGCCTGCCTCTCCTCCCTATCTGCCTAACTGCCCCAACCTGAAAAGATACTAGTAGACCTATACCGAAGTACAAGCCCTGAAAAGAACTTGTGTGGATCTTCACAGAGCTATTTGTGTCTGGCAATCTCTCCCTCATGAGCACAGGCAACCTCTCCCTACGCTGGCAAAAAGCAGAATGTGAAATGGCCGACAGCTTTGGTCTATTTATAAGGTAGGGGGCATGTCAATGTGCTGAAATGTTTTAATTGGCTGTCCCGTTCCAACTGACGGCTTTGTCATGAGTCAAAGTTCTCCCCAATGTAAACTAATATGGCTGCCGCGAACAACGCCATGTGTTCGCAAATTTGGCGGGTAGCGAACAAGCAAAATTTGCCGCGAACCGACCGCCGGGCGAACTGTAAGGCCATCTCTAATCTTTTGTACTTTTATAAATACTTGACCTTTGGAATGAATTGCTGCTACAAAAAAACCCTGGGAAAGTTTTCTCTTTTTTCTTTAACAATTATTTGTGCTGGGAAGAGTAATTTGGTTGGGGTGGGGTAAGAGGATAAGTGCTATGGGCAATTGGGCAATTTGGAAGGGGAGCTGGTTTGTGCTAGAAGGTAAGGGCTGGGGGTAAAGGGGGGTTGAGCTAGAAGGGGGAAGAGGATTTGTATTGGGAGGAGGATTGAGAGGGAGATTTTTTCTAGGAGGGGGGATTTGTTCGAATAGGAAAATTTGGGTGGAAGTTGTGATAGAAATATGAATAAATTACTGTGTTGGTCGGCCCATACCCCTAGTAACAATATCAAAACAAGAAAGAAAAAAAGATGGGGCTTTCTAGGCCAGTTGAGAGGAGGAGGACCACAAACTACGACAATTTATATAAAAAAGTATGTTTATTATACATCTTTAAAAAACATGTACAATTTGGACATGTGGGAGGTCCCAAACAGAGAATACAAATCAATTAAAAAAACACAGTGCAAAAATACATTCCCTAGCTGGGAATGCCGATACTTAGAGCAGATATTGAAACAGGTCTCTGAGGCAGGCACATACATAGGGCCGCAAATATATATGGCTTATCCTGACTGTGAATGCAGGAGCCATTTATTTCTTATGACTAGAGTTGAGCGGACACCTGGATGTCCGTGTTCGGTGGGTTCGGCCGAACTTGAAAAAAAAGTCCGGGTCCGTGTCCCGGACTTTTTCCGAACTTTACCCGGACACCGAACCCCATTGAAGTCAATGGGGACCTGAACTTTCAGGCACTAAAATGGCTCTAAAACACCAATGGAAAGGGCTAGAGTGCTGCAAATGGCAGCAAAACGTAGTTAAGAGCATGGCGAGTGCTCTGCAAACAAATGTGGATAGGGAAATAACTTAAAACAACAACAAAAAAAACAGAAAAATAAAACAATGTTCTTCATCTGTGAAGGACGAGGCCCATATGGAGTAGGAGGGAGGTTGAGGTGGTGGTGGATGTGGCGGTGTCATAGGCGTGCGCACAGGGTGTGCCGGGTATGCCTGGGCACACCCTAATCACCTAGGGCACATTAGCATTATCGCTCTGTTTGCCAGTGAGGAGATGGGAAAGATCTCCCTCGGACCTGCTCTGCCATAAAAGAAGTGCCACACACTTCTATTTCACTTTGCCAGCAGGGAGAGTAATGTATCGGGGCCATGTACATGTAGGCAAACACATGCATGTGTATTTAAACTTTGGGGTGCACACCCTAATGCAATAGGCTGCGCACACCTATGGGCGGTGTAGGTGGAAGCGGCGGTGGAGGAGGACGAGGTAGCCAACACTGCTTTTTTTTCAGTCATTTTAAATGAGGGTACACCCCAAAAGAGTGAGAAAGAGCAAAAATAGAACAATGGCTGGGTAAGGTCGGTATCCATCTCTATTCTGCACAAGGTACAGAAAAGTCCAGTGCGATCCATGCCTGGTTCATTTTAATGAACGTGAGCTTGTCCACATTGTCTCTGGACAGGCGGCTGCGCTTGTCTGTGATAACGCCCCCAGCCGTGCTAAATACACGTTCAGATAATACACTGGCTGCAGGGCACGCCAGCACCTCCAAGTCGTAAAGGGCAAGCTCAGGCCATGTGCCCAATTTGGAGACCCAGAAGTTGAAGGGGGCAGACCCGTCATTCACTACATGTAGGCGTGTGCACACATACTGCTCCACCATGTTGGTGAAATGCTGCCTCCTGCTAAGACGCTCCATATGAGCTGCTGGTGCTGCTGTTTGTTGTGGCGTGCTGACAAAGCTTTTCCACATTTCGGCATGCTAACCCTGCCTTCTGAGGTGCTGGCGGTGCCCTGGTTGCGTTGGAGACCTCTTCCTCCTCCTCCTCCTCTGCCTTGTGCTTCCACTGTGGCCCCGCTGTCAGGTGGGAATGCCAGCAGCATCGCGTCTACCAGCGTGCGCTTGTACTCGCGCATCTTGCGATCGCGCTCCAGTGAGTGAATTAAGGATGGTACGTTGTCCTTGTAACGGGGATCCAGCAGCGTGGCCACCCAGTAATCAGCACAAGTTGGAATGTGGGCAACTCGGCGGTCGTTGTGGAGACACTGCAGCATGTAATCGCTCATGTGTGCCAGGCTGCCCAGAGGCAACGAAAGGCTGTCCTCTGTGGGAGGTGTATCGTCTGTGTCCTCTGTATCCCCCCAGCCACGCACCAGTGATGGCCATGAGCTGGCCTGGGTGCCACCCTGCTGTGAACATGGTTCCATCTCCTCCTCCATCTCCTCCTCCTCATCCTCCTCATCCTCCAGAACTGTGCCCCTGCTGGACAATTGTGTCCCTGGTGTTTGTGTGTGCAGGAACCCACCCTAGGAGCCCCTTGCGAATGACTGCCCTGAAAGCCTTGGAAATGTTACCTCTTCATCCTCCTCCTCCTCCTCCTGTGCCACATCCTCTTCCATCATCGCCCGAATTGTTTTTTGAAGGAGGCATAGAAGTGGGATAGTTAAGCTGACAATGGCGTCATCGGCACTGGCCATGTTGGTGGAGTACTCAAAACAGCGCAACAAGGCACACAGGTCTCGCATGGAGGCCCAGTTATTGGTGGTGAAGTGGTGCTGTTCCGCAGAGCGACTCACGTGTGCGTGCTGCAGCTGACACTCCACTATGGCCTACTGCTGCTCGCACAGTCTTTCCAGCATGTGCAAGGTGGAGTTCCACCTTGTGGGCACGTCACATATGAGGCGGTGAGTGGGAAGGCCGAAGTTACGCTGCAACGCTAACAGGTGAGCAGCAGCAGGGTGAGAACGCCGAAAGTGCGCACAGATGGCCTGCACTTTCTGCAGCAGCTCTGACATATCGGGGTAATTTTTGAGGAACCTCTGCACCACCAAATTCAGCACATGCGACAGGCAAGGGATGTGCGTCAAACCGGCTAGGCCCAGAGCTGCTATGAGATTTCGCCCGTTATCGCACACCACCAGGCCGGGCTTGAGGCTCGCTGGCAGCAACCACTCATTTGTCTGCTGTTCCATGCTCCTCCACAACTCCTGCGCGGTGTGTGGTTTTTTCCCCCAAACAGGCAAGTTTTAAAACTGCCTGCTGTCGTTTACCCCTGGCCTTGCTGAAGTTGGTGGTGAAGGTGTTACGCTGACCGGATGAGCAGGCGGTAGAGGATGAGGAAGCGGAGTAGGAGGAGTTAGGAACAGGAGGCAAACTGAAGCGCCCTGCAATCCTCGGTGGTGGAAGGACATGCGCCAAATTGCTATCCGCCTCAGGCCCATCCGCCACTGCATTTACCCAGTGTGCCGTTAGGGAGATATAACGCCCCTGACCGTGCTTACTGGTCCACGTATCGGTAGTTAGGTGGACCTTGCCACAGATGGCGTTGCGCAGTGCACACCTGATTTTTTTCCCCCACTTGGTTGTGTAGGGAAGGGATGGCTTGCCTGGAAAAGTAGTGGCGGCTGGGCACGACGTACTGTGGGACAGCCACCGACATAAGGTTTTTAAAACTGTGCGTCTCCACCAGACGGAATGACAGCATTTCAAAGGCCAAGAATGTTGAAATGCTGGCATTCAGGGCCAGGGATCGCGGGTGGGTAGGGGGGTACTTCCTCTTCCTCTCAAGTGTTTGGGAGATGGAAAGCTGAGCGCTTCCACGGGACATTGTGGAGATGGTTGGTGACCCAGGTGGTGGTGTTGCTGACAGATCGTCTGTTTGCGGGGTGGCAGGTGCCGGTATCACTACAGATGTGGATGGAGAGGCCGAGACTGCAGCAGAAGAGGAAGCAAGAGGAGCCAGAGACCTTTCTTGGTTTTGAAGGTGTCTGCTCCACTGCAGCTCGTGCTTTGCACTTAGATGCCTGATCATGCAGGTTGTGCTCAGGTTGAGAAGGTTTATGCCTCGCTTCAGGCTCTTATTGCACAGGGTGCAAACCACTCGTGTCCTGTCATCAGCACATTTTCTGAAGAACTTCCACGCTAGAGAACTCCTTTGAGCTGGCTTTGGTGTGCTCGTTCCCTTGCTGCGTTGGGCAGTAGCAGGCATAGTGTCTAGGGCACGGCCGCTCCGCTTCTGCACCCTGCTCCCTCTTCTGCTGTGCTGGTGCCTCTGTGCGACCACCGCCTCTTCCTCTAAACTACTCAGGTCACCTGCATGAACTTCATTCCATGTGGGGTCGAGGGCCTCATCATCCTCCACATCATCTTCCACCCAGTCTTCACCCCTGCCCTCCTTGTCAGTCTCCACAATTCTGAATGCCGCAGCAGTTGGCACCTGCGTTTCGTAATCATCGGAGACGTGCCGCGATGGTCCTTCCATGTACTCATCTTGAGAAATAAGTGGTTGGGCATCGCTGCACTCAATCTCTTCCACTTCTGGGGCAGGGCTAGGTGGATGGCCCTGGGAAACCCTGCTGACAGAGTCCTCAAAAAGAAGAAGAGACTGCTGTATGACTTGGGGCTCAGACTGCTTGCTTGATTTGCAAGGGGGTGAGGTGAAAGACGGTTGGACATTGGCTGCAGGTGCCAACTCTGACCTTTCTGCAGTAGACTGGGTGGGAGACAATGTGAAGGAACTGGAGGCACTGTCAGCAACCCAATCTACTATCGCCTGTACTTCTTCTGGCCTCATTACTTCTAGAGGCTCATTATGCCCTACCAAATACTGCTGCAGGTTCTGTCGCCTACTCACACTTGAGGAAGGTGTTTCACTTGTGCGTGTAGCTGGCACAGATCGACCACGTCCTTTCCTTGCAACAGGAGCTCTACCAGCAGCACCACGACCCAGGCCACGGCCCCTATTTGACGGTCTCCTCATATTTCTGTAATTTATGATCTTGCCCTAGAAAGGTGTTTATTGAATAGCGGAACAAAACAACAACAGTATCGCACGGGTGTATCTCACAGTCAAATATGCAAACTATGCCGCAATTTAATTTTTTTTACCCCAAAAGGGTGTATATTGAATAGCGGAATAGAAAAAAGGATAAAAAACGGTGTATCTCACACGTACAAACACAGACTAGGCCCCGATTAAAATTTTTTGTACCCTAAAGGGAGGATGAGGAAGAGGAGTAGGAGGAGTTGGGAACAGGAGGCAAACTGAAGCGCCCTGCAATCCTCGGTGGTGAAAGGAGATGCGCCAAACAAATTTAAAAGGTGTATCTCACACGTACCGATACAGACTATGCCGTAATTTAATTTTTTACACTCAAACAGGGTGTATATTGAATAGCGGAATAGGAAAATTTTTATAAAACGGTGTATCTCACACGTACAAACACAGACTAGGCCCCGATTACTATTTTTTGTACCCTAAAGGCAGGATGAGGAAGAGGAGTAGGAGGAGTTGGGAACAGGAGGCATACTGAAGCGCCCTGCAATCCTCGGCGGTGGAAGGAGATGCGCCAAACAAATTTAAAAAGGTGTATCTCACATGTACCAATACAGACTATGCCGTAATTTAATTTTTGACACTCAAACAGGGTGTATAATGAATAGCGGAATAGGAAAAATTTTACAAAACGGTGGTGTATCTCACACGTACAAACACAGACTAGGCCCCGATTACTATTTTTTGTACCCCCAAAGGCAGGATGAGGAGTAGGAGAAGTTTGGAACAGGCAGGAGGCACACTGAAGCAACGTGCAATCCTCGGCAGTATGAGATGCGCCCCAAAAATTGGAAAGGTGTATCTCACACGTACCGACACAGACTATCCCGCAATTTAATTGTTTTTACTCCAAAGGTGTAGATTGAATAGCGGAATAGAAAATATGATATCAAAAGGTGTATGTATCTCACACGTACCGACACAGACTATCCCGCAATTTAATTGTTTTTACCCCAAAGGTGTAGATTAAATAGCGGAATAGAAAATATATCAAAAGGTGTATGTATCTCACATGTAGAGACCCAGACTAGGCCCAAATTACTATTTTTTGTACCCCCAAAGGCAGGATGAGGAGTAGGAGGAGTTCGGAACAGGCAGGAGGCACACTGAAGCACCCTGCAATCCTCGGCGGTATGAGATGCGCCCCAAAAATTGGAAAGGTGTATCTCACACGTACCGATACAGACTATCCCGCAATTTAATTGTTTTTACCCTAAAGGTGTAGATTGAATAGCGGAATAGAAAATATGATATCAAAAGGTGTATGTATCTCACACGTAGAGACCCAGACTAGGCCCAAATTACTATTTTTTGTACCCCCAAAGGCAGGATGAGGAGTAGGAGGAGTTCGGAACAGGCAGGAGGCATCACTGAAGCACTCTCAAATCCTCGGCAGTATGAGATGCGCCCCAAAAATTGGAAAGGTGTATCTCACACGTACCGATACAGACTACCCCGCAATTTAATTGTTTTTACTCCAAAGGTGTAGATTGAATAGCGGAATAGAAAATATGATATCAAAAGGTGTATGTATCTCACACGTACCGACACAGACTATCCCGCAATTTAATTGTTTTTACAGCAACCTCAAATCCTCGGCAGTATGAGATGCGCCCCAAAAATTGGAAAGGTGTATCTCACACGTACCGATACAGACTATCCCGCAATTTAATTGTTTTTACTCCAAAGGTGTAGATTAAATAGCGGAATAGAAAATATGATATCAAAAGGTGTATGTATCTCACACGTACAGAACCAGACTAGGCCCGATTGCTATTTTTGTACCCCCAAAGGCAGGATGAGGAGTAGGAGGAGTTCCGAACAGGCAGGAGGCACACTGAAGCACCGTGCAATCCTCGGCAGTATAAAATGCGCCCCAAAAATTGGAAAGGTGTATCTCACACGTACCGATACAGACTATCCCGCAATTTAATTGTTTTTACTCCAAAGGTGTAGATTGAATAGCGGAATAGAAAATATGATATCAAAAGGTGTATGTATCTCACACGTACTGACACAGACTATCCCGCAATTTAATTGTTTTTACCCCAAAGGTGTGATTAAATAGCGGAATAGAAAATATTATCAAACGGTGTATGTATCTCACACGTACAGAACCAGACTAGGCCCCGATTACTATTTTTTGTACCCCCAAAGGCAGGATGAGGAGTAGGAGGAGTTCGGAACAGGCAGGAGGCACACTGAAGCACCCTGCAATCCTCGGCGGTATGAGATGCGCTCCAAAAATTGGAAAGGTGTATCTCACACGTACCGACACAGACTATCCCGCAATTTAATTGTTTTTACTCCAAAGGTGTAGATTGAATAGCGGAATAGAAAATATTATATCAAAAGGTGTATGTATCTCACACATACCGACACAGACTATCCCGCAATTTAATTGTTTTTACCCCAAAGGTGTAGATTAAATAGCGGAATAGAAAATATGATATCAAAAGGTGTATGTATCTCACATGTAGAGACCCAGACTAGGCCCAAATTACTATTTTTTGTACCCCCAAAGGCAGGATGAGGAGTAGGAGGAGTTCGGAACAGGCAGGAGGCACACTGAAGCACCCTGCAATCCTCGGCGGTATGAGATGCGCCCCAAAAATTGGAAAGGTGTATCTCACACGTACCGATACAGACTATCCCGCAATTTAATTGTTTTTACCCTAAAGGTGTAGATTGAATAGCGGAATAGAAAATATGATATCAAAAGGTGTATGTATCTCACACGTAGAGACCCAGACTAGGCCCAAATTACTATTTTTTGTACCCCCAAAGGCAGGATGAGGAGTAGGAGGAGTTCGGAACAGGCAGGAGGCACACTGAAGCACTCTCAAATCCTCGGCAGTATGAGATGCGCTCCAAAAATTGGAAAGGTGTATCTCACACGTACCGATACAGACTACCCCGCAATTTAATTGTTTTTACTCCAAAGGTGTAGATTGAATAGCGGAATAGAAAATATGATATCAAAAGGTGTATGTATCTCACATGTACCGACACAGACTATCCCGCAATTTAATTGTTTTTACAGCAACCTCAAATCCTCGGCAGTATGAGATGCGCCCCAAAAATTGGAAAGGTGTATCTCACACGTACCGATACAGACTATCCCGCAATTTAATTGTTTTTACTCCAAAGGTATAGATTAAATAGCGGAATAGAAAATATGATATCAAAAGGTGTATGTATCTCACACGTACAGAACCAGACTAGGCCCCGATTACTATTTTTGTACCCCCAAAGGCAGGATGAGGAGTAGGAGGAGTTCCGAACAGGCAGGAGGCACACTGAAGCACCGTGCAATCCTCGGCAGTATAAAATGCGCCCCAAAAATTGGAAAGGTGTATCTCACACGTACCGATACAGACTATCCCGCAATTTAATTGTTTTTACTCCAAAGGTGTAGATTGAATAGCGGAATAGAAAATATGATATCAAAAGGTGTATGTATCTCACACGTACCGACACAGACTATCCCGCAATTTAATTGTTTTTACCCCAAAGGTGTGATTAAATAGCGGAATAGAAAATATTATCAAACGGTGTATGTATCTCACACGTACAGAACCAGACTAGGCCCCGATTACTATTCTTTGTACCCCCAAAGGCAGGATGAGGAGTAGGAGGAGTTCGGAACAGGCAGGAGGCACACTGAAGCACCCTGCAATCCTCGGCTGTATGAGATGCGCTCCAAAAATTGGAAAGGTGTATCTCACACGTACCGACACAGACTATCCCGCAATTTAATTGTTTTTACTCCAAAGGTGTAGATTGAATAGCGGAATAGAAAATATGATATCAAAAGGTGTATGTATCTCACACGTACCGACACAGACTATCCCGCAATTTAATTGTTTTTACAGCAACCTCAAATCCTCGGCAGTATGAGATGCGCCCCAAAAATTGGAAAGGTGTATCTCACACGTACCGATACAGACTATCCTGCAATTTAATTGTTTTTACTCCAAAGGTGTAGATTAAATAGCGGAATAGAAAATATGATATCAAAAGGTGTATGTATCTCACACGTACAGAACCAGACTAGGCCCCGATTACTATTTTTTGTACCCCCAAAGGCAGGATGAGGAGTAGGAGGAGTTCGGAACAGGCAGGAGGCACACTGAAGCACCGTGCAATCCTCGGCAGTATGAGATGCTCCCCAAAAATTGGAAAGGTGTATCTCACACGTACCGATACAGACTATCGCACAATTTAATTGTTTTTACTCCAAAGGTGTAGATTGAATAGCGGAATAGAAAATATGATATCAAAAGGTGTATGTATCTCACACGTACCGACACAGACTATCCCGCAATTTAATTGTTTTTAACCCAAAGGTGTAGATTAAATAGCGGAATAGAAAATATTATCAAAAGGTGTATGTATCTCACACGTACAGAACCAGACTAGGCCCCGATTACTATTTTTTGTACCCCCAAAGGCAGGATGAGGAGTAGGAGGAGTTCGGAACAGGCAGGAGGCACACTGAAGCACCCTGCAATCCTCGGCGGTATGAGATGTGCCCCAAAAATTGGAAAGGTGTATCTCACACGTACCAATACAGACTATCCCGCAATTTAATTGATTTTACCCTAAAGGTGTAGATTAAATAGCGGAATAGAAAATATGATATCAAAAGGTGTATGTATCTCACACGTAGAGACCCAGACTAGGCCCAAATTACTATTTTTGTACCCCCAAAGGCAGGATGAGGAGTAGGAGGAGTTCGGAACGGGCAGGAGGCACACTGAAGCACCCTGCAATCCTCGGCAGTATGAGATGTGCCCCAAAAATTGGAAAGGTGTATCTCACACGTACCGATACAGACTATCCCGCAATTTAATTGTTTTTACCCTAAAGGTGTAGATTGAATAGCGGAATAGAAAATATGATATCAAAAGGTGTATGTATCTCACACGTAGAGACCCAGACTAGGCCCAAATTACTATTTTTTGTACCCCCAAAGGCAGGATGAGGAGTAGGAGGAGTTCGGAACAGGCAGGAGGTACACCGAGGCACCCTCAAATCCTCGGCAGTATGAGATGCGCCCCAAAAATTGGAAAGGTGTATCTCACACGTACCGATACAGACTATCCCGCAATTTAATTGTTTTTACCCCAAGGGTGTAGATTGAATAGCGGAATAGAAAATATGATATAAAATTGGTGATTTATCAATAGCACATGTGAACAGCAGTGTCTTATATCAGTCAGCTCTGCTGCAGGCTATGGAGGGAAAAAAAAGAAAATTCCCCTTTTAAGTTTGTAATTTTTAACTAGATTAGTACAGACTATGCCACAATTTAATTTTTTTAACCCAAGGGTGTATATTGAATAGTGGAATAGAAAAAAGTGTATAACTTTTGAAATCACTTAATAATAGTTATCGCAGTCAGCACAACAGCACTGAAGGAAAAACGCTGCACACAACTGACTGATAAAAAATACTTTTTTCTCCCTCCTCCTCAGCGGGCAAAAAGATTGTGTTAACACCACCCCACACACAGCAAAATCGATGTGGACCACTGACCCTGCCTATCTCCAGACTCTCCCTAAAAGGATCGATAAGATCGGTCACTGCCGGCACTGCAAACCCCCCCCCCCACACAGCAAAATCGATTGTAGAACACTGACCCTGCCTATCTCCAGCCTCCCTCTAAAAGGATCGATTAGATCGGTCACTGCCGGCACTGCAAACCCCCCCCCCACACAGCAAAATCGATTGTAGAACACTGATACTGCCTATCTCCAGCCTTGCCCTAAAATGCCCTAACAACTCGCCCTGCCTGCAGCACTCCGACCTGTCCCTGATTCTGAATTCTTTTCGGACACAATATAATTTATGACTGTCTGTCCCTAATCAGCAGCCAGCACGTATGATGTGTGCTCTGTCCCTGAACTACAGCAGAATGACGCAGCGGCGCTCGGTCTCGAACTTATAAAGACTTGGTCACATGCTTCAGATGGCCAATCACAGCTACTAATACATTTGTAGGCATGGCTGGGATGGCTTAAGGCACACCAGTTAAACGCTTGTTGATTGGCTGTTGAAAGCCCGCCATTAAAAGCGCGCCAATACATACAAACCCGGAAATAAAATGACCGATTCGGGAACGAACACGAATAATACAGTCCGTGTTCGCTCAACACTACTTATGACAATTGTTGGACAGCAGTTTTGAAAGCTCCCTGCCTCAGTCCTCTATTGGATGATACTGAGTGAATGTTATGTCATTTCTCCTGGCACTATCAGACGTGTAGATATAGAAAACCGGAAGGTGAACTCTATAGAAGGCCATTACAGCCTGCTCAAATTAAAGTGAGTAATCGTTCATCTTGTCCAGTGCAAATAGGAGTACAACATAACCCTAAGAGCTAACCAACTTTGAGGATATATGTATACCTCTGAGGATTATTCAAATAAGAAATTACGATTATTGAGTTGATATGTGAATTTTTAGTTTTGATCTAGCGATCTTTTGGTCTATCCTGCCATTCCTGGTTCTACACATAGTGGGAAATGCCAGTCTTGTCTGGTCTCTCTGGCCCTGACGAAGCCCTATGCGATACGCGTTGGCTTGCTGGAACCCCTAGACCGTGTTTCATCAGAGACCTGTTTCAACATCTGCTCTAAGTATCGGCATTCCCATCTAGGGAATGTATTTCTGCCCTGTGTTTTTTAATTGATTTGTATTCTCTGTTTGGGACTTCCCACATGTCCCAATTGTACATGTTTTTTAAAGATGTATAATAAACATACTTTTTTATATAAATTGTCGTAGTTTGTGGTCCTCCTCCTCCCAACTGGCCTAGAAAGCCCCATTTTTCTTTCTTGTTTTGATATTGTGATAGAAATGGGGAGAGGATTTGTGCTGGGAGGGCAAATTTGAGGAAGGGGGTTTGTGGTAGAGGGAGCAGAGCACTTGCACTGGTAGGAAGATAAGGGGCTTTTGCTTTAGTACATTTCACAGATGCGTCATTTTACAGACAGCTTTAGGATAAGTTCACCCCCTGGAGAACATGTTACATATTCCACCAATTTTTAGAGTGGAACATACCACATGTTCCCATGCCTGCAGCCGCTCTCTGCCTTTCGTGACAGCAAGCTGGGGATCTGCTCCCAAACTTGCTGTCGCATTTTTTTTTTAAATGCTCCACCCACACAGCCGGGTCATTCATTTACAGAGGTCTGTGAATGAATGTACTACGAGTACAGACAACCTTTGCAGTTGTCAGCTTGTAGTTCTGAATAAACTACCAGGGCACTGTTGAACGCTCTAGGTAGTTCATTAATCCTTTCTGTCATTATGTAACTGCCTGCCCGTATGAGGTACGAGCAGACACTTAAACTGACAGTCTCTAGGAGTCCTGCATTGCACCCACAATCTGCTGATCATGACGAGTGCAAAGCTTTGCAGGCTACTAGTATAAGATGCCTGTAAAAAGATGCCTGTATATTGCCTGTAAAAAGATGTGCCTTTATTATTATTTTTACAAAGGTGGACTTATTCTTTAAGGCATTACCCTAGCATGTTATGTAAAGAACAGATAAAAGTGGGTGCACTGAAGGACTCGTGGGATAACCAGTGGGTGAATTCCATGGGACGGCCAGTGGACGGGCCCTAGGGAATGTTGCTGGTCAGGCCCTGTGGGGCCCAGGCCTAAAGCTGTGTAAGGGGCCCCAGAATTTTTGATGGCTGCCCTGACAGCATCATCCAGGAAACAACAGAATAAATGTTAAAAAAAGTTTAACACAAGTAAATATGATATTTATTTATTTATTATTATTATTATTATTATTTCCTATTTATTATTGCTAGCAATGTAAGGATTAAAAATCATTAATGTTGAGTGAAAGAGTATAGTTCCACTTTAAGGATGAATACGTAAAAGGTTTATGTGTCTTTAAACTTTGGAGGAAAATTATTCTGATCAGAATCCAATGTGCTCATGTCAGATTTTGTTGCTCTGAATTAAATGAGCTCGTAGAGTGAACTTTGTTTTATAGTTTGTGTTCCTCGCAGCCTAGAAAGCTCATAAACACTCAGCTGTTTTTCTCTGGCGTTTACATCATCAGGCAATTAATAGACCTCTGAGAGTGATGTCATGAATCACATGAAACAAAACTACACTATGAAATTTTCCTAGAGACTATAACAAACACGAAGCAAGTGTTAATTTATTCCGTACCTCCTAATTCAACTTAAAAAAAAAGACCTTTCTTTTTTCTAATAGTATCCTAACGCCACTTTTATGTTTGCTAATGCTCATTTCAGGCCAGATATAGAGCAGCATGGGCGTTGGGTGATGGGCAGTGATGGGTTTCTGGATATGATTCCCACGTTGACGAATTCATGGAGTTTGTATGTTCTCACTGGGTTTGGGTGTCCTCCAGGGTCGTCTTGCAAAACTCGAAAACATAATGGGAGGTTAAAGTGTATTTAAACCCTATAACTTCTATCCTATACTATATCTATACTATCTGGTAGATAAGTATAAAAAAATTGTGCGCTGATTATGTTCCTTGCTCGTTATCTAGGCTCTAAGCTCTAAGAACTAGGGAATCATACTTTTCTGTGTTATGGATAGTAAGAGAAGGGCCAGGGTCTATAGACCTTAATTGTTTGTGTTGTCTAGAAATTGACCTGGGTTCAGACTGAACCCAGAAGGAAACTGTCAGTGCTGACCCCATCAACTGTGATCAGAGCATTATCTGCCCTGCATCTGCATGTTCACAAAGGGGGAGATGTTCATGACATCCTTGACCTAATATGGCCCCATGGCCTAATCACTTGGTAAAATTAAAAGGCAGCAAAATGTAAAAAAAGAAAGAAGAAAACGGATGCAGTCATCACATCTAAGGTCTAATATGTTTTAAATTTTTGTTTCTGGCATCTGACTAACTAGGACATTTCCTGAATTTCTTGCTCCTGTGCAAACAATTGAAAGCATGGATTGAGAGTAGATCAACCCAGCCCTCTATACCTTGACAACCTCCTTAGAACAGCGTTTCTCAACCTTTTTTCAGCCAAGGCTCCCTTTAAAATTAGGCACAATCTCAAGGCACACCATTCTAAAATGTAAAAAATGAAATAGTTTTTTATAATGCAACATCCACACATGTAGGACACCCAACAGGAGAGGTGTTTTATTCTTCCAAGGCAAATACACCATTCTGCACTGGTACTGTCTATACTGCAGTGATTCTCTCCCTTATTGTGCTAATGAGACCTCAGTACTCACAGAGAGGGCCAGGGGAGGTTCAAACAGGGATGCTGTGCAGGCACCCACTGTCTTCCTTATTATCCAATGACATCATTGGTTGTTAGGACACCAGTGGCTGGAAGGCTGTAATGGTGCACAATGAAAACCTGTGGCTTTGTGTAACTAAAAGGCAGGCTTCATCCACCTGCTGGCTTACAGTTTTGTCGCAATTTTTAGGCATTTTTCCAAGGCACCCCTGAACAAACCTGAAGGCACTCCAGGGTGGCTGGGCACCCTGGTTTAAAAAGACTGCTCTAGAAACAGGTGTCAGTGTGCCCAGGAAAGACTAGGAAGGACAGTCCAGGAAAAAAATGAATGTGTTGCGTTTATGTGCCTACTTAATGAATGCCTGTGTAGTACTGTAGCTTAGTAGTGGTGAGCCTCATGACCCATACTGGGTTGCAACTATGTAGCATGGGGGCCTTCCTTACTGGTTACAGATTGTTAAACTGGCCATACATCGATAGAATTTTTTTAAAGAAATTTAGTTTCCAAGATGTTTGTTAGATTTTCTAATGGTTCGTGGGGTCATATCAACATTTTTTTTACTACAGTGATCAGAATATTCTAAGGAACAGGGTGGAAAATGTTACACAATTCTAACTGTGAAGGTTGTTTTTGTTTGGGAAAAAATTGAGCATATTGTAACAAGACCTATTTCAAATGTCTGGGATTCCATCCAAATAGCATTTCTGGATAAAACTTTAAGGGCTTTTGAACAAAATCAGTTAACTCAATGATGGCAAGAAAGAATATCCAACAAACAATGTTCTTAGAAGATGTGAAGAAAAAGTCTAATCTTGGCCAGTTTTACAGATAAGGTAATTCAAAATAAGAGATTGCCCAATCAGATCCTAGCATGTATGAACACTGTAGCTGTTTCTTCTTCAAGGAACTGAGCGTAGCATATCATGGAAGGAAGGTTGAAGACTTCCAGTTCTGGTGCTCATATGGGACAGTAGCGAGGAGGAGGAAAGCACCCATTTGCTAACTGCCTGCCTGTCAGCTCAGTTACTCACACTACAGATCCAACAAGGGACAGCTTGCTTGCCTACCTACCTGCCTCATCAATCTTGCATATGGCACACTTCAGTTCTGATCCAACTCTCTAGCGCCTGCCTTTTCAAAACTCACATTTAGTAGGCACTTCTGAAAAAAAAAAAAAACACCACTGGCTCCCTATATACTGACATTGTATCAACTTTATACCAATACATTCTTTTCCCCTGCACAATCCATTCAATTGTAACAAGTTCTGATAACATAAAATAGCACTTAATGGCACATTTGTGTATTTGGCCTTGAAAGACTGGGTAGTAATAAGTTGCAAGCATGTCAATATAAAAAATACATTAGAGAAATATGAATGCTACTTTGAGAAAGAATACTTAAGTTGTTCATTTCATAACAGGAAAGCTGCGAATTTCATGAGAAACAGATGTGTATTTAAGGAAGAGCGGAGGATATGATTGATAGCATTCAGGTCAATAGTTGAAGTAAGGAAGACAGCATCTTGCATGCAGCCTGTAAAATGGGAAACTTCCACAGCAAACATGTGCTAACTTTGTTACATACCATATCTGCTTTTTCTCATCTCTCACGTAGATCAGTTTTGGTCTTTTTTCTTTAACAAAGTGATTTACCAACCTTTGATAGTTGAGAAAACTTTTTTGACACTCTTGGCAGTGAAACTACAAGAAAAAGGTATACCATCTTTTTATTTTTCATTTGTCATGACTTGTGTGTTACTGATCCTCTGTATCTGCTATCCTAAGCCGTCCTTCCTGCCTTTCAGCGTATTTGTATGCTGAGCCATGTAAGCACAGCTTAGCATATATTTATGGCACTATTCTGTGCCATGACCATGTGACTCCCATGGACATGCACAGGAATAACATCATTGCTGCCTGGCCAATCAAGTGGCCGAAGATTCTGAACCCAGAAGGAAGACCCGGGAAGAGGGAGGTCCTCATAAAAGCCAAGAGCACTGACATCAAAGCACTGGAGGGGATCGCTTGCAAGCTAAGTCTGCCATAATGTACTAACATGCTGTATACTAGTACATTATGGGATAAAGTTCCCAGGGGGCCATTTTTTTATATGCAGAAGTTTAATTCAATCTTAAAGTTTGTAAACTTACTTTGTGAAGATTCCCACACATTTACTTTCTTGGACTCAGTGACACATATTCACTATGCCCTGTGAGTAGGCACTGCTGTGCCACAAATTTCACAGAACCTGCCTTCTAAATTATAGAGGTGCTGGGAGGAGGGATTTTACTAGGTTGAGTCAGTAAAGAAATCTCTGATTGCAGGCAGCATGGTACCAAAGTAGAAAGGATATTCTGTCCTTAGAAATGGAAATTAAACAGCAGAGGAGAAGCTGCAAAGCATGCAGGGAATCCAGGACGTTGTGGAAAGAGATGACCAGCAGACTGGCAGCACTCACAAAATGAAAATGGATTTTTAAATACACTCTTATATTACATTGTTAGAATTAACTATTGTAGAGCTACCCCGTGGGAGCTGCTAGAAAGATGCCCAGGGTTCTTTTTCCCAATAGTTGCCCTGCAGCGTGGCACACTGTCACAGACCCTCCTTAGCTCAATGAACAGTCCAGGGGTTTTCTTTTTGTTTTTTTTGAGTAACTTGGATGGGGTTAGGGAATACTCCAAAAACGATGTACAATAAGGGAACGCTTATCTATAGAACTTTGATCCTGTAGCAAACTTGAGGATAGCAAGGTTCCTCTGGTGAACAGTCCAAGCAAAGTCCTTTCACTGAGAATGAAATAGACTAAGCTCTTCAGAACACTGGACCCCCATGTCCTCTTTACACACACACACACAGCTGACTCTGAACTCCCTCCAGTCTTTAATCACAAGCGTCCTTGGAAAATTGGTTCTCTCCTTTCAGTATCTATGCAACACTTTCTCCCTGTGATACCAGAATAGATCCAGGGATTGGCCTGGGCTGTATGAATATTTAGCTGCTGATGAGACTCTTCCTGCCCACTCATTTTCAGAGCTTTCTGGACTAATCAACGAGAAGCAGTCAATCCTGCAACTACTGAAACATAGAACAGACCAACATACTCAACACCACCATACTGGTTACAGTGAGGCAAAACTATGTTTTTGTATTATTATTATTACTAGTGTATGTACGTAACGTGGTTAACTGATTTACATATCACTGCAAAAAGTAAAAAAAAAAGTTTATAGAGGTTCATAGTCCTTTACATGTTTTCATTTAATGGAATGCATTCTGTGATTGGATGGGGTAGAGAGACAAGGAGGTAATGTCACATTTGTCTTTTTTTTTTTTTTTTGTTTGTTTTTTTGTAAAAAAAAAAAAAAGAGACGTATGGGGGAATAGGTAGTGTTTTTTTTTTTCAAGTTGGAAATGTTATTTTCTTGAACATGTTGATTTGTGCTCCATGTGCAAAGTACAGGTTTACTTTAAGAGATTGTTCGCACTGGTGTCCCTGTTATACTGCGGCCACTGGTATACACCGTGAAGAGAGCAGTGCTAATGAATTGTTTTGATGCGTGGTCCTGTTACAAAATTACAATTCATTCATCTGTATGTACCACAGCACATTGTGATGCAGCATGGAGCATTGCAACACACTCCGCTGCATAGAAATGCAGCATGTCCTACACTATTCTTTAGCTCATAGGACAATTTGCCTTGTCTATGCTTTGGGACTGAATTGGGCAGTGCTTTGGGCAGTGTCCCAAAGGACAATACTATGAAAAATGTGGATTAAGGCAGAATAAGGCCCTTATCAAGGAAGCTTTGGCCCTACACTTATTCCTTTGATTGTCCTTGATATGGATTTCAACAGGCACTGGGAGGCCATCCTAATGTAAATTGACTGTACTGGCTCCTGCCTTGGTTGTGCGTCTAGGCTGTGCATCAAGACTAACCAGAGACATGAGACAGAGAGATGTCAAGGGTCGCACCCTGTATAAAAAGCAGTACATATACATTTTCATTGGTGATGTTAGAACCATCCAATTGAGCAGAATTGGAGCATTTCTTTAAAGAGACATTGTGATGGAGAAAAACCGAGGGAGAAGAGAAACACTGGAATACTAATCAGTACCAGTTTGCAAAAGTGTATTTGCTTTGGAAGAATAAATCACCTCTAACATTGGATGTTCTATTTGGATTTGTGGACATTGCTGCATTATGTAAAACTATTAGTATAGTTTTTTACATTTTGGAATGGGGTCTCGAGACTGTCCATAATTTTTAAAGGGTGCTTTGAGACTGTCCATAATTTGTAAAGGGTGCCTTGAGATTGCCTTAACTTAAAAAAGCTTGAGAAACACTGAGTAAGAGTTTTGAGGCAGGTCAAGGGTCAAATTTGGTAGGCCAGTCTGTCTGAGCATCATAACAAATCACAGACAGATGGAAAATCAATACACATAGTCTTGCTCAGGGCAGGTGGAGTACTCTCAACGTCTAAATAAAGGTAATGTCTGTAACAACTATAGAAGCCAGAAGAATCCTCCTATTTGGTATTAAACTCTATTACGGTCAACCGCCCAAAAGCCTGAGCTTTCCTTAAAAAGCTAAACTGGCCAAACTAATATCCTGAAAGTTTTGAGTGAAGCAACTCCCAACATTCAAGAAAGTAGACTGACAAAGTCTGACTTTCTTTCAATAGACAATTTCAAAGAACCTCCAAATACAGCAAAACTCTTTTTAATCTGAGCTTTAAAGCAAACAAATTAACGGCTTTCATATACTGCAAGCAAAGTCTTTAAGCTTTTTTTTTGTTAAAAAAAAAAAAAAGAAAATACTTTTCTGACATCTCTTCTTTACAGGAGGAAGTTTCAGATTTCTTTAGGAGTCCGTGAAGTTAGATCAAAAACATTTCTCAGGACTTTATTAAATAAAAAAAAGGAGCTTCAAGTTTAAACCACATTCACCGGTGAACTCCCTGTTTTTTTAGCCAACTCTGTCTGCTTTGCTTCTTGCCAGCCTAAAAGGTGATGAAAAATATTGCAGAATATTCTGTAGGTACATTGTTTTTTTCACCTTATTAAAATAAATATGTTGTAAATGCTTCAAAAACTGATGTTTCAAATCCCTAAAATAAAATCACTATATACTGTATATGGGTAATATAAAGAGTCCTCATTTGTAAGGTAGTAAAGATTTTGTCATGAAAAATGATGGGTTGGGTTTTGGTTTCTTGAAGAAGGGATGTCTTTATGTTTTAACTTTTAAAAGAAGGTTCACCGGATGGAATCAATTAAATATTTGATGTTTCTGAAGACAGTCTTCAAGGAGTTTTAGTTTGCATTGACAGAAAAATGAAAAATAACATATTACAAGGTATGACCTTATTGTTTACATAACCTCGTACAGAGCAAATGTGGGCAAAAAGTTGAAGTGAACTTTGTTTTATAGGTTGGATACAGCAGAAAGGAGATAGAATTACTGTCAAAATGTTTTTCCTTTCATTTCCCTTCATATTTTTGTCCTCGTGACAATTGTCATTGGGGTCTGAAGGTGAAGAAAAAGTAAAAAATATCTGTATTGTCATCGGAACAGGTGAGAGAAAATCATCATATGGGAACAGCCCACGATTTTGATTTGTCACCAGAACAGGAGGGGAGGGCAACTCTTTCAATAGGGACACCTGTTCTGGTGACAACTGTCTAAGAGGGTGTTTCCCTTACTTTGGAGAATTTTTCCTCCACTTCCTGTTGAGTCTACTGGATAAATCCCCCCATGGGAAATGGCAAAGAAACTTGTTTTACCCATTCTCTACTCTATCCAAATTGAAAAACAAATCTTTGGTTTTATATCATGTAAAACAATCAGTCAGCTGCTAATGCTATCCAGAAAAAACACTAGAGCTGTGCTAAAGTCTAAGTAAACTTATTTTTGTTCAAAATATTACTCCAGTCCAATCTTTTTTTCTTCTTTTGAAAAGAGTGGTAAGAGGTTAGAGGTAGCCAGGTTCAGCAGGCAGTTCACAGTGCTCCTACACCTGACTACAACTAAAAGTTAAAGTAGTGATAAATGAACCTGTGCCTTGGACCCAGCTTAAAGAGGAGTTCCAGCCACAGAATCGTTTTTTTTTTAATATCCCCCAAACAGTGACCCTTAGACCTCTATACATCCGCTAATCCTGTTTCATACATTGTAATAATATGTTTGCAAGCATGATATCTTACTTTATAAAAATTCTTGCGAGCGCCACCATCTTTGTCCTGGATCGCCGAGTCTGTTATGGGGAAATGCCTGCCCTGCTTCCTGGTTGTAGTGGGCGGAGGCCGGTGAATCCAGCGCAAAATCTCGTGCATGCCCAGTACTATGTACTGTGGAGTACTGTGCTCCGCCTAACATCGCGTCATTTCCTGTTTGGAAATCACGCGATGAGAGGAGCGGACGGCCGCCTTCGTCACTGCCCATTGCATCCTGGGAGCCACGAGTAAGAGCTCCCAGGACGCATTGCAGGACAGGAAGTGACAGCGCGGACCGAGGCCGAGGAAGGAGGAAGTGGATGGTAAGGTGAGTATATTATCCTCTCTAAAAAGGTAGGTAAAAAAATAAAAATGCCGGGAATATCCAATTCGGGCTCAGGAAAGGATAAGGAAGCAGATGCCATAATATCGGCAGGCATGATTTTGGGGCTGAAACTCCACTTTAACTAGTGAAATGGTAACAGTGTCTTTTAAATTTCTTATCAGTTGGCTTCCCATATGCAGAGTGCCCTTCTAACCTTATGGATAAGGGTTCCCAGTTCCATACTTCCTCAGATGGACCAGTAAAGGAACATGTTTTTTATTGTAAGGTTACCGGATTTTCAAAATGAAGTCCAGGAACACTCTACTGACCAAACCCACTTTTAACCACACCCACCAAATCACACCCCTATTTTTAAGATGCCTTCAAATAGATTTTGGAACAAAAAGCAAACATTTAAGTTATAAAGACAAAGGGGTTGATTTACTAAAGGCAAGTAGAAAGTGCACTTTGCAAAGTGCAGTTGCTCAAGAGCTTAGTAAATGAGCAGAAGCTCTGCTGACTTCCATCATCCAATCACATGCAAGCAAAATGCTATTTTTTTTCAAAGTTTCCTTGTACGTGATTGGGTATTCTTTGCAAAGTGAAGCTTTACCTCATTTACTAAGCTCTGGAGCAACTGCACTTGCAGAGTGTAACTGCACTTTGCAAAGTGCACAGTTTATTTGCCTTTGATATAGCAACCCCAAAATGCATTGGCACTCTAAGTAGAGCAATATTGTGGCATGAATTGTGAATGTGGTCAAATTGTGGTTACAGGGAGGGGCCTAAATGGGTATGGCTAAATATAACACACAGAATACAGGGACAGAAGTGTGTAACCCACAGAGTGCAGGAGGCTGGAGTAAGCAACACACAGGGCGCAGGGGTCAGGAGTAACCCAAATCTAGTCTGCCATTGGTCAAGAGTATGTAAAGCACAGAGTACCAGGGTCAGGAGTGTGTAACTGGCAGAGTGCAGGAGTCATGAAAGTGACTGCACACCAGATAAGAATTAAACCAAAGCTACAAAAAGTTAAACATCACTCCAGCTTATGTTTATAGAAATACGCTGTGCTAATTTGTGAACCAAAATGACGAAAAAACAAAAACTAATCAAACCAAATTAACATAAATCAAAATTATTCTTCATATATACTGTATATGGGTATAATAAAGAGTCCAACACCACCATAAAGTCTTTCATGTGAATGTCGATAAGTGAACTTGTAATCAAATTCGCAAATTGTCATCCAACCTAAAAAAAAGCTCAATCTGGAGAAAAGTGTGTGTAATAGTAGATGTCTTCACCAATCTCACCTTCTGAGCATGTGTTTCCCCCTATGAACTGACCTCCATCACAAAGGTCTTATTGCATTTGTGTCAATGGAACTCCATTAACCCAGCTCGACTCTCCCTGGGCTCACACAATCTTCCTCAGACCTCTCACTTTGTCAGTCCGGCAATCCTCCCCAGTTCATGTAATATAGTAAATATCAGTGTTTCTCAAACTTTTTTTTCAGTCAAGGCCCCCTTTAAAATTACGCACACTCTCAGGGCGCCCCATTTTAAAATGCAAAAAACTAGACTGATAGTTTTAAATAATGCAACAGCATCCACCCAATTAGGACGCCCAACATTAGAGGTGATTTATTCTTCCAAAACAAATTCACCTTTGCCCACTGGTACTCACTAGTATGCCAATGTTTATCTTCTCCCTCAGTTTCTCCCAATTGCCCAGCTAATGTGACTCCAGTGCTTATGGAGAGGACAAGGGAGGGGCAAACAAGAACACTATGTAATGGTTTACAATGAAAACCTGTGGTTTTGTGTAACTAAAAGGCAGGCTTTATCCACCCACTGGCTAAAGCCTCGTACACACGTACCGATCGTCGGCCGAACGATCGGCCGTCTTTTGTCCCCGGGCTGTCTTGTCTGTTGAAAAGTGCAAAAGACTGCACACGAATTTTGTTGGCCAACAACAGCCGACTGCAGAAGTGATGTCATGTGATGGTTAACTTTCCTTGTCTTTTTTTTTTCTGAGCATGCTCAGTCTTGCAAATCTGCTGTCTGTCGGCTGAAATCTGTACTGACTGGTGAACAATCGGCCGTTCTGGTGTTGGCCAACAAAAATTTTAATGCTTGCACGACAGATTCTGTTCGGCCGAAAATGCGCTGTCGGCTGTCGGAAGCATCATACTAACAAGCCTACAATCGGCCGATCGGTCGTCGGTCGAATATCTACGGCTGACAATCGGTACGTGTGTACGGGGCTTTACATACACATTTGGGGAAATGTTTAGGCATTTTGCCAAGGCACCACTAAAGAAACTACAAGTCACCCCAGGGTGCCTTTGCAAATGGTTGAAAAAAGCTGGTATAGATCAGTGTTTAAAAGATACAAAGGCGGACATAGTGCTCACTGTGGTATTAAAAAAATGCACTCACATAATCACTGGATAAAACCCCCAATGTCTCTTTAAAGAAATACTCTCATTCTGCTCAATTGGATGGTTATAATATCACCAATGGACATTTATATTAAGGACTTGGACTAAAAAAAAACAATGTGTGTATATATATATATATATATATATATATATATATATATATATATATAATTTTGATGTATGTTTTGGAGTATAGTTGTTTCTGTTAGGAGTCAGGACTAAGTAACGCATAGAATGCAGGGTTCAGGAGTTAGTAGCACTCAGAATGTTAGGGATGTCAGGAGTAAGTAAGGCACAGAGTGCGGGGGTGTGGAGTTAGTATTACATTGTTGTTATAAATGTAATTTTACTATTTGTTTCACATACATCTCTCATTTGCACACAAAAATACTATATATATTTCTTCCCCCAACAACGTAGCAGACATCCTCTGTCTGGTGCTCCATCTTATCTTCAAAGTTCCTGGCTGCCTCCCCAATCTGCCACAGTAGCCCTCTATCCTATGCAAATACCAATGTTTCTGAAGTGAGTCAGAATTTTGATATATCCTGACAAACATTTTCAGCAACATTTATGCTGTCAGTATTCCCAGCTGAGTCAAAGAAAAAAACAGTACCTCACACTTGGACTGAGCCTGCTTCCTGGTGTGATAGAACAGGTTTGCCTTCGCCCCTCACCCTCTGCTATTTTCAGGAAAGGCACTATTTGCACTGTGTAGATGACACTGCAATATAGCACTGCCTAAGCCAGGTGCAGATGCAGGCAATCGTCTTTTCAAAAGCTAGAAAAGGAATCCTGACTTGCCTATCAAAGAAATACCGATGCCAGCAGTGCCATATTGGGTGGCACCTTCACAGTGCAGCATGTAGGTCGGTGCCTGTGCAGTCCCAGTATAGTCATACACCTCCTGAGATGTTTGGTTGTCATAAACATGTAGCACTGTCCCAGTAAGGCTTGCTGTGTGTTGACTTATTGGGCCTCCCTCTGATTACCTGCAAACAGTTGCTGGGGGGTTTTCACATATCCCTCCTTACTCCTGTTTTGCTCATTACTCAATAAACAGTCCAAGAATATTTGGGTTTTGTATTTATTGCGGATCTTGGATGAGATAAGGGAATAGTGGGATACTCCAACTGATATATTTACAGTAGATAAGAACAACTCTCACTTGGCCCCACCAGATTATTTGTGGAAGCAGACATGCTGCTTTGAATATATATTGCTACTTGTATGGAAGAACTGAGTCTTCATGCTCTCTTAAGCAGCAGACTTGATGGAACTATTTTATCTTCAGGACACTCTCTAGCATCCCCTTGACTGACACCTGTCCACTGAGTCTTCATCTCCACTTGAAGGGATGGCCCTCACAGGACAGGTCCCATGACACAGATCTGTACTCACTGTAGGCAGAATCAGATCTTTTCCAGTGTCCTCCTTCCAGTCAGTTCTGCAGGACATCTGGGTTCAGCTCTAATCTGACTTTCAGGCCCTCAGGTCTACTACCCAAGGCCACATGGCAGCTTCTACATAGGAGGGGCAGCTGCCC
The DNA here is from genome assembly GCF_965119305.1 of Pelophylax lessonae. Classification (NCBI taxonomy): domain Eukaryota; kingdom Metazoa; phylum Chordata; class Amphibia; order Anura; family Ranidae; genus Pelophylax; species Pelophylax lessonae. The sequence continues at coordinate 614,422,024 of NC_138770.1, forward strand.
CCTCCCTCTGGGACCCCGCTCTCCAGCCAAAGACCCCGAGCACATATGTCCTTGGCATTTATGCAGTCACCCAGCATGCACCAAGGCATTTCCTCTGCCAATCCCCAGGGCTGTAACAATGCCTGTGCCCTCAATTGGCAGGTTGCCTCCCACTGTCCAATATGCCTCCCATATTGGAACAGTGTGAAACATTCAGACAAGCTGAGATGCACCTGAGCAACATGAGCAGACCTTAACAATGGATCCTGCTTCCTGGTAGGCAGAGAGCACTATAAATTTACCTGGCGATCTTCCTGGTAAGCAGAAAGACCCAAAAACTGTACTCTCTTCTAGCACCTACCTAGGAGGGTGCTACAAACAGACTCTTAAAATGGGAGCTGTCCCCAGCAAACAAGGACATCCAAAAACCTTATATTGATGACCTAATACTAACAAGTACAATAAACACCTGAGCAGAGGAGCACTGAGGGCTCACATATAACATAACTGTTATTATTCTACAGGATATAGCCACTTGCTGACCACAATACGTATATATATTTACGTTGTGGTTTACCTTGGTTATGGCTGAAGCTATCAGCAATAAAGAAAAGGTTTTTTTTTTCAGCCGGTGGATGGCTTTCTAATGAAAGCACTCCGAGCAGCTCATTAGCCGCTGGATCACTTTCAGAAGCAGAGGGGGGGATGTCTCCACCATCCCACCACTCCCCAGTGTTTCTCAGGCTTACAATTTTTACCAGCGCGCCCGAGAAATGATCTGTCTCTGATCGCCTCAATGGGCTTGGAGGACTGGATGCAATGCAATATCATTACGTCACTTCTGGGCTAGAGAGGACATAAACTTTTTGACCCCAGATCTATCTAGTCTTTTTGACCCCAGATCTATGCATAAAGAGGACCTGTCACCCCTTATTTCTATTACAAATGATGTTTACATACCTTGTAATACGAATAAAAGTGATTAAAAAATAAAATATTATAGGGACAGTAAAAATAAAAAAATAAAAAATAAAAAACAAGACAAAAAATGTAAAGTGACCAAATTCCTTCGTGTTCACGTGCAGAAGCGAATGCATACATAAGTCACACATGCATAGGTAATCGGTGTTCGCACATGTGAGGTTTTGTCGCAAATATTAGAGCGGGGGAAATAATTCTAGTGCCAGACCTCCTCTGCAACTCTAAACACATATCATGTAAAACATTTTTGTCTATGGAGATTTTTAAGTATTGTAGTTTGTCGCCATTCCATGAGCATGCCCAATTTTGAAGCATGAAAGTCAGGTATCTAATATGCTCAAGTAACATCATCTTTCATATTATACAAAAAAGTTAGGGTATACATTGTTTTTTGTTTTTTTTTATTAAAGTGTATTTTTCCCAAAAAAATTGCGTTTAAAAAACGGCCGCACAAATACCATGTGATATAAAAAATTGCAATGATCACCATTTTATTTCCTAGGGTATCTGCTAAAAAAATATATATAATGCTTATTGGTTCTAGGTAATTATCTTGCAAAAAATGCTGATATAAACTTGTAAACAAAAAGTGTCAGAAAAGGTTGGTCCTCAAGTGGATATATAGGGCTAGCAATTTGCACAGCTCTTTACAATATAAAGGGAGACAGTACAGTAACAATACAATTCAATACCAGAGGTTTGGGAGAACCCTACTCTTGAGAGCTTACAATCTAATGGGGCAAGTGAAACAAAAGGTAATAACTGTGGGGGGATGGGATGATGGAGGAAATTAAAGATTCAGTTGTTAGCTGAAGACAGGATAGGCTTCCCTGAACAGTCACCCAGAAGTCATTCAGGGACACACAATGTCATAGAGTAAGTTGCTGCTCTGTGCAGCATAACACTGTTTACCGTGACTGAATCGTCCTTAGTGCTTCACGGTGTCACAGTGACACAGACTGCCACTGCTGCTGACTGACACGTGGATACAGGAGAGGGATCTGGAGTTAAAATGCCAATGATTATATCCTGGAGATACGGTTCACCTAAGGCAAGGTCCATTCTTATCAGAACTGTGGTGACACATTGGGATATTCATACTGAAGATTCCTGAGCGATTGGGGCTTCCAAGTTGTCGATAATTATCCCTGCATTTGTGACTCAATTACATTATGGTACTTGGGTCCATAGCTTCTGGTATCCGTGGTGGTGGGATTGTCACGCTGGTTACCATTGGTATCTGGATTTCTTTGTCTTCATTTTCAAGCACTTCATTTCAAGCACTTTTTGAGAATTTGGATTTTATATGGACACATTTTGTTGTAAATGTGTGGACTGTTTCCTTTATGAGCCTTTCAGTTTACACTGATTTGTCCTAACTGTTCGGTGTAATATTTATATATGATCACATCATATATATATTTTAGTGCTGCACTTTTATATATTTGAGTTTTACACAATTCTTGGTCGGTTGTGGTGCTACCTGCTTTTATATTTTTCCACATTTTCTTTGCAGTAAATTTTTTCTTTTTCTTTTTGAACAATAAATAACCATGAAATTTATCATACTCTGCTATACTCTATTAACCAGAGTACATCTTTTGGAACAGACGTGGTCTCAGTTCACCAACACCAACCAACAATCCCCTTTGGAACAGACGTGCTCCCAGAAATCTTCACCAACACCAACTAGCAATTCCCTTGGAACAGACGTGGTCCTAGCTCACCAACATCAACCAGCAATCCCCTTGGAACAGACATGGTCCCAGAAATCCATGTCCAGGATGCTCTATACTAGAGTGCTCATCATTGGTTACTAAAACACCATGCCAATCTCTATCTCAGAGAGCTGGCAGCACCTTCTAGCGGGATGCAAGCTGTTTGCCTGGCTCAGGGGCAAGCCGACTTTTATTTTCTTAGTGAAAAGCCCATCACCAATAAGATAATTACCATGCATGCACAACTGTAATAGTAATACACCGCTGAGTACATTGCTAGAGATGTTTGTTTAAGGAATTGCCGGAGACAAACCCCACATAACAGTGACTGTCTTTGGCATATGGGGACAAAAGATAATGTTTTTTTTATATTGATGATTTGCCTATATCCAAATAAATGTACTTATACTATGTTGCAAAACATTGTGGGCAACTCACCAGGCTACCTAAATTAACTTTTTGAAAGTCCCTGTAAAAACCGTTAGAATTAATATGAAGTTCACCCTCTACTTTTGCTTCTATAACAGCCTTCACTTTTCTGGGATGATCTTCCACAAGATTTTGGATTTTATGTCTCTGAGAATTTGTATCCATTCAGCCTAAAGAGCACTCATGAGTAGAGTTGAGCTGACACCTGGATGTCCGTGTTCGGCGGTTTCGGCCGAACTTGAAAAAAAAGTCTGGGTCCGTGTCCCGGACTTTTTTTGAACTTTACCCGGACACCGAACCCCATTGAAGTAAATGGGGACCCGAACTTTCAGGCACTAAAATGGCTCTAAAAAACAAATGGAAAAGGCTAGAGTGCTGCAAATGGCAGCAAAATGTAGTTAAGAGCATGGCAAGTGCTCTTAAAAAAAATTCCCCTTTAAATTTGTAATTTTAAATAGCAGATTAGAACTCTCCCTGCCTAATCTCTCCAGCCTGTCCCTAAAATGCTCAAATATCTTTCCCTGCCTACACTCTGACCTGTCCCTGCATTCTTTTCAGCACAATGTTGTTTTTCCCTGTCTGTCCCTAATCAGCAGCAGCCAGCACCGTTCTGTGTGCTCTCTCCCTACACTACAGCAGACTGACGCACAGCGCTGTGTCTCTCGAGCTTATAAAGACCTGGGTCACATGCTTCAGCTGGCCAATCACAGCTACTAATACATTTGTAGGCATGGCTGGGATGGCGCACACCAGTTAAACACTTGTTGATTGGCTGTTGAAAGCCCGCCATTAAAAGCGCGTCATTACATACAAAGCAGGAAATAAAATTACCGAACATGGATTTTAAACCCGAACATACAGTAAAGTTTTTGGGTCCGTGTCCGGGTAACAAAAATCCAATTATCCGGTAAGGACCCGAATAATACAGTCCGTGTTCGCTCAACACTACTCATGAGATGAGGTGCTAATGTTCCAAATCCTCCCAAAGGTGTTCGGAAGGGTTTACGTTAGGGCTCTTTGCAGGCCGCTTGAGTTCCTCCACCCCATACTCACCAATCCATGTCTTTATGGAGCTGGTGTTATCCACAGTGGCGCAGTCATGCTGTAATAAAAAAGTACTTGCCCCAAGCTTTTCCCACAAGGTTGGAAGTGCACAATTGTCTACAGTGGTGTAGATTTACTAAGGGTGAATAGGCTGTGCACCTTGCAAGGGCAGTTTGCTTATTTTCCCCAGAGTTTAGTAAATGTGGTAAAGCTCTGATGATTTCCATCATTCAATCACGTGCAAGCAAAAATGCTGTTTTTTTTTTATTTTTCTTGCACCCGATTGGGTTTCTTTACGAAGTAAAGCTTCTCCTCATTCACTGCACTTTGGAGAAAATGAGTACAACTTCACCGTCTATTTGTCATTAGTAAATTCTCTGCAATGTTTGTGTATGTTGTAACATTAACAGTACTCTACAATAGAAACACAGAAACTCAACAGTTTGGAAAGATGTTCGCATACTTTGCCCATATAGCCCATTGAGTCTATAGGTGGGCATACTCTAAAATGCCACACTTTTTTTTTCCAGTTCTGCTACTATAGAATTCTCAGCTAGAGAATCCAAGAGGGTAACATTTAGGTTTAGGTTTGGCATTAAAGTTTGGTTAGGAGAAGGGTGAAGTGTTAGACTCACCATCATGAATAGGCATTAAAAATAAATATCTCCTTACCAAAAAGCCTGCATTGAGAACTACTGTTCAGTGGCACTGAAAAAAAACATAGCAATTTTTATAAATAGACCCTTTTGTCTGTTTTGTTTACATTACTTTGGTTGATACTTAAAAAAAAAAATGACATTTGACGAAAAAGGGTGAAAATAAAGCAATCCAGAGGCAATGTAACAGTACTAAGTACAGTACATGACACATATAATAAATAATATAAATGATCTGCTTTTGACCCTGCAACCTCTGTTAAATAAACCACATCTGTTTTTTCATTGTAAAACTCTTGGCAAAGTGTGATCTTCGCTGGTCTGACAGCTGCAGATACCATTTCTACACAAAGCATTTACTATGAAATATTCATCATCATGTACTAATAATATTAGGAGCAAATGGGTCGTGTACTTACAGGTGCTGGATGACTTTAGCAGCCATGCTTATTTCACTTTTTTTGGTGATAATTATCTTCAAACCAGCTACATTGGAATGGAATTTAAAGGGAAACCATATTGGTTTTTGGTCATCTATATTTTAATTTTTAAAAAAGGTATGTAAACTCTTTCAATGAACTCCTCTTTCTTCTTTTAAATACACCTTTTGTTCTTTAATAAATGCCAAAAAGCCCTGTTAAGCCTTCTAGAAATCAAGTGAGCTAACATTCTGTGTTCTCTTCCTCTGCTGATCATTATAAGGACACTGTTCCTAACTCCCTACATGAACTACAGAGCACCCCTACATGTTATGCAGAAGAGGGAAGGGTATTCTGTAGTCCTGTCCTTGGGTGACAACACAGATCCTCCATAGAAATATTCTGGTGAGTGTTGGTTGTCACCCTAGAACAGGAAATAAAAGCAAAGAAGGAAAGCCTGAAAAAAGAAAACAAGTACACACCTAAAGACTAGTAAGTAGGGTTGAGCGGACACCTAGATGTCCGTGTTCGACGGGTTCGGCCGAACTTTAAAAAAAAGTCCGGGTCCGTGTCCCGGACTTTTACCGAACTTTTCCCGGACACCGAACCCCATTGAAGTCAATGGGGACCCGAACTTTAAGGCACTAAAATGGCTCTAAAACACCAAAGGAAAGGGCTAGAGTGCTGCAAATGGCAGCAAAACGTAATTAAGAGCATGGCAAGTGCTCTGCAAACAAATGTGGATAGGGAAATAACTTAAAACAACAAAAAAAAACAGAAAAATAAAACAATGTTCTTCTTCATCTCTGAAGGACGAGGCCCATATGGAGTAGGAGGGAGGTTGAGGTGGTGGTGGATGTGGCGGTGACATAGGCGTGCGCACAGGGTGTGCTGGGTGTGCCTGGGCACACCCTAATCACCTAGGGCACATAGCATTGCCAGTGAGGAGATGGGAAAGATCTCCCTGGGACCTGCTCTGCTCTATTTCTCCTTGCCTACAGGTACATGGCCCCGATACATTACTCTCCCTGCTGGCAAACACATGCATGTGTATTTCAACTTTGGGGTGCACACCTTAATGCAATAGGCTGCGCACACCTATGGGCGGTGTAGGTGGAAGCGGCGGTGGAGGAGGACCAGGGCCGGATTAACAGCATCATGGGCTTGGTGCTGAGGATTTTGAAGGGCCTTAAGGGCCGTGCCTTGCCATGCACCCAGAGGAGGAAGGGTGCAGCCATGCATGCCTAATTCAACATGGGATGCTGTCTCTGAAGCCCATAAACACATCCATGCATCGCCAACTGTCCCTCCTTGTCCGGCCTTCACGCTGTGTGGGGAGGTTCTGAGGGTGCTGCCTGGGGAAGCGAGCATAGAAGCCAGACTTCTGTGTTTACAAGTGACAGAAGAGCGGTAACAGTGAATATGGCCAACCCGGGGCCTATATAAAAGGTAGGGGCCTGGAGCTGCAGCTCCAATAGCCCCTACATTAATCTGGCCCTGAGGAGGAGGACGAGGTAGCCAACACTGCTTCTTTTCAAAAATTTTAAATGAGGGTACACCCCAAAAGAGTGAGAAAGAGCAAAAATGGAACAATGGGTGGGTAAGGTCGGTATCCATTGCTATTCTGCATAAGGTACGGAAAAGTCCCGTGGGATCCATGCCTGGTTCATTTTAATGAACGTGAGCTTGTCCACATTGTCTCTGGACAGGCGGCTGCGCTTGTCTGTTATAACGCCCCCAGCCGTGCTAAATACCCGTTCAGATAATACACTGGCTGCAGGGCACGCCAGCACCTCCAAGGCGTAAAGGGCAAGCTCAGGCCATGTGCCCAATTTGGAGACCCAGAAGTTGAAGGGGGCAGACCCGTCATTCACTACATGTAGGCGTGTGCACACATACTGCTCCACCATGTTGGTAAAATGCTGCCTCCTGCTAAGACGTTCCATCTGAGCTGCTGGTGCTGCTGTTTGTTGTGGCGTGCTGACAAAGCTTTTCCACATTTCGGCCATGCTAACCCTGCCTTCTGAGGTGCTGGCGGTGCCCTGGTTGCGTTGGCGACCTCCTCCACCTCCTCCTCTGCCTTGTGCTTCCACTGTGGCCCCGCTGTCAGATGGGAATGCCAGCAGCATGGCGTCTACCAGCGTGCGCTTGTACTCGCGCATCTTGCGATCGCGCTCCAGTGAGTGAATTAAGGACGGTACGTTGTCCTTGTAACGGGGATCCAGCAGCGTGGCCACCCAGTAATCAGCACAAGTTAGAATGTGGGCAACTCGGCGGTCGTTGTGGAGACACTGCAGCATGTAATCGCTCATGTGTGCCAGGCTGCCCAGAGGCAACGAAAGGCTGTCCTCTGTGGGAGGTGTATCGTCCGTGTCCTCTGTATCCCCCCAGCCACGCACCAGTGATGGCCATGAGCTGGCCTGGGTGCCACCCTGCTGTGAACATGGTTCCATCTCCTCCTCCAGCTCCTCCTCCTCCTCATCCTCCTCATCCTCCAGAACTGTGCCCCTGCTGGACAATTGCGTCCCTGGCGTTTGCGTGTGCAGGAACCCACCCTCGGAGTCCCTTGCGAATGACTGCCCTGAAAGCCTTGGAAATGTTACCTCTTCATCCTCCTCCTCATCCTGTGCCACATCCTCTTCCATCATCGCCCGAATTGTTTTTTCAAGGAGGCATAGAAGTGGGATAGTTAAGCTGAGAACGGCGTCATTGCCACTGGCCATGTTGGTGGAGTACTCAAAACAGCGCAACAAGGCACACAGGTCTCGCATGGAGGCCCAGTTAAATTAAATAGCGGAATAGAAAATATGATCCAAAAAAAGTGTATGTATATCACACGTACACAACCACACTGGGCCCCAATTACTATTGTTTGTACCCCTAAAAGGCTAGATGAGGAGTAGGGGGAGTATGGAACAGGCAGCACCCTCAAACCTTCAGAAGTATGAGATGAACCCCAACAACTTGGAAAGGTGGATCTCTCTCACACGTACCAACACAGACTATCCCCCAATTTAACTGATCCCCAAAGGTTTTTGATTAAATAGCGGAATAGAAAATATGATCCAAAAAAAGTGTATGTATATCACACGTACACAACCACACTAGGCCCCAATTACTATTGTTTGTACCCCTAAAAGGCTAGATGAGGAGTAGGGGGGGTATGGAACAGGCAGCACCCTCAAACCTTCAGAAGTATGAGATGAACCCCAACAACTTGGAAAGGTGGATCTCTCTCACACGTACCAACACAGACTATCCCCCAATTTAACTGATCCCCAAAGGTTTTTGATTAAATAGCGGAATAGAAAATATGATCCAAAAAAAGTGTATGTATATCACACGTACACAACCACACTAGGCCCCAATTACTATTGTTTGTACCCCTAAAAGGCTAGATGAGGAGTAGGGGGGGTATGGAACAGGCAGCACCCTCAAACCTTCAGAAGTATGAGATGAACCCCAACAACTTGGAAAGGTGGATCTCTCTCACACGTACCAACACAGACTATCCCCCAATTTAACTGATCCCCAAAGGTTTTTGATTAAATAGCGGAATAGAAAATATGATCCAAAAAAAGTGTATGTATATCACACGTACACAACCACACTAGGCCCCAATTACTATTGTTTGTACCCCTAAAAGGCTAGATGAGGAGTAGGGGGGGTATGGAACAGGCAGCACCCTCAAACCTTCAGAAGTATGAGATGAACCCCAACAACTTGGAAAGGTGGATCTCTCTCACACGTACCAACACAGACTATCCCCCAATTTAACTGATCCCCAAAGGTTTTTGATTAAATAGCGGAATAGAAAATATGATCCAAAAAAAGTGTATGTATATCACACGTACACAACCACACTGGGCCCCAATTACTATTGTTTGTACCCCTAAAAGGCTAGATGAGGAGTAGGGGGAGTATGGAACAGGCAGCACCCTCAAACCTTCAGAAGTATGAGATGAACCCCAACAACTTGGAAAGGTGGATCTCTCTCACACGTACCAACACAGACTATCCCCCAATTTAACTGATCCCCAAAGGTTTTTGATTAAATAGCGGAATAGAAAATATGATCCAAAAAAAGTGTATGTATATCACACGTACACAACCACACTAGGCCCCAATTACTATTGTTTGTACCCCTAAAAGGCTAGGAGTAGGGGGAGTATGGAACAGGCAGCACCCTCAAACCTTCAGAAGTATGAGATGAACCCCAACAACTTGGAAAGGTGGATCTCTCTCACACGTACCAACACAGACTATCCCCCAATTTAACTGATCCCCAAAGGTTTTTGATTAAATAGCGGAATAGAAAATATGATCCAAAAAAAGTGTATGTATATCACACGTACACAACCACACTAGGCCCCAATTACTATTGTTTGTACCCCTAAAAGGCTAGATGAGGAGTAGGGGGGGTATGGAACAGGCAGCACCCTCAAACCTTCAGAAGTATGAGATGAACCCCAACAACTTGGAAAGGTGGATCTCTCTCACACGTACCAACACAGACTATCCCCCAATTTAACTGATCCCCAAAGGTTTTTGATTAAATAGCGGAATAGAAAATATGATCCAAAAAAAGTGTATGTATATCACACGTACACAACCACACTAGGCCCCAATTACTATTGTTTGTACCCCTAAAAGGCTAGATGAGGAGTAGGGGGGGGTATGGAACAGGCAGCACCCTCAAATCTTCAGAAGTATGAGATGAACCCCAAAAACTTGGAAAGGTGGATCTCTCTCACACGTACCAACACAGACTATCCCCCAATTTAACTGATCCCCAAAGGTTTTTGATTAAATAGCGGAATAGAAAATATGATCCAAAAAAAGTGTATGTATATCACACGTACACAACCACACTAGGCCCCAATTACTATTGTTTGTACCCCTAAAAGGCTAGATGAGGAGTAGGGGGGGTATGGAACAGGCAGCACCCTCAAACCTTCAGAAGTATGAGATGAACCCCAACAACTTGGAAAGGTGGATCTCTCTCACACGTACCAACACAGACTATCCCCCAATTTAACTGATCCCCAAAGGTTTTTGATTAAATAGCGGAATAGAAAATATGATCCAAAAAAAGTGTATGTATATCACACGTACACAACCACACTAGGCCCCAATTACTATTGTTTGTACCCCTAAAAGGCTAGATGAGGAGTAGGGGGGGTATGGAACAGGCAGCACCCTCAAACCTTCAGAAGTATGAGATGAACCCCAACAACTTGGAAAGGTGGATCTCTCTCACACGTACCAACACAGACTATCCCCCAATTTAACTGATCCCCAAAGGTTTTTGATTAAATAGCGGAATAGAAAATATGATCCAAAAAAAGTGTATGTATATCACACGTACACAACCACACTGGGCCCCAATTACTATTGTTTGTACCCCTAAAAGGCTAGATGAGGAGTAGGGGGAGTATGGAACAGGCAGCACCCTCAAACCTTCAGAAGTATGAGATGAACCCCAACAACTTGGAAAGGTGGATCTCTCTCACACGTACCAACACAGACTATCCCCCAATTTAACTGATCCCCAAAGGTTTTTGATTAAATAGCGGAATAGAAAATATGATCCAAAAAAAGTGTATGTATATCACACGTACACAACCACACTAGGCCCCAATTACTATTGTTTGTACCCCTAAAAGGCTAGGAGTAGGGGGAGTATGGAACAGGCAGCACCCTCAAACCTTCAGAAGTATGAGATGAACCCCAACAACTTGGAAAGGTGGATCTCTCTCACACGTACCAACACAGACTATCCCCCAATTTAACTGATCCCCAAAGGTTTTTGATTAAATAGCGGAATAGAAAATATGATCCAAAAAAAGTGTATGTATATCACACGTACACAACCACACTAGGCCCCAATTACTATTGTTTGTACCCCTAAAAGGCTAGATGAGGAGTAGGGGGGGTATGGAACAGGCAGCACCCTCAAACCTTCAGAAGTATGAGATGAACCCCAACAACTTGGAAAGGTGGATCTCTCTCACACGTACCAACACAGACTATCCCCCAATTTAACTGATCCCCAAAGGTTTTTGATTAAATAGCGGAATAGAAAATATGATCCAAAAAAAGTGTATGTATATCACACGTACACAACCACACTGGGCCCCAATTACTATTGTTTGTACCCCTAAAAGGCTAGATGAGGAGTAGGGGGAGTATGGAACAGGCAGCACCCTCAAACCTTCAGAAGTATGAGATGAACCCCAACAACTTGGAAAGGTGGATCTCTCTCACACGTACCAACACAGACTATCCCCCAATTTAACTGATCCCCAAAGGTTTTTGATTAAATAGCGGAATAGAAAATATGATCCAAAAAAAGTGTATGTATATCACACGTACACAACCACACTAGGCCCCAATTACTATTGTTTGTACCCCTAAAAGGCTAGGAGTAGGGGGAGTATGGAACAGGCAGCACCCTCAAACCTTCAGAAGTATGAGATGAACCCCAACAACTTGGAAAGGTGGATCTCTCTCACACGTACCAACACAGACTATCCCCCAATTTAACTGATCCCCAAAGGTTTTTGATTAAATAGCGGAATAGAAAATATGATCCAAAAAAAGTGTATGTATATCACACGTACACAACCACACTAGGCCCCAATTACTATTGTTTGTACCCCTAAAAGGCTAGATGAGGAGTAGGGGGGGTATGGAACAGGCAGCACCCTCAAATCTTCAGAAGTATGAGATGAACCCCAAAAACTTGGAAAGGTGGATCTCTCTCACACGTACCAACACAGACTATCCCCCAATTTAACTGATCCCCAAAGGTTTTTGATTAAATAGCGGAATAGAAAATATGATCCAAAAAAAGTGTATGTATATCACACGTACACAACCACACTAGGCCCCAATTACTATTGTTTGTACCCCTAAAAGGCTAGATGAGGAGTAGGGGGGGTATGGAACAGGCAGCACCCTCAAACCTTCAGAAGTATGAGATGAACCCCAACAACTTGGAAAGGTGGATCTCTCTCACACGTACCAACACAGACTATCCCCCAATTTAACTGATCCCCAAAGGTTTTTGATTAAATAGCGGAATAGAAAATATGATCCAAAAAAAGTGTATGTATATCACACGTACACAACCACACTAGGCCCCAATTACTATTGTTTGTACCCCTAAAAGGCTAGATGAGGAGTAGGGGGGGTATGGAACAGGCAGCACCCTCAAACCTTCAGAAGTATGAGATGAACCCCAACAACTTGGAAAGGTGGATCTCTCTCACACGTACCAACACAGACTATCCCCCAATTTAACTGATCCCCAAAGGTTTTTGATTAAATAGCGGAATAGAAAATATGATCCAAAAAAAGTGTATGTATATCACACGTACACAACCACACTAGGCCCCAATTACTATTGTTTGTACCCCTAAAAGGCTAGATGAGGAGTAGGGGGGGTATGGAACAGGCAGCACCCTCAAACCTTCAGAAGTATGAGATGAACCCCAACAACTTGGAAAGGTGGATCTCTCTCACACGTACCAACACAGACTATCCCCCAATTTAACTGATCCCCAAAGGTTTTTGATTAAATAGCGGAATAGAAAATATGATCCAAAAAAAGTGTATGTATATCACACGTACACAACCACACTAGGCCCCAATTACTATTGTTTGTACCCCTAAAAGGCTAGGAGTAGGGGGAGTATGGAACAGGCAGCACCCTCAAACCTTCAAAAGTATGAGATGAACCCCAACAACTTGGAAAGGTGGATCTCTCTCACACGTACCAACACAGACTATCCCCCAATTTAACTGATCCCCAAAGGTTTTTGATTAAATAGCGGAATAGAAAATATGATCCAAAAAAAGTGTATGTATATCACACGTACACAACCACACTAGGCCCCAATTACTATTGTTTGTACCCCTAAAAGGCTAGATGAGGAGTAGGGGGAGTATGGAACAGGCAGCACCCTCAAATCTTCAGAAGTATGAGATTGTGTTCACTGTACCCCACAAAGATTGAGTTCACTGCACCCCACAATGATTGTGTTCACTGCACCCCACAAAGATTGTGTTCACTGCACCTCACAAAGATTGTGTTCACTGTACCCCCCAAAGATTGTGTTCACTGCACCCCACAAAGATTCTGTTCACTGTACCCCACAAAGATTGTGTTCACTGCACCCTAAAAGGATGTTGTTCACTGCACCCCACAAAGATTGTGTTCACTGCACCCTAAAAGGATGTTGTTCACTGCACCCCAAAAAGATTGTGTTCACTGTACCCCCCCAAAGATTGTGTTCACTGCACCCCACAAAGATTGTGTTCACTGCACCCCAAAAAGATTGTGTTCACTGTACCCCCCAAAGATTGTGTTCACTGCACCCCAAAAAGATTGTGTTCACTGTACCCCCCAAAGATTGTGTTCACTGCACCCCACAAAGATTCTGTTCACTGTACCCCACAAAGATTGTGTTCACTGCACCCCAAAAAGATTGTGTTCACTGTACCCCCCCAAAGATTGTGTTCACTGCACCCCACAAAGATTCTGTTCACTGCACCCCACAAAGGATTTTGTTCACTGCACCCCAAAAAGATTGTGTTCACTGCACCCCAAAAAGGATTTTGATCACTGCACCCCAAAAAGGATGTTGTTCACTGCACCCCAAAAATGATTTTGTTCACTCCACCCCAAAAAGATTGTGTTCACTGCACCCCACAAAGATTGTGTTCACTGCACCCCAAAAAGATTGTGTTCACTGTACCCCCCAAAGATTGTGTTCACTGCACCCCACAAAGATTCTGTTCACTGTACCCCACAAAGATTGTGTTCACTGCACCCCAAAAAGATTGTGTTCACTGCACCCCAAAAAGGATGTTGTTCACTGCACCCCAAAAAGGATGTTGTTCACTCCACCCCAAAAAGATTGTGTTCACTGCACCCCACAAAGATTGTGTTCACTGCACCCCAAAAAGATTGTGTTCACTGCACCCCAAAAATGATTTTGTTCACTGCACCCCAAAAAAGATTTTGTTCACTGCACCCCAAAAAGGATGTTGTTCACTCCACCCCAAAAAGATTGTGTTCACTGCACCCCAAAAAGATTGTGTTCACTGCACCCCACAAAGGATTTTGTTCACTGCACCCCAAAAAGATTGTGTTCACTGCACCCCAAAAAGGATGTTGTTCACTGCACCCCAAAAAGGATTTTGTTCACTGCACCCCAAAAAGATTGTGTTCACTGCACCCCACAAAGGATTTTGTTCACTGCACCCCACAAAGATTGTGTTCACTGCACACCAAAAAGGATTGTGTTCACTGCACCCCAAAAAGATTTTGTTCACTGCACCCCAAAAAGATTGTGTTCACTGCAGCCCAAAAAGATTGTGTTCACTGCAGCCCAAAAAGATTGTGTTCACTGCAGCCCAAAAAGATTGTGTTCACTGCAGCCCAAAAAGATTGTGTTCACTGCAGCTCACACACAGAAAAATGGATGTGGATCACTGACACCTGCCTATCTCCAATCCCACACCACACAGCAATATCGATTGTAGTTTGTAGAACACAGTTTCCCTAAAATTCAGCAGACTCTGTCCCTAACAGGATTGAGAAGAGATCGTAGATCAGGATTGAGTGCAGATTCACCCCACCCCCCACACAGCAATATCGATTGTAGTTTGTAGAAGACACTGACCCTATAATTCAGCAGACTCTATCCCTAAAATGCCTACAACTCGCCCTGCCTAAACACTCCGACCTGTCCCTCAATTCTATCCGGACACAAATGGTTTTTTCCTGCCTATCTTTCCCTAATCAGCAGCCAGCACATTGATGTGTGCTCTGTCCCTTAGCTAAGCAGCAGAATGACGCTGCTGCGGCGGCTGCCTCGAACTTATAAAGACTTGGTCACATGCTTCAGACGGCCAATCACAGCTACTAAGACATTTGCAGGCATGGCTGGGATGGCTTAAGGCACACCAGTTAAACGATTGTTGATTGGCTGTTGAAAGCCCGCCATGAAAAGAGCGCCAAAGCATGCAAAACCCGGAAATAAAACGACCGAACACGGATTTTTACCCGAACATACAGTAAAGTGTCCGTGTCCGTGTTCGGGTAAAAAAAATCCAATTATTCGGTACGAACACGAATAATACAGTCCGTGTTCGCTCAACACTACGTAGTAAGCTGCAATACATGAATTTGTATTCTTGGGTTAAGAAACATCTTAAGTTAACAAGTTTAAAAACTGATGTTTTATAAATTGTAATGTATTGATATAAACTCTTCATGTTAAGGGTATGTATAGCTAAAATTATTTTTTTTGTTTGTTTTTTTTTTTTAGTAGCAAAGATTTACAGTGTCTTGAAAAGGTATTCATATCCCTTAAAATGTTCCACATTTGTCATGTTACAACCAAACATGTAAATTTATTTTATTGGGATTTTATCTGATAGACCAACACAAAGTGGCACATCATTGTGAAGTGGAAGGAAAATGATAAATGGTTTTCAATTTTTTTTACAAAGAAATATCTGAAAACTGTGGGGTGCATTTGTATTCAGCCCCCCTGAGTCAATACTTTGTAGAACCACCTTTCACTGCAATTACAGCTGCAATTCTTTTTGGGTATGTCTCCACCAGCTTTGCACATCTAAAAGGTGAAATTTTTACCCATTCTTCTTTACAGAATAGCTCAGGCTCTGTCAGATTGGATGGATAGCGTCAGTGAACAGCAATTGTCAAGTCTTGCCACAGATTCTCAATTGTATTTAGGTCTGGACTTTGACTGTGCGATTCTAACACATGAATATGCTTAGATCTAAACCATTCCATTGTAGCTCTGGCTGTATGTTTAGGGTCGTTGTCCTGCTGGAAGGTGAACCTCTGCCCCAGTCTCAAGTCTTTTGCTGGCTCTAACAGGTTTTCTTCTATGATAGCCCTGTATTTGGCTCCATCCATCTTTCCATCAACTCTGACCAGCTTCTCTATCCTTGCTGAAGAAAAGCATAACCACAACATGATGTTGCCACCACCAGGTTTCACGGTTGGGATGGTGTGTTCAGGGTGATGTGCAGTGTTAATTTTCCACCACACTAAGGGGTCAATTCACTAAGAGTTAAATAACGGCCAAAAATGTGGTAAAATAATGCTTACAGTAAATCAGTTTGAAAGTGCATTTCACCAAGAATTTTGCATTAAATACCAAATGTGGTATTTATTAGATTAACGGTAATTACTGCATTGTTTAAGTGGTCATCTAGCACATTGAGCTGGTTGCTAAGCAGTACCGGAAAGGGGCCACGCGTCCTTTACAACGGATAACTCATCCCCCGTCAGCAGGTTCCCCACTGACAGCTGAATGTAAAAAAAAAATGCCGGCAGTTAAAAAAACATGAAAAAAACAAAAAGCGTGGGGTCCCACCCCATGGATACCATGGATGTATAGAACATGCTGCAGCAAAAATTAAATTTCTAAAGAAAATAAAATGAATGAAATGGCTTTTAAATTGCCAACAATACAATACCATTGTCGGCAATAGAAAAATGTTTTAAAAAAAAGGTATGGGTTTTACATTTTTAGGTTGTAACATGACAAAATGTGGAAAATTTCAAGGGGTGTGAATACTTTTTCAAGGTCCTGTATATTTCTATAGTTGGTGTACTATGTGTTCTGTATTTAGCGTATCACCCACAGAACTTTATTAAGACCACCTAATTGAGAAGCTGCACAAATTACCTTTTCATTTAGATTACAGTAGTTTTATGCAGGTTTCAAGATTCATAGGCCTTGAAGAAGGGAATTTTTAAATACCTCGAAACATAATGGCATATCTTTTTGAAAATTTGCACAAATAAAAGGATCACAGTTTCAAACATCTCTGTTTCTGACCTCCTATCTTTGGTGCTCCAACAATTCAACCTATCCAAAGGGGGACACAGTTGAAAAAAGTGGATTGGATTCTAGCCTAATTTAGGGTTTTGGTTTGCCTTTTTCTGGCTCAGCAGTATTAAAACAGAATTGGAGCCATTGATGATTGAATTTGGGCTTTTGTCATTTTTCAGACTTACAGTATGTATCTGTGGTTTACAGACAAAAGAAAAAATGTATTTTGTAAAATATTCCCAAATCAATCATTTATTCCCTTCCTATGGGTACTTACAAACTCAGGAAGTGACCGATTTGATGAGGAGTTTCTAACCTTTTTTTGATTACAGACTCCCAACAGATTGTCCAATATGTTCATATTAGGGGTCAATATATCTGTCTGGGTTTGGTTCACAAACAGTTTTGCAAATTTCACAAACTTACTGTGAGCCCCATTAAAATCTATAGGCATACAAAATTCTAGTCATTTGTAGGGCTAGAGCCTGGTACACACTATGAGCCCACTGGGCTGAACAAAAAAAAAAAGAAAAACTGAGGAGCTTGTGAGGAGGTCTCTGTACTAGCTACAGTCAGGTCCATAAATATTGGGACATCGACAAAATTCTAGTCTTTTTGTCTCTATACACCACCTCAATGGATTTGAAATGAAACAAACAAGATGTGCTTTAACTGCAGACTTTAAGCTTTAATTTGAGGGTATTTACATCCAAATCAGGTGAACGGTGTAGGAATTACAACAGTTTGTATATGTGTCTCCCACTTTTTAAGGGACCAGAAGTAACGGGACAGATTAACAATCATAAATCAAACTTTCACTTTTTAATACTTGGTTGCAAATCCTTTGCAGTCAATTACAGCCTGAAGTCTGGAACGCATAGACATCACCAGACGCTGGGTTTTATCCCTGGTGATGCTCTGCCAGGCCTCTACTGCAACCGTCTTCAGTTCCTGCTTGTTCTTGGGGCATTTTCCCTTCAGTTTTGTCTTCAGTAAGTGAAACGCATGCTCAATAGGATTCAGGTCAGGTGATTGACTTGGCCATTGCATAACATTCCACTTCTTCCCTTAAAAAACTCTTTGGTTGCTTTTGCAGTATGCTTCGGGTCATTGTCCATCTGCACTGTGAAGCACCGTCCAATGAGTACTGAAGCATTTGGCTGAATATGAGCAGATAATATTGCCCGAAACACTTCAGAATTCATCCTGCTGCTTTTGTCATCTGTCACTTCATCAATAAATACAAGAGAACCAGTTCCATTGGCAGCCATACATGCCCATGCCATGACACTACCACCACCATGCTTCACTGATGAGGTGGTATGCTTTGGATCATGAGCAGTTCCTTTCCTTCTCCATACTCTTCTCTTCCCATCACTCTGGTACAAGTTGATCTTGGTCTCATCTCTGCATAAGATGCTGTTCCAGAACTGTGAAGGCTTTTTTAGATGTTGTTTGGCAAACTCTAATCTGGCCTTCCTGTTTTTGAAGCCCACCAATAGTTTACATCTTCTGGTGAACCCTCTGTATTCACTCTGGTGAAGTCTTCTCTTGATTTTTGACTTTGACACACATACACCTACCTCTTGGAGTGTGTTCTTGATCTGGCCAACTGTTGTGAAGGGTGTTTTCTTCACCAGGGAAAGAATTCTTCAGTCATCCACCACAGTTGTTTTCTGTGGTCTTCTGGGTCTTTTGGTGTTGCTGAGCTCACCGATGCATTCTTTCTTTTTAAGGATATTCCAAACAGTTCATTTGGCCTCACCTAATGTTTTTACTATCTCTCTGATGGGTTTGTTTTGTTTTTTCAGCCCAATGATGGCTTGTTTCACTGATAGTGACAGCTCTTTGGCTCTCATATTGAGAGTTGACAGCAACAGATTCCAAGTGCAAATAGCACACTTGAAATAAACTCTGGACCCTTTATCTGCTCCTTGTAAATTGGATAATGAGGGAATAACACACACCTGGCCATGAAACAGCTGAGCAGCCAATTGTCCCATTACTTTTGGTCCCTTAAAAAGTGGGAGGCACGTATACAAACTGTGGTAATTCCTACACCGTTTACGTGATTTGAATGTAAATACACTCAAATTAAAGCTGAAAGTCTGCAGTTAAAGCACATCTTGTTTGTTTCATTTCAAATCCATTGAGGTGGTGTATAGAGACAAAAAGACTAGAATTTTGTCGATGTCCCAATATTTATGGACCTGACTGTATATGATTTTAGTACAGCAATCTCCCTGAGCTATCCTGTTCTTACAGGGGGAACTGCCCCTCTGCCGGAACACACTGGTCAGCCCTCATAGCCATTGGTTGCAAGCGCTGATGGGATGCCGATCAGCAGATTTTGTTCTGGCATGCCCTTTCAACAGAAACCAGACATTCGGTCAGCTTCTGTTGGACAGGCTGCCGTACACATGGGTCAAATGTTAGCCAGTTTCTGTTAGACCGGACAATACCAGCCGATATTCGGCCCGTGTGTACCAGGCCTGATGAGCAAGCAATTGCAAAAAAAAAAAACACAGAAAGGCAGGCACTGTCATGGGGAATATGTGGCAATGACAAATTAAAAAAAATATATAAAAAAGATTAAAAAAAAAAGTATCTCTCTCTACACAAAACTGTCAGCTCTTCTTTTAACACATAAAAATATCATGCTGTGAGCTCACCCTCTTATAGTGCTTCAAATTAGCGGCTCTTCAGCTGATCAGAAAAAAGGCCTTGATATGCATTATTTATATTTTTTTATTTGAAATTTTCAATCAAAAGTTTTTGGTTTGCAAACTTCGCAAATTCCAGAGATTCACCGCAAACCCAGTACCCAGTACCACAAACCCAAGTAGCTACAAACCTCAGCTTCATCCCTGGTCAACATACCCCCTTGATCCAAAGTGTCAACTTTATCATCACCATCACCTATTAGGATGATATTAGGATGATAGATGATATTAAAAGCTGGATTTTACTTTACAAATGCATAGTTAGGAACATGACAGCTGAAAGAAAATCAGAATGATTTTATCCTATTTAAAAAAAAAACTGA
This sequence comes from Pelophylax lessonae, assembly GCF_965119305.1. Lineage (NCBI taxonomy): Eukaryota > Metazoa > Chordata > Amphibia > Anura > Ranidae > Pelophylax > Pelophylax lessonae. The sequence goes on from NC_138770.1 coordinate 614,442,178, forward strand.
ATCACAAATATACAAGCTAGCTACAACTAGTGAGATTTTTGTGTTTTTTTTCCCAATCAAAACCTGGAAATGATGTTCAGTTCACATCGTGCCTCACATGTCATGGCTGATACATCAACAAGTCATCTGGCCCATCATTAATTCCCTTACTCCCAGTGGTGGCCCGTCCATTAGGGGCCCCCTATCCATGCTTCCGGCCCCCTAATCTACATGCAGGGCGCCGGATGCATGGATTCCAATGAGGGGTTTTTTTTGCACAGGATTAGAGCCAGAGGCTCTAATACTCTTCAAAAAATGGTGGGCTCAGGGGGCAGAGCACTGCGCCCTGAGCCCACCAAGTTGTGTGACAATAGTGAATGAATATTTGCTATTGCCACACTAATTCTCTTACCGGCCAATCAGGAAGCGGGTCCTGAGACCTGTTTCCCAATTGGCCAAAGGAGAAGGCATCCTATTGGTGGAGGAGGAGAGAGGAGACTGCTGCCGAGAAGGGACATGGAGGAGACTGAGGAGGAAGCCGCCACCGGCTGTCAGTCCGGAGGAACATGGTAAGTGAACTTGTGTTGGGGGGGGGGGGGGATATGGTGTGGACTGGACTCTGGAGTGAGGGGAGGTGGGTGGGTCCATGGCCAAGTCCGTGGCCAGGTCCGTCTGCCACTTCTTACTCCCAAGGTTAAGATCCTCTTTGTTAGTCACGCTTTGCCATGAATAAAGTAAAAATCTTGATGGTAAAAAGTTTATTCTGCTTGCCTATTACTCCATATGGGCTTCCTCTCCTAGTAACCTCATAGCATGTGAAATGGCTCACTGTCAGCTGAATTAACATTGACATGACAAGTAGATAGGCCGGGAATATTACCACAAACAGTCAACTCTTTGCCATATCGTTGCCCCTGAGAGATAATTGCTTTCCGTTGTTTCTCTTTGTTGTCAATAAACAGATCTGAAATGCACCATTAATGTATAGCAGATGTGCTGTATACTAGACAAAGGTACAATTTATCTGAGGGCTGAATTCATTACCATTCAGGTTGCAGCGATTATTGTTAAGACAGACCATTAGTGAGGACGTCAGTTGTGGTTTCTGTATTTCAAACATTGTTTTACTTGTCTTACAAGAATATCAGACTTTAGATCATTTATATAATTTTAGAGTAGACCTGTCGCTATACACGTTAACAAAAGGAATTCTAATCTGTTAATGCTTTCTACAGTATATGAAAGAAGAAGAAGGTAAATTAATAAAGGATATGTAGACCCAATCACTAAATTCTCAATTGGTTAAAATCAATAGATTTCTAAAGAAAACTTCCATATAAGTACTTGTTCAGACACTTCCTGTTATAGTTTGACAACACACTGTAGCTGTTTATTGCATGGTCACTCTGTAACAGGTGCTTTTGGTGGAGACTATATGTGAACCCTTCAACACACAAAACAAGGGCATGGGGTACACTTGTCACTTACAGAAAACGTGTCCTTAAAAACGGCGTGCAATTCGCTGGAGTGCATGTTGACTGGAATTGGGATGGGGATCGGGGGGCGCCACCAACATGGGTTTAAAGTATAACTAAAGGTGAAACTTTTTTTAAGTTTTGAATAGCCAGCAGAGGGATTAGAACGCTTGTTAGTTTTTATTGTGGCCTATGTCACCCTCTCTATTTGTCCTGTTTACCATTATCATTGAAAGTGAAAGTAAAAGAAAATCACAAATTTTGGGTTGTCCCCAGAAAAGTATTAGAGGGGAAATCTTCTAATGGGGCCACTAGTTCTGGTGACTTGGAGGTCCCAAAGGAATTCCCTTAATTTGCAGGGATTTTCTCTCACTTCCTGTTTGGTTATGGGACAGGAAGAGAAGGGAAATCTTCACAATAAGACACAGATGGCAAAACGGAAAATTGTATCATACTTACCGTAATTTTCCTTTCCTGGTGCCCATCCATGGCAGCATACAGATGAGATAGAGCTCTGCCTCGACTCCTCCCTCAGAACTAGTGAATAGCATAAAAGAAAGACCTAGCCCCCTATCCCCTCATTCTCATAATATAGAATACCAAGAGAGGGAGCATATGCTGCCATGGATAGGCACCAGGAAAGGAAAATTACGGTAAGTATGATACAATTTTCAGTTTTCCTGGTGCCTCCATGACAGCATACAGGTGATAAATAATTAGCTCAGACAGGTGGGTTAATGCTGACAAAAAAGTATTTTAATTGGGTAAAGACATAGCTGCTTGGATTGTTTTCCTTCCAAATTCCACAGTCGTGAGAGCCCCTGGGTCAATATTGTAGTGCCTAAGGAACGTATGGCGAGAAGACTAAGTGGCGGCCCTGCATACTGTTTCCAAGAAAACCTTAGCCCTTGCTGCCCAAGAAGCTGAGACTGCTCGAGTTGAGTGAGCATTCACTCGTGAAGAAGGGACCATGTTCTTCCTCCTATAGGCTTTCTGAATCAATTTTACAACCCAAGAGGCCAAAGTCCTGCTGGTTGCCTCCTTACCTCTGTTCCTGCCAAAGAGAACCACAAAAGTCTTTGGGAGTTTCTGAATGATTTGGTAGAGTCTAGGTAGGCTCTGAGTACTCTAGAGAGGTCCAAGTCATGACAGGAGCCGGGGTGACTTTGGGAGTAAAACCCCGAAGAGGGCAAAGTTCCGCTCTGTCTGGAAAGAAGGCAATGTGGTCATCGCCTATCCCTAAGGCGTGAAGCTCTGAGATCCTTCTCCCAGAGGTGATGGCTAATAGGAATGCGGTTTTAAGGGTTAGATTCCAAAGTGATGCCTCCTCTGTAGGAGAAAATGGCTGACTCGATAGAGCTTGGAGTACCAAGGACAAGTCCCACTGAGGAAATGGGCGTCTTACAGGTGGTCTGATCTTAAAGACTCCTTTGAGAAAGGTGATCACCAAAGGGTCCTCAGCCCACCTTTTATTAGTTGCGGCTGAAATGACTGTCACTTGCACTTTGAGAGAACTTAGACCAAGTCCCAGATCAAGACCTGTCTGAAGAAAGCTGAGCACATCAGATGTGGAAGGGGAGCCTGGGTCCACACTGCGCCCTGTAGTGAAAGAAAAGAACTTGTTCCACACCTTCGAATATACTGCATTCGTAGAAGGTTTTCTAGCTTTCATCAAAGTGGATAAAACCTCCGAGGAGCAGCCTAGGGCCTGAAACCTTTGCCTCTCAATCTCCAGATTCGAAGGTCCAGCTTTTGGGGACTCGGGTGGTTCATTCCTCCTTGGGATAGAAGGTGAGGACAGGGGAGAATTCTGACTGGAGGGTTCACAGAGAGGTACATGGCCAGGGGAAACCATGGTCTTTTCGGCCAAAATGCTAGAATTGCCAGAACTTGAACAGGTTCTCTAAAGAGTCTCTGAAGAAACCTCAATATCAGAGGCCGGGGGGTAAGGCATAGGCTGTGGTGAAAGTCCAGTGGCATGACAGGGCATCCACCGCTTCCGCCTGAGGATGGGGAAGGCAAGAGAAGAACCTTGGTAATCTCGTGTTCTCTGAGGTGGCAAACATATCCACCTGAGGGGGATCCCAAAGATTGTAGATCTGATCGAAGATGTGGGGATGCAGGGACCACTCATTGTTGTCCATAAATGATCTTGACAACCTGTCTTCCTCCGTGTTCGAGCTGCCTGGGAGGTAAACTGCCCTTAGGTCCAATAGATTCTTCTCTGCCCAAAGCATAACTGGCTCCCCCTCCCTGAGAAGAGGCCTGCTGCGGGTTCCACCCTGTTTCTGTAGGAAGGCAACCGCCGCCCTGTTGTCCAGACAGAGAGTTACTCTTTGACCCTGCACCAGAGATGCCAACGATGTCAGGGCCAGGAAGGCCGCTCTCATCTCTAGGACATTTGAGACCACTCCTATTGTGGGGTACGACTATCTTCCTTGTACCCTGGTTCCCTCGCAATGAGCCCCCCAGCCTAGGTCACTGGCGTCGGATGTAACTGTGATCCAGGAAAATGAGCCTAGATGACGAGCATTGGACAGGTTCTTCCAATCCTTCCACCAGTGCAGGCTCCTGTGCGTCAGGCTGGTTAGGAGGATTCTCTGGGAGAGTTTCTGTCTCTTTCAATGCGACAATAAGCCTGTCTGGAAGTACCTTAAGTGCCAATGGGACCAAGGGACTATGGGAATGCACGACGACATTGTGCCTATGAGGCTCAGGCATTGGGATGCCGTCAGATGGGGAGATTTCATGACCCTCGTCATCCTCTAAATAATGATTTCCGCCTTCGAGGAAGGTAATGGCACAGTACTCCTTGGTAAATCATCTGCTGAGAGGGGAATAGTTGACTCTTGCCGTGATTTATGAGCCAACCTACTTTGGGGACCATCATCATGAACAATATATCATCATAACCATGAGAAGACTAGTATTACTCCTCCTACTACTGCGGTAAATAATACCAACCATCTTTGTAATACTTTTTTACCCTCATTAGAAACCGTTTCTACTTAGTGCAACACACTTTTTTTTTTTTTTCCAATTTCTTTACATAGATACCCCACATTACGGACCTTCCTGTATATGGGATCCTTGTGGTGATCGGGGACCGGAAAACTGTGGGACCACTCCTCTGTGGGGGTTCTTCTTTGGTTCCCCCAACTGTTCTTTTTGTCTCCTACTCGGCAAACTTAAAATTTTGGGGTGACTTCCAACAAATCCAACGTACTAGACAACTACAATTAAGTATAGTTGAAATGGCGGCCTCTTGGCACTAATGTGCCCACACTCCTTGACAGGATTTTAATTCTCCACATGGTCAGTCATAATCTATCTACAGAGAACAGCTCATCTAGGTATGCATTTATATTTTGACTCCATTGACTTCCTTGTTTTTACGTATTGACAAAGCAAATACTATGGGCAACATTTGTATGTAAACATATATATGTGTTTTCTCTCTCTACTATTGCAACATAATGTACTCTTTATGAATGTCAAACCTGGAGTGTTAACTACCATCTTTTGCATTTCCTAGTCTGAGATTTGGCTCTCATTACTGGACTATTGAAAAAGGCAAAACCGAAACGCGTCTGGTCCTCTCCAGCCATCTCAGACAACCTTCCTCTGCCAAGACGTATTTATGACCATGTCTTTTCTCTTTTTTACACTGTTCCATGTGGTTTTGTTATTGTCACAATATGTCATGTTAACTATTCATTGTAATAAAAGCAATTTTTGAATGACTTAAGTCCTGGTTTCTGCCTCAAAAATCCCACCCCTAGCGGAACCTCCTTTGTTCTATATGAGCCAACCTAGTTCTGATAGGGACTGTAGGAGCATTTCCCTGTGGGAAATGAGTTGAGCTGGGCTGTTGGCTAGGAGGAGGATGTCGTCCAGATAGTGGTATACTCGTAAACCCTTCTCTCGTAATGGAACCAACGCTAAAATGAGGATCTTCGTGAACACCCGAGGGGAGGTTGCAGAGACCAAAGGGAGAGCCTGGAACTGAAGGTGGACAAGGCCTACCGCAAACCTCAGGAACCTCTGGAATAATGGACTGATTGGAATGTGAAGGTATGCATCCTTTAGATCGAATGAAATCAGCCAATCCCCTGGCTGGACTACCTGGATGATCGTTTGTAATGACTCCATCTTGAAGATTTTCAGATCTATGTACTGGTTGAGTCTTTTCAGGTCTATTACTGGCCTCCAGTCATCTGTTTTTTTCCGTACCAAAAAAAGAGGGGAGTAAAAACATGTAAAGTGTTCCCCTATTGGAACTGGAACAGCTGCCCCTTGTAGCTGGAGTAACTTTATGTAATGTGCTAAAGCCTGAGCCTTTGGAGGCGATGTTGGGATCTTTTTTGAAAGGAGGCCAGAGGAGGAAGACGAGAAAAATTCCAGGAGTGACCTGAATGAATTGTTGACAGGACCCAAGGATCCTAGCAATGCGTAACCCAGCTGGGAAGAAAGTGTCTTAACTCCGCCCCCACTGGAAGGACCTGAGCCTATCTGGCATCAAAAGGGTTTTGTGGCTTCCTGAGGAGTAGTTAGGGACCTGTTCTTACGAGAATTAAGGAAAGAAGACTGAGTGCCCCTCCAGGGTCTTCTGCCATCTCTCTGTTGTCTCGAATGCCTGAAGTCTCTCACGTTGGATGAGTGAAAATGGGTTTCTGACTTTCCGGTCCTGCGGCAAAAGGACAGACTTTCCTCCCGTCACTCATGAGATGGCTTGGTTTAACTTTTCTCTGAAAAGAGCCTTGCCATTGAAAGGAATCTTGCACCAATTTTGTTTGGATGTCAGGCCGGCCACCCAAGGCTTTAGCCAAAGGAATCTCTGGCTCTGGATGAGCAGCCAATCGTGTCGATAGCTGCCTCTTCAACAAAGTCTGCCGATAATCTGAGCTCTTCCAGAGCCTTGATTATATCCTCTCTGGGAACCTCCTGCTGCAAGGCCGTCTCAATGTTATCCGTCCAGGCTCTGATGGCCTTAGAGATAGAAGTAAGTGCAATAGTCGGCTTAAATGCTGCACCTACTGCGAGATAGCCTCTCTTGAGATCAAAATTGATCTGCCTATCTAGGGGATCCTTGAAGGAGGCAGAGTCGTCCATGGGTAGAGTGATATTTTTGGCTTAACGGACTATAGCCACATCTACTACCGACATGGAATTTTGAGCCTGTGAATCTGATTCAGCCAGAGGATAAAGTTTATTGAGGCGGCCTGAGGAAAATTTCTTGTCCGTTCTCTGCCACTCGTCTTGGATTACCTCCCTGATTTTTCCCATCAAAGGGAAAACAACTTGCTTCCTCTTGAGAAACGGGAAGTACCTCTTGGATGTTAGAGGGGGATCTTCTGCGTCTTCCCAGGCAATGGCCATTTTGACCAGCTGAATGAAGGGAGGTACTATCGCATAACTGAACCCAGAGGGTTCAGACTCCTCTGCAGAATCCTCTGAATGCTGATCCGGGGAGGCCTCCCTGGCTTGGCCGCCCAAGGGGGGTAGAGGAATACTGGCTGCTGAAGGGCCTGGTGCATCAGAAATTTAATCTTGAGCCTGGGCGACTGGAGGGACTGGTTGAGCAGGAACTAAGGATGCAAGCTCTGAGAAGGAATCATTCATGGTCTGTCTGAGAAGGTCAACAACCCCATCAGCCTCGTAGTCCTTAAGACAGTTCCTGCAGACTAGTTTGTCTGGTAGCAGGGTAGCACCACAGGCCTATCACTTCTTTCTTGAAGTGCGGGAAGGAGGAGACAGAGAACAGTATTGATGCTGTGACCTTGACCTGTCCTGGGATCTGTGCCGAGATGAACGGGACCTTCGATCCAGGCTGTAGTCCTCATGATGTCTGGAGGATTTCCCAGACCTCTTGGAGTGTGCAGGACTAAAGAAAGAAGCAAGAACGGGTATCTCCATTACTCTAGCCATACTCTCTTTTTTTCTTTTTCTTTTTCTACTTACGAATAGTTGGTCACATACCTATTGCAGGGAGGATCTTGATTGCGAGACAAATGGCTCATGATGGAATGGCAACAGGATCAGCTGTAAAAAGGAGAAAAAGGGAAGGCGCTAAGGTAATGAGAAAGAAAAGACAAATAGAAATGATCGGGAAATTGCTGGTCTATTCCATTTTTTACCAGCAGGGCTAAGGCAGGGAGAAGCAGGGCGCCACTGAGAAGGAGAGGCCCAGGACTGCACAGAAAGGCAGCCTAAATAGTGTGAGGATAATAAGGGGGGGGGAGGGGGAAAGGCCAGGAATCACCCTCCCCACCCAAAAAGTTTTTAAAAAGGAAGAGGGCAAACTGGCCATTTTTCCCTTAACCAAGATGGCCACCAAGCCACCAAGCCAGACATTCAAATATTAGGAGCAGGATTGTGTTCCTGTGAGGAAACCCTGCAAATAAGGCCCCAAAGATCCACAGAAGGGGGCTTCCAGTCTTTTTAGTACTTTGAGCGACCCAAGAACAGGGACTGCGCATGGGAGAGGCTCAACCCGGCGGAAGCTGCCAAAGGCAGAGGTATGGACGTACTGCTACTTTTCACCAGTCAAGAAGGTATGAGGAAAAAAACGAGAATGATGGGATAGGGGGCTAGGTCTTTATTTTATGCTATTCACTAGTCCTGAGGGAGGAGTTGAGGGGGAGCTCTATCTCACCTGTATGTTGCCATGGATAGGCACCAGGAAAATGTTTTGCCTATAGCTCTACTATAAAGCGAATCCTACAGGTTCATAATTTGCAGTACCGGCAAATTTGTGCGCTGGAGAATATTTTTGAAATCCAAATACACACCTTGAACTATGCTCAGCAGAATAAGAGCCTTCTGAATAAAGCCCCCTTACTATAAAAGAAGGACACAGAGCAACCATATTGTCAGTCCACTACGAAAGCTGCTGTAGGGAAAGGATATGGAAAGCTATCAAACTACATAGGGAGAATATAATATCCCTTTTGGGGTTAAGTTGGGACAGCACTCCACCTCAAAAGGGCTTCCTTCTTTCTCTAGACCTTCAAAAAGCGTTCAATTTAGTTTCCTGGCCCTACCTCTTCGAAGTTTTACGTCGCTGGGGCTTTGGTCCCTTCATTTATTAACATAATCTCTGCTCTTTATTCTAACCCAGTAGCTCAGATCAGGATTCAGGGTCATTATTCCTCGCCGTTCGCTATCGCTTGCAGGACGAGGCAGGGTTGTCCACTCTCCCCCCTGATATTTGCTATGGCCATTGAATCCCTAGCTATCGCGATATCCGGATATTTCTGGAGTCTCCTGTGGTCCCTTCTCCCACAAATGCGCCCTGTTCGCAGACGATATCCTCATGTTTGTCACTTCCCTTCTCATTTCTCTTCCGAGTATTTGTGATCTTCTACGTGACTTTTCTAAGGCATCTGGCCTGACGGTCAATTATGATAAATCCTTGACTTTAAATGTCACGTTGGACACAAAGGAAGTATCTATCCTCAAATCCCGCTTTCCCTTTATCTGGGCTGATACCTCTATCCCCTATTTAGGAATCAACCTGACCTCCAGCATAGCCTCGCTCTTCCAACACAATTACCCCCCCCCCCCTACTTAAATCCCTTATCTTTGACATAGAATCCTGGGCTTCATTATCTCTCTCCTGGCTGGGAAGGATTAATTCCATAAAATGACCCTGTTACCTAAAATCTTATACTATTTTCGTTCACTCCCTATCCCAGTCCCCAGGGGCTATTTATTGAAATTTCAGGCTCGTATCAATAAATTTGTTTAGGGAGGACGGGGATACCGCTTCTCCAAACAAATTCTTTACCGACCTCGTAAACAGGGAGGATTTGGACTACCTAACCTAGCCTGGTATTATCAGGCAGCTCAACTCTCACAATTGTCTGATGTCTATAGGAAAGCTGGGATGCCGGATTGGGTTAATATGGAGAAACATTCAGTACTTCACCATACTATTGACTTTCTGCTTTGGAGTGAACCTAAATTTAGGCCCCCCATCTTGGCCCCTACTTTGTCTCACTCTTTTGTGTTGTGGGACTCGCTGAAACGCAACCCTATGTTGGTTTCTTCCACTCGCCCGTTGGCCCATATCTTTAGGAACCCCAAATTCCCCCCAGGACTAAACATTCAAGCTTTTCAGCGGTGGTTAAATAAGGGTATGTTCAGGATTGGACACTTTCTGTCCCCCACAGGGCCTTTATCAGAGTCGCACTGCAGAGCTAAATTGGGTATGCCACACTCTGAACTCTTCCGCTTCGCTCAGCTGACACACTTCTTACACTCTTTAGAGGGTGCGAGAATGATCCCCTTACAAGTTACTCCGTATGAAAATTGGTGTAGCCAGGGTGACGACAGGAGGCAGGGTATCTCCATCATTTATGGTGCTCTGTCGACGGCTCAGTCTAAAACTCAATATATGCTGGATTGGGAACGCGATCTTGCCTTTACATGGTCCATCGAAGCCTTGAACAGTGCAGTGGCCTCGGCTACTAAAGGTATAACTAATGTACTTTTGGCTGAGGCCAACCTTAAAGTTCTTTCCTGCTGGTACTTGGTCCCATCTAGGGTTGCTAAATTGTATCCTTCCTCTTCACCACTGTGCTTTAGGGGATGTGGACTTCTGGGAGACATGCACCATATTTGGTGGGGGTGCCCCAGAATCCAAAAGTTTTGGAGTGGAATCTTCAATATGACCTGAAGGGTCACGAATGTTCAGCTCTTGAAATCTCCTCAAATTGCTCTCCTTTATGCCCCGGTGAGCCCATGAGACCAGCTACCAAGTATGTACAGAAATTGATACACTTTATGTTGATAGGTGCCAAGATCACAATTGCTGAAGCCTGGAAACAACCCCACATTCCCCTATCTAAAGCTAAGCGCAAGATCTCCTGGATCATGGCCCAAGAGGCTTTGGTGAGCAAATTAGATAATACTTGTGATAAATTTGAGGCTATTTGGGAACCTTGGGCGAGCTATATGAACGTCTCTATTTCCTAATTGCCTCTGGTGCTGCTACTTGAGGACTAAGTACTTCTCTGCCTTCTCTGTACTTTTTCTCCCCCCCTTTTTCTTTCTTTCCCTTTTTCTCATCTGACCCCTGCTTTCGTTTTCTCTCCCTTGTCTTCTCACGAATATTCATCTTATCTACACTGAGAGTTTCACGCTCTGCTTATTGTTATAGTTTGATGCCACATGTTTTCCACGGAGCATGTACTATATGGCTGTTACCATGGTATTTGGACTCCTGCGGTCCTTCGATATGGGTCTCCTTCCCGGCTGGTGCGTTATGTTCCCAATTGGGGCACTGACAGGCCTGGACACCCCGTTACCCGTGTTATATAGCCCGTACATAGCACCTATTGGCATGTTAATGGGCAGACTCTTGTTTTTATTGGTGTTGGATAATTTTGTCCTCTGATATAGTTTACACATGCACCCATCTAACATGCTTTTGTGATTCCTATGTCTCACATACTTTGATAGTGTTCTTTTTGTCTATTTGTATTTTTTTATTCAATAAAAATCTATTGAAAGTAAACTAGATAGGGAGATTTAAGAGGCAGTTAAAAAAACTGTATCTTAAGTCTGATTGCTAGCTCCTTGAGCAATTAACCCAATTTGCTGGCATTAATGTTGTTTATTATTAGACTCTTTTGTCTGTCATTTTATTGTGTTGTTGATTTGAGACCAGTGGCCAATTTTAGCTACTGCCCCATCCATAGCAAACTTTTTTTTTTTTTTTTACTGCAGGCTTCCCTTTAAAAAAGGTTGAGGATTTGTGGTTTACATTTATTTGGGGAGTATATTGGTTTTTATCTAATAATGATATGGCTTAAGGTTGAACTGCTTTTTTTGCTGCAAGTCTTTTTTTTTTTTTTTAATGTTTCTAAACCCACAACAGTAAAATCAGTCTGTCAATGCAGTAAAGCATGCTTGTCATTCTCACTGTGGAACCTAAGGGGTTAATCCTCTGCATCGTGTATAAAGGCTGTGTGATCATGTCTCTCTGATCCTCATTTTCTTTCACTGTCCCCTAATGTTTTCCTGATAATATAGAACTCGGTGACAAGCTGCACATGCTCAGTTTGGTGTTTATTTGGAGAGTTTTTTTTTTCTTGGGAGAGTGCATGTGATCAGCACAGGGCCAATCAGCGTTGTCTAGGCATGTCCAGACAGAGGGTCGGGGAGAATATAAACTCCTCCTACAAGCTTTAACCAGTGGTCGGCCTGACAAAAGACTGCTACTGTATATACTGCTGATGAGAAAAGGTATTTAGCAGTTTATATTTACTAATATGATTGCATTTCTATGTTCTGTGTACTGTGGGAGAACGGATATAGTGAATGCAGGCTCCTGGGTTTAGTAACATTATGTCACACACAACCAGCAAAGTGATTCTTTCCCATGCTGCAATGTCCATGCTCCCGTCCATGGCTAGTGCTTCCTGCTGTCCTTACCATGTCTTCTTCCAGGTTCAGAGTCTTTGGCCATCTTGATTGGCTGGGCCTGGATGACGTAACTCCTGTGCATGTTCAGGGGCAGTACTTAGTTTCAGCACAGAATCATGTTGAGACTGTCCATTGAGCTGCACTGACAGGCAGGGAGAAGCATTTAGAAGTCTTTTTTTAATGAGCTTTCTTCCACTTCAATGAATACAACAAGTGTAAACAAGTGTTACTTCTAATGAGGGTCTCCTGGCATTGGAGAAGAAAATATGTATTGACTGAAATGGCTCAGTGCAAACCACAGCTTAATGAAGTATTTGTTTGCTTCTCGCTAGATCACACTGCCCTGACAGCTCCTGTTACATGGTTGGAGCTAAGCTTTTTTTTTTGGTGCAGAAAATACTGATAACATGTGAACCCTTTCTGGTGTGTCTGGCCAATGTACAGTGCAGCTCTATTGACTTTCACAGGGCAGAGGGTCACCAGAAGTTATGCAGGTGTTGGATTCAGGACCGCGAACTGAGCGCTTGCTAAATAATTTGTAAGTGTAAGACTTCCAAATGTGTATTAGCTCTCATAGAGATCACAGTACTTTTACTAACAATGCTTTCATCTGCTTTTCTATCCAGGACAGAGCCATTTTTATTCAGGTGTAGCGCTACCCCTGCAAGGGCTGCTAGTACCTTTCTCCACAAGCATTTTTCACTTTCATATGGACACAAGAAATCAGTCAATGAACTTGTTTTTGTTGTTGTTTTTTTTTTTTTTTTTTTTAAGGAATAATAACATGGAAGGGGTAGAGGGGTTATCGGATGCCCAACTTCCCAGAAACAATAATTGGGGATAACTTCCTTTCCCTGTACAAACCTAGACTGCTCTCCCTCCTAGACACTCTGGGGTTGATTTACTAAAGGCAAATAGACTGTGCACTTTGCAAAGTGCAGTTGAACACTGTAAGAGCAGTTGCTCCAGAGCTTAGTAAATGAGCAGGAGCTCTGCTGACTTCCATCATCCAATCATGTGCAAGATAAAATGCTGTTTTTTTTATTTTCCTTGCATGTAATTGGGTATTCTTTTCAAAGTGAAGCTATACCTCATTTACTTAAAACAGTTACTTAAAACAATAAATATTCATAATAGGTTAAAATGTCACAATTAAATATATGTTACCATAAAAGCAATAATATACCCAATAAATAACACAAAGTGCCAAAATCAAAATACATAAGTGTCATATAGGTGCATAATAGTGCCAAATAAAGTCCAATGTAAGTTCATAAGTGACTAGGTGAAAGCTGATTACACTTCAGTGCAAAGAAAAAGTGCTGGTGCTCAGTGCTGGATCCTCCAATGGTCCAATAGCCAGTCAAATGAGGTGACTTTAGGGTAAGTAAGGATGTAAACTCACCAGAAATACTGGGTTTAAGTTACCTTACGGCAAAAAGACCAGTAAAGCTTGATGGCCCTCCCGGCCTCAGATACGGTAACTGCTGGGCTTATCCCCCACCGACCGATATCCCCTCCTAGGCAGACGATATCCTCCAGATCCGGTCATTGAAAAATAAACAGCTCCAGATGGTGTAATACCGTTAAAAGGTTTCTTTATTAAAGTTGCTGGTCAAAACAATACATACTATGTTGAATAAATAAAAGCCGTGCCCGCTATCGTGAAGTCTGTAGCGTGGAGAGCGGTAGCTAACGAACTGCATTCCAGCTGACTTCCAGGTAAGCGGCGTGCGTTCCACCTGATGCACGTTTCGTCAGAGCGTATGACGTCTTCAGAGTACCTATCTGCAGCCCATAAGAGTACCCGAGTACCTGTCTCCAGTCAGTCAGAGTACCTGACCACCATGTTCCAGACCAGAGTACCTGAGTACCTGTCTCCAGCCCAGAGTACCCAAGTACCTGTCTGCAGACCATCAGAGTACCCAAATACCTGCCTCCATCCCATCAGAGTATCCAGGTACCTGTCTCCAGCCCAGAGTACCTGAGTACCTATCTGCAGACCATCAGAGTACCCAAGTACCTGTTTCCAGCCCAGAATACCCGAGTACATATCTGCAGCCCATCAGAGTACCCGAGTACCTGTCTCCAGCCCATTAGAGTACATAAGTACCTATCTGTAGCCTATCAGAGTACCCTAGTACCTGTCTTCAGCTCATTAGAGTACCTGAGTACCTATCTGCAGCCCATCAGAGTACCTAAGTAACTGTCCCCAGCCCATCAGAGTACCTGAGTAACTGTCTCCAGCCCATCGGAGTAGCCGAATACCTATCTCCAGCCCAGAGTACCCAAGTACCTATACGCAGCCCATCAGAGTGCCCGAGTACCTGTCTCCAGCCCATAGTACCTGAGTACCTATCTGCAGCCCATCAGAGTACCCGAGTACCTGTTTCTAACCCAGAGTACCTGAGTACCTGTCTCCAGCCCAGAGTACCCGTGTACCTTTCTCCAGCCCAGAGTACCTGAGTACCTGTCCCCAGCCTATCAGAGTACCCGAGTACCTATCTGCAGCCCATGCCTCATAAAATATACATTGGGGTGTTTGCTTTCCAAAATGGGGTCATTTTGTGGGCATTTCCATTTTCCTGGTGCTTCAGGGCCTTCAAAAGTGTGATAGGTTGTAATGAAATTAGATATATAATTTATGCTCCTAGAACACCTGAAGGTGCTGCTTGGAAATTGGGCCTCTGTATGTGGCCAGGCTGTGTAAAAGTGTCACACATATGGCATCGTCATACTCAGGAGTAGCAGAATGTATTTTGTGGTGTAATTTTTGCTATGTACCTGCAATGTGTTAGAAAAATCTTATAAATTGACAACTTTGTGTAAAAAAAATTAAAAATAAAAAAGTTTTCATTTTCTTTCACACATGTGTTATCGCAATTCTCAGGAGGGGTAGCAGAATGTATTTGGGGGTGTATTTGCAAGAATGCATATGCTGTGTGCGAGAAATAACTTGTTATTATGACAATTTTGTGTAAATAAAATATTAATTTCTTCATTTTCCCAAGAATTGTGGGAAAAATTTACAACTTAAAAAAACTCATTATGTCTCTTACTAAATACCTTGGATTCTCTACTTCCCAAAAAGGGGTAATTTTTGGGGGTATTTGTACTGTCCTCACATTTCAGAGCCTCAAGAAATAAGATAGACAGTAAGTACATTAGATGTGATCAGTGATCAATTTTCAATGATTGGCACCATAGCTTGTTAACTCTATAACTTTCACACAGACTAAATAATATCCTCTAATTTGGGTTATTTTTACCTAAGACCTGTAGCAGTCTAAATTTTGGCCCAAATTTATGAACAAAAATTACTTATTTGCAAAATTTTATCATAGAAGCTTAAAAAGCTTATTTTGTATTTTTTTTTTTCTTTAGTTTTCGCTCTTTTTTCACTTATATCGCAAAAAACAAAAAACCCAGTGGTGATTCAATACCACTAAAAGAAAGCTCTATCTGTGTAAAAAAGATTATCATTGTCATTGAGTAATTGTCATTCAAAGTGTGAGAGCACTGAAAGATGAAAATTGGTCTGGGCAGGAAGGGGGTAAAAGTGCCCTGTATTGAAGTGGTTAAAGTATAACAAAAGGCACAACCTTTTTTTTTTGGGGGGGGGGGGGGTTCGATGAAGGAATTAAAATACATGTCAGATTTCTATTTCTCTTTGTTCCTCTGTTAAGGAGATTCACCCCTTTTTTTTCCTGCTATCGTAGAAACTGAAAGAAAATTGTACATGTTGGGTTTATTAATTATAGGTACTTATATAGCGCCAATCAATTTATGCAGCATTTTACATATATATTATACATTCACATCAGTCTTTGCCCTCAGGGAGCTTACAATTTAACCGCTTGCCGACCGCCGCAAGTAGATTTACTGCGGCGGTCAGCCCCTGCCAGGCAGAGTGACGTTAATTAACGTCACTAGCCTGGGAGGGTCTGGGGAGCGAGCGCGCGCCCGCGGAGGCGCGCTCCCGCTCCCGCGCGGTCACGGACCCCCCCGCGCGTGTGACCAGCGGACCCGATGTCCGCCGGCCACTCGGCGATCGGCGGGGGAGAGGGAGAATGTCAGGCAGCTTGTGTAAACAAGCTGCCTGTCATTCTCCTCGCTGTAAAGACACTGATCACACGGATCTAGTATGTAGATCCGTTGATCAGTGTCCTTACAGCTAGAGCCACAGCCAATCACAGTAAGAATCACGCCCCTAGGGACACACACAGCCCCTCCCTCCCAAATAAAGTTAACCCCTTCACTGCCAGTGTATTTTTACAGTAACAGTGCATATGTATAGCACTGATTACTGTAGAAATGTCACTGGTAACCCCAAAAGTGTCAAAAATGTCAGTCAAGGGTCCGATCTGTCCGCTGCAATGTCGCAGTACCGCAAAAAAAATCGCAGATCGCCGCCATTACGCGTTAAAAAAAAAAACAACAAAAATGACAAAAATCTTTCCCTTTGCTAGTAAACTCGATAACTTTTGCGCAAACCAATCAAAATACGCTTTTTGCGATTTTTTTTACCAAACATAGGTAGGATAAAACAAATTGGCCAAAAATGTTAAAAAATTTTGATTTTTACATTTTTTTGGGGGGGAATTTCATATAAAAAAATGTGAAAAATATTGCTATTTTTGCAAAATTGTCGCTCTTTTTTTGTTTATAGCGCGTGATCAAAAAATCGCACAGGTGATCAAATACCACCAAAAGAAAGCTCTGTTTGTAGGAAAAAAAGGACGTCAAATTAGTTTAGGTACAGCGTCGCACGACCGCGCAATTGTCCGTTAAAGTCACGCAGTGCCGAATCGCAAAATACCCCCTGGTCTTTTAGCAGGAAAATCCTCCGGGGCTTAAGTGGTTAAGGTCCCTAACTTACATACACGTACTAGGGTCAATTTACCTACTAGCATGTCTTCGGAGTGTGAGAAGAAACCAGAGGAAACCCATGCAGGTAAAGGGAGAACATGCAAACTGCAGGCAGGTAGTACCATGGTTGAGATTTGAACTGACAACCCTAGTGCTGTCAGGTGGAAGCTCTCACCACTTAGCCAGGGTCACCAGAACATAAATAAAGGGGCAATCTTATAATGGGTACACTAGTTCTGGTGATCCCAGTGAAATTCTGGGATTCCATCACTTTATAGGGATTTCCTGGCATGTACTGTGTTGGCTATGGGACAGTAAGTGAAGGGAAATCTCCCCAATGGGATACAGATGGCAAACAAGAAACTGGCAGGGGTTATAACCCTCCCATACTCTATCCAAAATGAAAAAAGTTTTGCCTTTAGAGCTACTTTAACCACTTTTGTCATTCCGGGTGGATGTCATATTACGTCCTCCCGAAACACACCTTGCGTGCAGCACTGTGTGCGTGATCTGTCACTGGCTGTGTCTACCAGACACTGCCAATGACAGATCACTGTACCAGCCCACTGCCGGTACCATGCGATCACTGTGACCAATCACAGCAGATCACATGACAGTTGTAAACAATGGATGGCTTCCTTTCATGCCATCAATTTTGTACAATTGTGTTGCTAGCTGTGATTGGTCACAGTGATAACATATTACAGACAGGGCCAATCACAGCCTATCTGTTCCATGTGATTAGCTGTGGCGAATTACAGCAATACTCACTGAATGAATCAGTTTCATTTAGAAAAAAATGGGTGTTTATAGCAATGAAATTCATTGGTATAAGCAATCATATGTTAGAAAAAAAAACTCTGATACATTTTTCTAGAGTAGTACGGTGTTACTATGGTAACACTATTACTTTGGTACACAGTGTGTTAAAAAAAAAAAAAACAAATCGTAAAAAAAAAAGTGTAATAAGAAAGAAAGAAAATTGAAAAAAAATAATATTATTTTTTTTTACATACTGTCACCAGTCAGTGTCCTTGATCACAGCCGCACTAGTTATATGATGATGGTGTACTTCACTAGTGACAGTATGTACACAAAAAAAAAATGTAAACTTTTTTTTTTAATTTTCGGTCTTTTGGTTTATTTAGCAAAAAATAAAAAACCCTCTAAATATCTAAAAAAAAAAAATTATAAAAATGTCATATGGGTACAGTGTTGCATGGCCACATAATTGTCATTCAAAGTGTGACAGTACTGTAAGCTGAAAATTGGCCTGGGCAGGAAGGGGATGAAAGTGCCCAGTATTGAAGTGCAACTTAATAGAACAAGGTTAAAGAGACAGAGCATGAGAACTGTCAAAAAAGTCAGCCTGATGGTTTTCAAACTATACCATCAGAACAGTCCACAGAGCAAATCCAACCTCTAGTCAATCATAAAATGATTAGTCCTTGTTCAATCTGTAGCCAGAAACCTAAAACATTTTTCCAGCCTGAACCAAATCAGACCACTGAAAGAGCTGCACATTTAGACCAATCTGTAGCCAGTAGGAACATTTTCAGTCCAGTGGAATTGGCCTAGACCAATGGAGGCATTAGAAATACTACAGGAGTAGTCCAAGCTAGTCTATAGATTCAAACCAGGATGGCTGGATACTCTAAGCAAGTTGTAGCGATGGGATGACTAGGAAGGTCACAGAATCACCCTAATCTTTTGCCCATCAGATCACTAATTGAAGGTCTATGCCAACCAGGACATAAGAACTCTTGTAGGAATACTCCAATCTACAACCAGGAATACTCCATTCTATGGTAGTTAGATGACTAGGCCAAATTGTACAATAGGGAAGAGCAAGAATAACTACTGTATAAGGCTGGGTTCACACTGCTGCATGGAGTGGCTCACAGCAGGGGTCAGGTGAGCCCCTGTTCACCGTTTCAGGTCCAATTTCAGTCTGAATTTTTGGCCTAATTCAGATCTGAAACTGACCAGGAGACGCACAGGACTCCTGTGCAATTCACATTGGAGCCACTCTGGAGATATGTGAACCAGCTCCATAGAGAGCAGGGAAACCCACATCCAATGCACAATAGTGTGAACCCAGCCTAAATGTTATGTTAGAAGGGACTAAAGGAATCAAAAAGCCTATCTTTTAAATCAGTGCATGTATTCACATGTCTCATTCCATCAAATATCAAAAAACCTTCTATCTAAATCATTGCATAGCAAAATAAAGCCTTTTTTAAAAAAGATTGTATTCACATGTTTTGCTCCATCAAATATCCCCCCAAAAAAATGTTATTAAACTTTATTTTAAATTTTATTATGATTTTTTATTTTTATTTTAGGACAGTGAGCAGAGTCACACAAATCATTCTTTTATGCCCCAAATAGCCAACTGCACATCCAAAAACATGGGTGTATGGTATAGAATAACATAATAGAGCCATGTTTCCAAAGTGCATAAACAGATACAAATATGACCAATGGGTGAATGACGGTGGTGTTACATTGTAAAATATATTAATAGTCCATACAAAAATAATCCTGTGCTTTAAAATCAAAATCCATTGAAAGTTACTATTCCATGTATTTGCCCTGGTGCACCAAATAGTAAATATTAAAATATGTGACACTTTATATCAAAATGATATAAAGTGTCCTCAAAATTATATGAATGGATGTCACACCCATAGAGCATGGAGCAGCAAACAATTTATAAAACAAATTAAACAAATTGCACTAAAATCGCACAAACTGTATTATTGATGTCCAAACCCATAGAGCACAGAGCAGCAAACAATTTATAAAAATCGCACCAAAATCGCACGAACAGTATTATTGATGTCACATTGCTTTTTTACCTTGTTATATATATATATATATATATATATATATATTATTTGCTGTTGCACTGTAGATTTTTTTGAATTGATCATTTTGATATAAGGTGTCACGTATTTTAATATTTACTATTTGGTGCACCAAGGCAAACACTTGGAATAGTAACTTTCAATATAGTTTTATTTTGATTTTAAAGCATGGGATTATTTTTGTATGGACTATTAATATATTTTACAATGTAACACCACTGTCATTCACCCATTGGTCATATTTGTATATGCGCAGCACTACGACTATATAATATTGTTTGTATGTGTATAGAGAAAACACAAAGTGATTGCAGCATACACACTAACATATTATAGCAGCTCACAGGATACACTAAAATGTTGTCCAAAGTGCATACAGCTGTTTCAGGTTTTTAGCTATCATCAGTGCAGTATATGAAAAATCGGAAAATTTTGCCAAAATGTTGTCGTCATTTTAGGAAAACGCAGTGGAGTCAATGAGGAAAGCACAATTAAAGTGGTTTGTTTTTGTTTTTTGTTTTTTTTGTTTTGATGAGTGCAATGGGATTTAAATAGTTCCTGAGAGTTAAATGGGATACCCTAACTTGGACCTGTTCAACAAAATTTCAGTAAAATTCTCTTGCACATGCACAGGAGACAAACAACACACATCGGAGAAGAAACCTTAATGCATTATGCTCACACTAAGTCCGCCTTCACACAGGGCAATGTATGTCTCTGCAAGGACCGTGTTTATCCACATGAGGATGCACAGGTGTTCCGTGCATCCCCATGCAGGGAGTCCCATGGATGTCCATGGGCAGGTGCACGGACACAGCCACTGCTCCCAATTTGACATCTACTTGGGTGCCAGTGCACAGCCTCAAATTAACACTGTCTGCGTTTGGGGCCACACACCCCCCACCTGCATTAGCCGCTGTATCTGTGATATGAACGTTATATTACTCGCGCCTAGGTGATGTTATTATTTAAATGTAATAGGAAGCAGCTAGTAATCAAAAGCACTAACTAGTATAGTTTGTGGTTTCAAAATTGTGAAAATAATATATTACTGCGCTAACCTGATAAATGAGTTGATAAAATGTATATAAAGTGCACGTGCAAACGTGTAACAATACTAATAACTTATGCTGATAAATAGAATATTTTACAAAATAAATAAGTAAAGTGCACGTGCAAACGTGTAACAATACTAATACTTATGCTGATAAATAAAATAAGTTATTTAAATAAACAAATAAATAAATAAGCCGTGTATATATTAAATCATAAAATCATTAAAGTGCACATGCAAACTTGTAGACCATATACTGTTATAATTGATGGTAGATCAATGCATAAAAACAGTTCAAATATAGTCCGTGAACGTGAACACAACTTAGTAATGTGCAAAAAACGTGCTCAGAAAAGTCTCTGGTGCAAGATTGGGGTCGTGCGTGACGGTGATCCTTTGGGTTTTAGCACTCTGTGCCCAGGGGTAAGGTAGCACACTTACCAGAGGATGTGGATTCCAATGGCGTACGCCAAAAGGAATCTAAAGCGCTTGAGCTGCTGCTCCCGTGTATGGATGGGTGGGTGGACGATCTCCTTATGGATAAGACTGGACACTCTCATTACAGTCTGTACGGAGCGCACAAGGTGCATCAGCTGTGACTTGATTCCTGGCTCCTCACTGAATCCACCGATCCCGTGATCTGCTCCCCACCCAAGTAAGCTGCAGGCCCCGACAAGGCACCCTGTGATCTGCAGTCCCTAACTCTACAATTTAAAGTGCAGCCGCTGCATCTCAAAATGACATGAATGGTACTGCCTGCGCCGGGATGAACGGGCACACTTGTGCATCCTCATGTGGGTTAAACACGGTTCTCGCTCAGGAGCACGCTGTAGTATGCTCCGTGTGCATTTTAAAATTAATACTGAGACTAAACAAATAAAAATCAAATACACACCAAGATGAGCAAAGATAACACAAATGCAAAGAGCAATAAATGCAATAAACTAAATTTTCCAAATTTACATAACCGGAAATAATTACATTATTCAAGCAAATGTCACTCAAAGGGTAGCTCCACTTTCATGGGGAAAAAATTAGCAAATAATGAAAAAACAATATAGTGTGTACAATTGCGACACAAATCATATTGTAATTGAATGATATTAAAAATGACCTTTCCTTTTCAATCTGCAGCTGTTGTAATTTTCTGGAAATGCAATGCAATATGGCTACCTGGGGATGTTCTGTACACAGAATGTATACTGACCACTCCCCCAGAAACATCATTTCCTGCTTGTGTGATTGGCTCACCAATTTTCCCAGCAGTTTGCCTAAGATACAAGTCAGATTTCTGGCATCCCCTGCAACAAAAATGTTATTTTTGGTGGGATACTCCCAATAGGAACACGTCTAAAGGGATGCAGGCCCAGCAGCTTTCCTCATTAGAGCTCTGCAGCAGCCACAGCTGATAGATAATTATGAAACCACTCCCATTTGACCCACTCAGCACAGAGACACAGAGGAAGAAATAATGATTTCTTCAGAATAACAAAAGGCAGAAATCTTCAACAAAGTTTGTTAAACCCAGAGGGGATTTTTTTTTTCTCAACAAAAGTGGAGTTACACTTTAAGCAACTCAGTGAGTGAATTTGAGAGTTTTGACCTCACATTTCACCAACATTTTACAAATGGTAAAGTCTAATTTTACAATAAAATCAGTTTGCCTGCAACTACTCCTACTGTTGTTCAGGTACCCTGATGCTCCAACCTGCAGATATTCATCACATGACTTGGCCCACCGGTAGCCTTCAACTAACAAAACCATATTTTTTCCTTTATTTTTCTTTATGAAACGTCCAGTGAAATTTAGAAGAAACTAATTAACTGCAAAGATGTGTTCCTAAGATATGCATGGCCATCCGCCATGACATTCCTGAAATATCAAATAGCCTAATCTAATTGTTATTATTACATTTTTTTTTTCAGAATACATAGGTCATAAATGTGCAGCGTAACCCGAAACACTTACAGAGCTGCCAGCTGGCCCGATCTCTATCATTCCAACCTGCTGCCCCGCGGTTCTCCTTTCTTTTGCGCGGGGCTTGAAGTTACGCTTGCCGATAATTGCATGGCAGGTAATAAAAGAACTCAAAGTCAGTGACGGAATGTTTGGCATTTTCATCCGAATTCTCAAATGATTTTATTAAAAGCATTCTGTCTTATGAAGGCAAAGGGATAATGATTACGGTTAACCTAACAAGGGTGTAGCTTTAAAATTCTATGTGTAATAGGTACAGGTGTGTTCCTTAATTATACTCCCCCTCATTTAAGTTTTTTTAAAGATTTTCAGCAAATTCAAGCTAAACTCCAGGCAGATAGAAAATAAATAAATTACATAGTTATGCATTTCTCGAATACATCATAAAGCATATTTTTGTAAATGCAAGCAGCTTAAAACTGAAGTATCATCGTTTTTTAACCTTTTACCTACAGATAATCCTATAATAAGGCTTACCTGTAGGTAAAATTAATATCTCCTAAACCTTGCAGGTTTAGGAGATATTCTCCCTGCATGCAGCCGCTGAAACCAGCGGCACATGCATGGGAGTGACGTCATCGTGGCTCCAGCCACTCACAGTTCCGGAGTCGGAAGAGACGCAGAGGGAACATGACAGCTCCCTCAGTGGTGTCCGGTGCGACCGTGTCAGGGCTTCGTTTTAAGGTAAGTATTTCATAATGAGCTAGTATGTGATGCATACTAGCTCATTGTGCCTTTGTCCAGCAGGGCTTTTTTTTTTTTTTCAGTGAGGATACAACCACTTTAATTACCTGAATTTATCCTAGAAACACCAAAAAAAAAAACATAAAAACTCAGTTTAGTTTATTATAGGATTAAAAATGTACAACAAATAAAATCAGAAACGGGAAATAAATCCCAAATCTTACCGTGCCCTCCGCTTTGCAGCCATCTTGGACATGTGCAGATTGCTGCCTCTTATAGACTCTGATTGCATCATCACTTGCCTGCTGCCTGGGCATCGCACAGTGATGATGCTGCACACCTGACTATATCTATCACCTGATGGGTTGCAGTCCTTGCCCTTGTGTTTGTGCTCCAAGGTGCATCTCTGCTAGCAGTCTTCTGTTCTCGTGTTCCTCCTGACCTGGCTTGGCTGACAACTCTCCTGGCTCTCGACCCTGCATTGGCAGATGACCCGGCATTGACAGATGACCCGGCATTGGCAGACTACCCGCTTCTGGACTCGACCCCGGCTTGGATGACTACCCGCTTCTGGACTTGACCCTGGATTGTTCCTGCTCCCACTTCCTCACTCTTGCTGTGCGTTTATTGTTGTTTGCTCAAACTGCTTTGTTTTACCTGCATCCCCATGTGGTCTGGTTTCCTGGCACCCTGACATAATAGCAAACATAGAAATATGACAATCAGATTACCCTTTTGTCTGAAACAATCCAAGAGGTCAAAGCATTTTGGCATTCAATGTTTCTTCAGGACCTTTGTTATTGGAGACAAGAAAGAGTAACCTAACTAAGAAAATACAATGTATTATACATATATATTATACCATTTATATATGTGCAGTCATGAGAAAATGTATCCGTGCACACTCACATATATTCAAGATATCAGATGCAGTAATACGGATGGAGGCACAGGTTAGTCCCCTGCTACCTACAGATCTCCTGATGTGGCTCCCAACAAGATAACATCAGGCTATTCTGAGTCCTTCTTTATCCCACTCCCTATGTCTCTGGGACACGGTGTGCAAATTATACTCATTGAGGTCTCCCCACTGCCCTGTGGCCCCTAAAACGAATAGCCTGCATTTTCCTCCAGGGCAGACTTCCCAACAATTCACGTGGTGGGTTAACAAAAGCCTTTACAGGAAAGCACACTTCATAGATCACAAAGGGTTTTGGCAACTATCTTATTTTCTGGACATGCAACAGATGCCCCAGACAGAATCCTTTTGCCTGTATTAAATTATTAATTTTGATCAAATCCGAGTACAGACCAGATAGAAATAACCACTAGGATCTTATTTGAAAACAAATGCTAATGCGGACCCAAGTCACATAAGGGGATATCATCAGGGCTCTATGTCCTCTTCAAAAGTCAGCAGACTAAGCCCTCCTACCAAATGGCATGGGAATCAGACCTGAGTGACTATAGAGGAGGTATGGGTGCAGTGGTCAACCATGATGCACAAAGGAATACTCAATACTTCCTTAGTGGAAGCGAATTACAAAGTGCTTTCAAGATGGTCCCTGGTCTTGGCGAGGTTGGGGAGATTGTACCCTGGCACTTCACCCCTTTGCTTCAGAGGTTTCGGGTGAGAAGATACTATGTTCCATGTCTGATGGTCCTGTCTGAAGGTCCAGCACTTTTGGATCAGAATATTCACCATGGTTTGTTCAATGACGGGACAAAACATACCTAATAATCCTAAAACGGCGCTGTTTGCGAAATTGCTGGAGGAGATCCCTAGACATCTCTGAATTCTCATTTTTTCCCTTTTCTTAGCAGCTAAAATTACTTTAGGGCAAGCATGGAAATCTCCAGTGCAATGTTGCATTAGTAAAACATAAACTTTCCTGGATCATGGTCAATGAAAACCTTGCCAGCATCCTCAGAGACAAACAATTCAGATTTGAAAAAGTGTGGTCCCCCTGGATTAAATACCTGTAAGCACCATAGTTCCCGGAATTCGGTGGTCAGGCTCCTACAATTGGTTGTTGTGTTATATTTACAATGATCTGAGACCTCATTACCTTTGAGGGTGCTTAGATATTTCTAGATCTTTATGATACCGTTTGTATCATAAGAAGATTGTTACATTTTTAAATAAAAATCTATTGCAAACAAGATATCAAATGCGGGCAGTATATGGTGGCGGTGGCCAATAGCGGTGATATAGTTGTAATACACACTATCTGTCATGGAGACAAAAAAAGACAGCGCATAGTCAGCAAACTGGGAAAAAGAGAGGAGGAGGAAGGAGAACTAATATAATCATAGTAATACTTATAACGAAGCCAAATACTCATTAAATAAACTCACTTCTCAGTATTTGTTGCCCACAATAAAGGAATTACCCCAGGTTCAAAGCCACCAACTATGTAAAGCAATGAGCAACATCCATATGAGGGCCAAAGGAAAACCACATATATCAATAAATAGATGGGGCTAATACCTCATCCATATTCCCATCATATAATGCAATTAATATGCTGACACAAGACACCTGATAGCAAACAGTGGCTCCACCCCACAACAATGGACTGGATGCATTTCTGCATTACCATGTCCTTCATCCTTTGTGCTACATCCAGGGCACTTTGGATTGCTTAAAAAATATGAAGGCATTGTGATACCACCTGGTTGATCATTAGTGTTTATTGATATTGAGGCCCTTTGCTGCAGTATCCCCCATTCCTTAGGAGCTGCTGTAGTTGATAAATTTCTCAGTAAAAGGAAAAATGTAGCTTGGCCCTTTAATAGGCTCATCTCGGAGGTGTTGCAGCACATTTTCAGTAAATTTGATGGCTCCCACTACCTTGAGGTGCAAGGGATGACGATGGAGACGTATTGTACCCCATCATACACCAATCTGTACCTGCGGGGAGTGGGAGCAGGAACTTTTCTGTGACCTCTGAGGAGCCAGACGTTTAGCTAGTTGTGGGTCAAGTGGGCGCTTCTTAGACTTAAAGCTGAACTCCAGGACAAGCAAATATTTTCTAAATATAACAGACGTTTATATTTGTACTGAATTTTGATATGCATTTTGTAGTTCTACAACTGGATAGGTAATCAGCTAAATGCTCATAGAGAGAGAGTAACTGTAATTTGCAGTTTACCAAACAGGTGCAAAGTTATAAGTGATACAAAAAAACAGGTTTAGGATGGCAAAGAACATGCTTACATTGCAGAATAATACAAGACAGATTATGAAAGCTGCAAAAAATAAAATCTTCACAGCAATGTCTCTGTCAGGGTAACATGTGGCTGCTTAGGAACCTAGGGAGTTTTGGGAAATGGAGGTAAAGAAGGCATAGGATTCTAAATCTACACCCCTGTGTTGTATGGATTTACTGGACATGCCATAGCAGCAAGCTTATTTGCATTGTGCTGGACATTCGAATTCATATGTTTGGAAATTATTTGCTACATAGCCGGAAGCTCCTGTCCATTTGAGTATTAGCAAACAATTCCAAGCAAGGTGAAAATACTACATTTTCTATAGAAACTGCTGAATACATTACGGAAGCACTCTCTATTGGAATGAATAGCTTTTCATTTTTTTAAATGTACAATACAGGCATGCCTCACTTTTAAGTACACAATGGAACCAGAGCATGTATGTAAAATGAAAATGTACTAAAAGTGAAGCAATACCTTTTTTCACTTCTCAATGCATGTAAATACACTAGCTCTATGGGAAATCTTGGTCAGCTTGACATGGCACTGCTCCCAAACCATAAGTGACAGGGACTTCAAACTTGGAAAGCACGTTAAGGGGACCTAGAACTATGATATAATAGATTACCTAGGCAAGTTGGCCGACCATAAAATAGGATATATTGTAGTCCTGGTTCCCCTCTCGGTGCTCCCTACGTTTGGTGTCCCTGTCACTTATGGTTTGGAAGCAGTGCCATGTCAAGCCGACCAAGATTTCCCATATACGCCAATGTTAAAAACCAGGAGTAGTGCCATGCCAAGCTGACCAAGCTTTGTCCATACTCGCAAGTGTACGTAAAGTGAGTGTACGTAAAGTGAGGTATGCCTGTATATAAATGTAACGGTACCCCCAAAGGAACCGCTTGTAATTTGGGTGCTCTGTTCTGTGCCTCAACTTCAAGATCACCATCAGCCCTTCTTCAAGAACTGGATGAATGGAAGTTATTGCAAGAATATATAAGTAAAAATGTATAGATATCTTTAACTGGACTTTGAAGAAGTATCAAGAAATAGAAACAAGCCTTTTAGCGGTGAATTAACTCATTGTATTGGTTTGGGTTAGAAAAAATTGTGTTTTGAGCATTGATGAGAATACAGAAGGTAGGTTCAGACATAGTCCACTGGACAGTATAATCACTGTATCTAAGTAACTTAGAATAGAGTTCTTTACCACTAGACTGGAATTAACAAATACTGTAAATCAGCAAGATCAGCAATAAAAAATGAATATAATCTTTAACTGCAATGTGAATATTAATACTATAGTACTATAACTACTGGACAGTGTAAACATACAGTATAATATAAAACAATGTGCAATATTTCTTATAGTGCAATATCCAAAATAAAGTCTGTGTCAAAAAATGAATCCAAAATGTATCCAAATATGTATGACAATATGATGATATTTCCATCAATTCCCCTTAAGGGCTCTCACCTTACATTTTGACCCTCATTACAAAGGCTAAATTTAGCATGAGGATAAAGTCAGTTCAGATCAATAGCCACAGATGGATGTTCTCTTAGGTGAATGTACACAGCTTCAATGAATCACCAGCAGGAACCAAGAACTCAAGCAATTCTAAAAACAGCCTCATGTGGCAAGTGAGACAGGGTACTGTTGATTCTCCTTCGTGGGATCCTCACAGAAAGATGTCTGAAACCCTAACTTTATCTGACAGCGTCATTTAATTCTCAGGTGCGGCCAGGATAGTGAAGTTTTATGGGTAATCAGACAGCGGAACTATGCCAATCGGATCAAGGCATGTATGAATCCACAGCTCTGCACCCACCCTGACCGAAAGTCCTTGGTCTCCTCTCTACCATACACCAGAAGTGAATGATCTAGATCATTCACTTCTGATGTGTGGTAGAGAGGAGACCAGAGGCTTGCCTTGATTTGACAGGCATAGTTCTGCTGTTTGATTACAGCCAGACCCAAAATCTTCAACGGGTGTAAATATATTCTGTTATAACCACAAATTATATGAATCTACTTTGTATGTGCTAAATGCCTCTGCAAAGCCAGATTTTTCCTTGAACATGTAGTAGTGACATCATCACTTGGTTGTACAGAGGCCCTAGGGCACCCTGCTGATCCCTTCTCCCAGTAAGCCTGGTGAGGATGTGACATAAACTTATAAAAGTTGTTTCTGGCTACAGGAACAATGAAAGATTAAAAAAAAATAAATAAATGAATGCTGGAATATGCTTTAGAGGGGGAAATGGGGAGAAATTGGGTCACACCTATAAAAATGCTGTGAAAAACCCCCAAAAATATAAATAAATGCAAAAATAACATAAAAAATTGACTTTAAGATAAACCCTAAAATATACATAGTTCAAAACATGTACTCATAAATACACCTCATTTCCTTTAAAGGGAAACTCCAGTTTTTAAAAAAAATGGATTTATAGAATGGGTACACTGGATCCACATTTCCTAGGCTGACCTGTGATGCTTGCTCTTGCATTCCTTATGACTTGCTCATACACAGCTGTAATCAGCAGCATCTAACAGTCATATATTGTGCTATATAAAGTTACTGGCCGTTTGCTTTCTTTCCCAGATTCCTCTACCCCGTTCTTCGGTTCCCAGAAGTAGGCATCTCTGTTATTTAGGGTTAGTTCCAAATAAGTTTTCAAAAAAATGCATAGTATGTCTTGGCCTAATTTTAATACTCTACGTGGTTCCAAAAATCTGTCTGTGTTTTCTTTATCCCGTATCCAAACTTTTATGAAGCATCGTGCTTCGCGGCTGCTGTCCATTTGTTTGTGTAGGGATGCGCCTTTCTATAAGGAACAGTAAATAGTTCTGAATATGGAGCAGTTTATGAACCAAGCTCTGAAGGTCAATGTACTGTAACCTGCTGCAGACACAGAAGTCACAGTGAAGCCCTGTATTATAGTATGGGACTATATTTCACAATAGTTTCTACCTTCTTATAAATGCAGTTTACTGGGGAAAAAAATAGTCAATAGGCTCTTTTTGAGGTTGGATGTTTTTCTCCCCTAGGCCAACCACATTGTGCTACCTCTTCCCTATGCCCGCAAACTGGTTTGGACCCCCCCTACCCCTCAACACATGCACAAAAGTGCAAAAACATTTCTTAAAGCAGTATTAAACTTAACACCAAAAATGTAATATATTCCAGCTTATCAAACCTTGCCAGTGGTGGCTGCATTTGTTTTCTTTTTAGCCTTCTCCCCTCTGTTTTCACCTGGCGATCTGGCCAGTAACACACCGCCTGTAATAGAGTGCCTTCACTCTGGATGAAGGAGAACAGGGACACCTTTGGACATCAGCATTGTCAATTTGGGGGGAGGGGAGTGTTAGATGTACAGTAATGTGCAAAGGTCTTGAGCAGGTGTGAAAAAATGTTGTAAATTAGGAATGCTTCCAGAAAGAGAAGTGTTAATAGTTATTTTTTATCAATTAACCTGCTCCCATCCACGCTACAGCCGAAGTACGGCTGCAGCGCGGACTCACATTTTCGGGAGGCCGTTTTTAAACGGCCTCCCAGAAACAGTCTCCCCGCGCGCACGTCCCTTGGACACAGCTGATCACAGATCGTGGTGAATGGCCAATCACAGCGGCCATTCACCACGTGATCGGACCGTCCAATGAGAGATGATCTCATATGTAAACATATGAGATCATCTCTCATCGCCAGCTCTCCTTCCTCACACGGAGACTGCAGTGTGAGGAAGGAGGGAGAGCTGCCCAGCGCCGGGGACACAGAAAAAAGTAATCAGGGCACTGATTACCAGTGCCCTGATTACACAAGGGACACCAAACACACCATCAATGCCCACAGTGCCCGCCATCAGTGCCCCCCATCAGTGCACACAATCAGTGCCCATAGTGCTGCCAGTCAGTGCCCATCAGTGCCTGCTCATCTAGGCACTGATGAGCAGTGACTGGCAGCACTATGGGCACTGAGTGTGGGCACTGATGGTGCTGCCCATCAGTGCTCATCAGTGCCGCCCATCAGTGCTCATCAGTGCCACCCGTCAGTGTCAATCAGTGCCACCCACCAGTGCCCATCAGTGGCGCCCACCAGTGCCCATCAGTGCCACCCGTCAGTGCCCATCAGTGCCACCTCTCAGTGCCCATCAGTGCCACCTCTCAGTGCCCAGCAGTGCCACCTCTCAGTGCCCAGCAGTGCGGCCTATCAGTGCTCATCAGTGCCTCCTATCAGTGCTCATCAGTGCAGCATATTAGTACCTCCTCATCAGTGCCACCTCATCAGTGCCCATAAGTGCCACCTCATCAGTGCCCATCAGTGCAGCCTATCAGTGCCCATCAGTGCCGCCTCATCAGCGCACATCAGTGAAGGAGAAAAATGTATTTATTTTCAAAATTTACTCACAGAAAATAAGAAAAACTTTTTTTTTTCAAAATTTTCTGTCTTTTTTCTTTTTTTTTGTAAAAAATAAAAAACCCAGAGATGATTAAATACCACCAAAAGAAAGCTCTATTTGTGTGAAAAAAATGATAAAAATTTCATATGGGTACAGTGTAGCATGACCGCGCAATTGTCATTCAAAGTGTGAGAGCGCTGAAAGCTAAAAATTGGTCTGGATGGGAAGGGGGTTTAAGTGCACAGAAGGCAAGTAGTTAAAAAAATGGAAAGTAAATAAACAGAGAAAAATCAAATCAATATTTGGCGTGACCACTCTTTGCCTTCAAACCAGCCTCAATTCTCCTTGGTACACTACACACAGTTTTTGAAGAAACTCGGCAGGTAGGTTGTTCCAAACATCTTGGAGAACTAACCACATATCTTCTGGGGATGTAGGCTGCCTCAAATCCTTCTGTCTCTTCAAATAATCCCAGACAGACTTGATGATGTTGAGATCAGGGCTCCGTAGGGGCCAAACCATCACTTCCAGGACTTCTTGTTCTTCTTTACATTGAAGATACATTGCCTGGCCACCTGGAATGAACTAAGCAACTAACTAAGCTAAGCATGCAGTAATTATCCTACTGGATAGTTACTGCATGTGCCAAAGAATGAGGTCAGCTGACTACCTGAATATATTGAATGACCAGGTTATTCCATCAATGGATTTTTTCTTCCCTGATGGCACGGCCATATTCCAAGATGACAATGCCAGGATTCATTGGGCTCAAGTTGTGAAAGAGTGGTTCAGGGAGCATTTTAACACATGGATTGGCCACCACAGAGTCCAGAACTTAACTCCATTGAGAATCTTTGGGATGTGCTGGAGAAAGCTATGCGCAGTGGTCCGACTCTCCCATCATTAATACAAGATCTTGGTGAAAAATGAATGCAACACTGGACGGAAATAAATCTTGTGACTTTCCTGAAGCTTATCGAAACAATGCCACAACAGTGAATGTGTGCCGTAATCAAAGCCAACTAAATATTAGAGTGTGTGACCTTTTTTTTGGTGCCGACTTTTTTTTTTTTGGCCAGGCAGTGTAGTTCGTAATGAGATCGACTGTATGTTTGGGGTCGGTGTCTTGGTGAACAGTGAATTTGGGGTTAATCACACACCTCCCCGAGGGTATGGTATGGTATGATGGATAAGTATCTGCCTGACAAATTGAAACCAAACTCCAGCTAGTTACGCAAGCAGTTACAGCAACATTATCTTTTCTTTTTGGAATAAGGGTTTTACATGAATAAATAAAAGCTGATCATTTTAAGCATTCTTGTCAGTGGTAATTGGTTTGTCTCAACCTTCTAACTTCCACATCTGCAAAAGAGCTTGTTGTGGTGAAAAACAACAGACTTACTGGTTGAATCACCCGATGAATAGAAAGAAAAGAAAGAATAAAAAGAAAACGGTAAGTTATAACATAATAAATGCATGCTTCTGGGTTCAATACTGCTTTAACCACTTCTTACCCACCTGCCGTCATTTGACGATGGAGCGGTGTATCCATTGTTCTGGGATGCCGTCATATGATGGCGCACCAGAACAGCCTCTCTCACGTGCCCCCGGGGGCACGCAGAGCGACAATCGTTACCCTGATCTCGGTAAAGAGTCAATGAAATGACTCTTTACCTATGTAATCGGCTGTGTCCAATTACATGTAAATAAGGAAGTGCCGTTATTCGGCTCTCCTCACCTCACACTCTGACAGTGTGAGGCGAGGAGAGCCAATCAGCGGCTCCTCCTCGCAGGGGAGACAAGGACATGTAATCAGGGCACTGATCATCAGTGCTCTGATTACAGAAAATCAAAATAAAGTGCCAATCAGTGCCCGCAGTGCCCACTATCAGTGCCCACAATCAGTGCAAATAGTGCTGCCAGTCAGTGCCCATCAATGCCTGCTCATCTAGGCACTGATGAGCACTGACTGGCAGGACTATGGGCACTGATTTTGGGCACTGATGGTGCTGCTCATCAGTGCCACCCATCAGTGCTCATCAGTGTCACCCGTCAGTGCCCATCAGTGCTGCCCATAAGTGCCCATCAGTGCCGCCCGTCAGTGCTCATCAGTGCTGCCCGTCAGTGCCACCTCACAGTGCCCATCAGTGCCACCTCTCAGTGCCCATCAGTGCCGCCGCTCAGTGCTCATCAGTGCCGCCTATCAGTGCTCATCAGTGCCGCCTATCAGTGCGGTATATTAGTACCTCCTCATCAGGGCCACCTCATCAGTGCCCATAAGTGCAACCTCATCAGTGCCCATCAGTGCAGCCTATCAGTGCCCATCAGTGCAGCCTATCAGTGCCCATCAGTGCCGCCTCATCAGTGCACATCAGTGAAGGAGAAAAAAAAAATATTTTCAAAATCTACTTACAGAAAATAAGAAAAACTGTTTTTTTTTTTTTCAAAATTTTCTGTCTTTTTTTTTTTTTGTTAGAAATAAAAAACCCAGCAGAGATTAAATACCACCAAAAGAAAGCTCTATTTGTGTGAAAAAAATGATAAAAATTTCATATGGGTACAGTGTAGCATGGTCGCGCAATTGTCATTCAAAATGAGAGAGCGCTGAAAGCTGAAAATTGGCCTGGGCAGGAAGGGGGTGAAAGTGCACTATAGGCAAGTGGTTAATTATACTCAAAATACAGAGGCTTAGTGGTAAACACGTTTGTCTTGCAACACTGGCATCCTTGGTTTAAATACTGGCCAGGACACTATGTGCATGGAGTTACACGCTCTCCCTGTGCTTGCGTGGGTTTCCTCTTGGTACTCTTCCCATACTCCAAGGACATGCTGGTAAGTTAATTGACCCTAATACGTGTAAAAAGGATATTGGAGTGTACTTACAATAAATCAGCAGTACATGGCTCTACCTCCCATTACTTTGTGTCTGGTACATCTTCTTTCACTGCACAAAATTTAAAGGAATTGTAAAGGCAGAAGGTTGTTTTATCTTAATCCATTCTGTGCATTAGGATAAAAAACCTTCAGTGTGCAGCATCCCCCCTAATACTTACCTGAGCCCATCTTGATCTGGCGATGTTGCGGAAGTGTCTCAGACTCTCCTCCTCATTGGCTGAGACAGCAGCGTGGCGCCTTTGGCTCCCGCTGCTGTCAATCGCATTCAGTCAGCCAATGAGGAGAAAGAGGGGACAGAGCCAGGTCACAGCTCTGTGTCTGAATAGACACAGATAGCTGAGGCTCAGGTCGGGTGCCCCCATTGAAAGCTGTTTGCTGTGGGGGCACTCAACAGGAGGGAGGGGCCAGGAGCACTGAAGAGGGACCCCAAAAGTAGAGGTTTTGGAGTAGATTTCAAAAGCCGGTAATTGTTTTCTGACTTTAAATTGTAAGTTCTTTTGAAAGCAGGGACTAATATGAATGTACCATAAGAAAAATGCTGCATAAAGTATTATCAATTTTTAATTACCTGTAATAAATCATAAATAAATCACAAATGTACCCACAGAAATACAATCAGTACCGTAAGTGACACAACCAGAAATATGACCACAAAAAAACAACCAGTATACAAAAGGGAACGTCCATAGAAGTGCAATGAATACCGTACCGAGAACATGACTGCAGTGACATAGTCAGTATTGTACTAACCATGGGGGCATCTGCAGAGACAAAACTAATATTGTAGCAGCACACCCAGAAATATATTTTGATAGACCTTTACTTTTTCTTTTGTTTGAATTAGGAGGAAGACGAGGGTGGAGATTTGTTTTGCAGGCCCTGTAATTCTATAAGTAGCAGTAAACAGCATACATTTAAAGTAGCCAGGTGGCTTTTTGAAGCCCCTGACAGCGATGGCACCCTAAGTACTGGCCTATTGAGAAACCTGGCCTTGACTGTTATTATGAAAACAATATAACGGTGTTTAACAGTGCATCACTTTTTCCACATTTTGTTATGTTACAGCCTTGTTCCAAAATGGATTCAATTTATTATGTTATATAAAAATTCTACAAACAATACCTTATAATGTCAATGTGAAGCAAATTTGTTTAAAATCTTTGCAAATTTATTTAAAATAAAAAACAAAAAAATCACATGTACATAAGTATTCACAGCCTTTGCCATGACACTCAAAATTAAGCTCAGTTGCATCCCGTTTCCCCTGATCATCCTTCATATGTTTCTACAACTTGATTGGAGTCTACCTGTGGTAAATTCAGTTGATTGGACATGATTTGGAAAGTCACACGCCTGTCTTTATAAGGTCCCACAGTTAACCGTGCATGTCAGAGCACAAACCAAGCCATAAAGACCAAGGAATTGTCTGTAGATTGTATCAGGTTTGTATCAAGCCACAGGTTTGGGGAAGGGTACAGAAAAATGTCTGTAGCATTGAACATCCCAATGAGCACAGTGGCCTCCATCATCTGTAAATGGAAGAAGTTTGCAACCACCAGGACTCTTCCTAGAGTGGGCTGCCTGGCCAAACTGAGTGATCGGGGGAGAAGAGCCTTAGTCAGGGAGGTGACCAAGAAGCCGATGGTCACGCTGACAGAGCTCCAGCATTTCTCTGTGGCAAGAGGAGAACCTTCCAGAAGAACAGCCATCTCTTCAGCACTCCACCAAACAAGCCTGTATTGTAGAGTGGCTAGATGGAAGCCACGCCTCAGTAAAAGGCACATGACAGCCCACCAGGAGTTTGTCAAAAGGCACCTTAAGGACTCTCAGATTCTCTGGTCTGATGAAACAAAGATTGAACTTGTTGGCCAGAAATACAAGGGTCATGTCTGGAGGAAACCTGGCACTGCTCATCAGCTGGCCAATACCATCCCTACAGCGAAGCATGGTGGTAGCAGCATCATGCTGTGGGGATGTTTTTCAGCAGCAGGAACTGGGAGACTAGTCAGATTGAGGGAAAGATGAATGAAGTAATGTACAGAGACATCCCTGATGAAAACCTGCTCCAGAGCACTCTGGACCCCAGACTGGGGTGAAGTTTCATCTTCCAACAGGACAACGACCCTTAGCACACAGCCAAGATAACAAAGGAGTGGCTACAGGACAACTCTGTGAATTTCCTTGAGTGTCTCAGCCAGAGTCCAGACTTGAACCCGATTCAACATTTCTGGAGAGATCTGAAAATGGCTGTGCACGACGCTCCCCATCCAACCTGATGGAGCATGAGAGGTTCTGCAAAGAAGAATGGGAGAAACTGCTCAAAAATAGACGTGCCAAGCTTGTAGAATCATACTCAAAAAGACTTAAGGGCTGTAATTGGTGCCAAAGGTGCTTCAACAAAGTATTGAGCAAAGGCTATGAATACTTATGTACATGGGATTTTTTTTATTTTCACATTTTTATAAACTTGCAAAGATTTCAAACAAACTTCTTTTATGTTGTAATTATGGGGTATTGTTTGTAAAATTTTATAGAAAAAAATGAATTGAATCCATTTTGGACCAAGGCTGTAACATAACAAAATGTGGAAAAAATTGAAGAGCAGTGAATACGTTCCAGATGCACTGTATATAACCCATTGGCATTGCAGCTTTTCAAGGATGGTTCTTCTGGGTAGGTGAAAATTCACTCCTTTCTAAAAACTATGGATAGTAATGCCCATGACCAGAGAGCATCTACAATACATTTTACAAGTTCAGATTACAGGTCAGCCACAATTTAAAGAATTTAAAGAGGTTTGGTGGGTTGACAGGCAGGTGAATACACAGAACAATTGATATAAAAATCATTAGGTCCTACATCATGGGCTAGGGTAGATTTCCTTTACTTATTTAAAATAGCAATACAACTTTTTCCCCTGCACTTTACAGTAGTACATGAAGTTCCAGCATCAGAATCATGGCACTCCGTGACCTTGGACTGAGGTTTTTAGGAGTTGGAGACATAGCAAATGATTTGAAATTTTAATCCAATGCCAACACTAACATCAGCATACTGAGCTTTAGCAATGGGATCCTCTGTGCCAAGATCACATCCCTGCAGTGTACTCATATGGTGCCAAGATCTCAACACTAGAAGAATGTAATTGGCTTTAAAAAGAATGTTAAACCTTTTATGTCATACCCAAAGGATAGCCACCATAGTCAAGGAACAACACCCACTCATGTACACACACAACAAGGGCTTGGGGGGCTAATTGAAAGCTACCTACATGTTTTGGGATTGTGGGAAGAAGACAGAGCACCTAGGAGAAATGACCACATATGTAGGGAAGGCCAACAAACATTTTGTCTGGCAAGGAACAGAATTGGCTAAAAGGGCTTATCCAAAGGGTGGTAATAAATAGCGCATACTCAGACTGGTCTGGGGTGGTAAGTGGGATCCCCCAAGGCCCGGTCCTGGGACCAACCTTGTTCATTTTATTCATAAACAGCATTGAGGACGGGATCAGTAGTTCTATCTCAGTTTTTGCAGATGACACAAAATTAGGCAGGGCAATAACTGCACAGCATGATATCTTACAGAATGACCTGAACAAAATAACAGAGTGGCAATGACATGGCAAATGAGGTTTAATGTGGAGAAGTGTAAGGTTTTGCACTTGGGGACTAAAAGCATAAAAGCACAATACACTTTAGGGGGGGAACCTTTGGGGGAATCAAAAATGGAGAAAGATCTGGGAGTCTTGGTAGAGGATAGACTAGGCAATAGCATGCAATGTCAAGCGGCAGCTGCCAAAGCCGGCAGAATATTAGCATGCATAAAGAAGGGGATGTATTCCAGAGATAAATCTATAATCCTACCACTTTATAAAACTCTGGTCCGACCACATCTGGAGTATTCTGTCCAGTTCTGGTCGCCAGTCCTCGGGAGGGATGTGTTGGAGCTGGAGAGAGTCCAGAGAAGGGCAACTAAACTAATTATTGGATTGGAGGACCTTAGCCATGAAGAGCGTCTGCAATCGCTTATTTTATTCTTGCTGGAGAAAAGACGCCTGAGAGGGGACATGATAGCAATTTACAAATACCTCAATGGTGATCTCAGCATAGAAAAAAAGCTATTCAGTTGCAAGGATTGCATGAGGGCTCGAGGATATACAATGCGATTAGAGGAGAAGCATTTTAACCTCAGGCAACTCAGGGGGTTCTTTATTGTTAGGGCTACAAGATTTTGAAATTCTCTACCACAAGAAGTAGTTTCTGTGGGAAGTATGGCTACTTTCAAAAGACTCTTGGACGTACATCTCAATGATCAGAACATTAAGGGGTACGAGAGATGATTATGGCCACACACACCTACACAGGTTGAACTGGATGGACTATTGTCTTTATTCAACCTCAACTACTATGTAACTATGTAAGGAACTTAGGAGCCTAGAGGTCAATATGAAACTTTTCTGGAACCTCAAGGACTTTCTACCATAGTAGGACCCAGTTTACAGATTCTCAAAAATAAATTATATTTAAAATATAGGGTTCCAAACCTGTGCCCTGAACACTTTAATAATGGGGCATGATAATATGCTGATACAGTCTACGTATACTTCATTGACTTAAGAAAAGAATGTAGTATGTAAACACAAGCATTTTCTACAAGAGGCCCTGAAAAAATAAGAAAGGCCTACTTTTACACACTACACAGTCTCTGTGGGCACAGAGAGGAAGTTGTGTAAATAATGTCTAAAATTGCAAATAAATTAAACATGTCAGCCATTTTAAATTTCACTTAAAAAAATAACACTGAAGAATGTTTATCCAGGCAATATCAAATTGCCTTAGGGCAGTGATGATGAACCTTGGCACCCCAGATGTTTTAGAACTACATTTCCCATGATGCTCAACTACACTGCAGAGTGCCTGAGCATCATGGAAAATGTAGTTCCAAAACATCTGGGGTGCCAAGGTTCGCCATCACTGCCTTAGGGGATCAAAAATGAATTTTCCCTGATGCACATTTTATAAGGGCTTCCTTTTGCCTTCTTCTGGATCAACTGCGTGTTTAGGGGTTTCTTGGATGTGAGTTTTAATTCTGTTTACTTTTGTGTAGCATGCAGAGGCTTCAAGAATCATTGATAATGACTCTGTAAAAGACAGCAGAGTTGGTAGGAAAGATTGAATCTATAGGAACTGAACACAATAATCCTGAGCCCTGAAAAGAGCCTGCAACAGGTACAGTACATGTTGTTGTAGATGACCTAAGAGTCTGAGATCCTGGGATTCCCTGTCTTTTGTAGAGTATCCATGGACTTGGTGAAATGTTGGGGGCCCTGAATGGATGGTTGCAAAATTAAGAATTGCCATTTTAAACCAAGCCAACAGCAAGGTGTACCAATCCCAGAGGATAAGCCAATGGCAAAACTAGGTTAGAGTAGAAGTGGAATGCAGACTACTCTGTCATGGAAATCAGCCAACACAGGAGTAGACTCTGAACTCAGCTAGGCCATTTAGGAGGCACTGTCACATTGAATAGGAGGGGGTCACATGCTCAATCTTTCCCCTGCAGTGTCCCATCAGGGCCATAGAGGGTCGTAAACAGGGGTTGTTTATTAAACCTAACAGAGGTTTTAGCCCCTCTCTCTCTCTGTTTAAAGTAGAAGCATCAAAGTTGTCCCAATTGTTCTTTAAGGAGCTTAGTTCACAGCTTACCCTACTTCCCTCTTCCAGCCCCCCAGAACACCTGCAGTGGCTTAAAATACAGATTAGAAGGCTAGAAGTGTGAAACATCACTGCTGAGAGGGGAATCAAGGGGAACTGAGATACTGATTCTCTGCTGGGAGGTGGGAGCAGAGTGAACTGACCTGCTGAGTCAATGTTGGGTGGGTAAAACAGGGTGAGCTGAGCTGATAAGTCCCTGCAGGGAGGTGGAGCTTAGCTGTTAGAGAATAACTTGAACAACTTTAGTTTCTGCAGGTAAAATTTGAGGATGAGTTGCCCCACAATACCTGCAGCTACAGAGGCAATGAGGGCAGTGGGGGTTGTTTTAAGGCTCATTCACTGCTTGTTAGGAATTTGCCTAAGTTGAATCTTCATACCCTAGTCACAGATTCACTTTAAAGCTGGTAAAACAGCTCCAGCATATGTGTTTTACATTGTATATTAGCAGTTAGGCTGCAGCTGCACCTTAACATCAAAACTGTAGTTAGTCCCGAGTCTGAACCAGGA
This sequence comes from Pelophylax lessonae, assembly GCF_965119305.1. NCBI lineage: Eukaryota > Metazoa > Chordata > Amphibia > Anura > Ranidae > Pelophylax > Pelophylax lessonae. The sequence continues at coordinate 614,482,254 of NC_138770.1, forward strand.
AAAGCCTTAAGAGTGCCACGGTCAGATAGGACATCTTCTGTGGTTTTCATTCTTGCATTCTCCTCTCTAGAGCTTTAGCCTCCGCTGGAACGGTGTTTGTTGCTACAGGAGCGAAGTGTGTTGTGTCTGCTGGCGGCTGCCACAATGCTGCCTGCTATCCCTGCCAGCACTGGAATTTGGTTTGGAAAATAAAAGCACCGGCATTAACCCAAAAAAAAAAAAAAAGAGTGTGCATTGTGGGACGACAGTGGATAACCAATCACTGTTCTAGAAAATGTTAAGTTTAGGTTGTTTGTCTTTTGCCTTTCAGTGTATCTTTCTTATGTACGTACATTAGGTATGTAATGTAAGTACATACTGTCTATCTATCTATCTATCTATCTATCTATCTATCTATCTATCTATCTATCTATCTATCTATCTATCTATCTATCTATCTATCCCGGTATATACACAGTATATATATACACACGGTATCTCATAAAAGTGAGTACACCCTCACATTTTTCTACATATTTTATTATATCTTTTCATGTGACAACACTGAAGAAATTACACTTTGCTACAATGTAAAGTAGTTAGTGTACAGCTTGTATAACAGTGTAAATTTGCTGTCCCCTCAAAATAACTCAACACACAGCCATTAATGTCTAAACCGCTGGCAACAAAAGTGAGTACCCCCCTAGCAAAAAATGTCCAAATTGGGCCCAAAGTGTACATTTTTTGTGTGACCACCATTATTTTCCAGCACTACCTTAACCCTCTTGGGTATGGAGTTCACCAGAGCTTCACAGGTTGCCACTGGAGTCCTCTTCCACTCCTCTATGATGACATCACCGAGCTGTTGGATGTTAGAGACCTTGCGCTCCTCCACCTTCCGTTTGAGGATGCTTAATAGGATTTAGGTTTAATTACATAAAATTTGGACACTTTCACTTAGGGGTGTACTCAGTTTTGTTACAAGTGGTTTAGACATTAATGGCTGTGTGTTGAGTTATTTTGAGGGGACAGCAAATTTACACTGTTATACAAGCTGTACACTCACTACTTTACATTGTAGCAAAGAGTCATTTCTTCAGTGTTGTCACATGAAAAGATATAATAAAATATTTACAAAAATGTGAGGGGTGTACTCACTTTTGTGAGATAATATATATATATACAGTGCCTTGCGAACTTTTGCCACATTTCAGGCTACAAACATAAAGATATAAAACTGTAATTTTTGTGAAGAATCAACAACAAGTGGGACACAATCATGAAGTGGAACGAAATTTTTTGGATATTTCAAACTTTGTTAACAAATAAAAAACTGAAAAATTGGGCGTGCAAAATTATTCAGCCCCTTTACTTTCAGTGCAGCAAACTCTGTCCAGAAGTTCAGTGAGGATCTCTGAATGATGACCTAAATGACTAATGATGATAAATAGAATCCACCTGTGTGTAATCAAGTCTCTGTATAAATTCACCTGCACTGTGATAGTCTCAGAGGTCCGTTTAAAGCGCAGAGAGCATCATGAAGAACAAGGAACACACCAGGCAGGCCCGAGATACTGTTGTGGAGAAGTTTAAAGCCGGATTTGGATACAAAAAGATTTCCCAAGCTTTAAACATCCCAAGGAGCACTGTGCAAGCGATAATATTGAAATGGAAGGAGTATCAGACCACTGCAAATCTACGAAGTGGCCAAGTCAAAGTCCAGACCTGAATCCAATCGAAAATCTGTGGAAAGAACTGAAAACTCCTGTTCACAAACACTCTCCATCCATCCTCACTGAGCTCGAGCTGTTTTGCAAAGAGGAATGGGCAAAAATTTCAGTCTCTTGATTTGCAAAACTGATAGAGACATACCCCAAGCGACTTACAGCTGTAATAGCAGCAAAAGGTGGTGCTACAAAGTATTACAATAAGGGGGCTGAATAATTTTGCACGCCCAATTTTTCAGTTTTTTTATTTGTTAAAAAAGTTTGAAATATCCTAAAAATTTCGTTCCACTTCATGATTGTGTCCCACTTGATTCTTCACAAAAAATTACAGTTTTATATCTTTATGTTTGAAGCCTGAAATGTGGCAAAAGGTCGCAAAGTTCAAGGGGGCCGAATACTTTTGCAAGGCATTGTATATATATATATACTGTATATATATACATATAACATTTTGGTACCCAAATATAAATGTAACAACATATTCTGTAAAACTGCAGTTACAGTCAGTGAATTGCTAGTACTGTCCAGCAAATATGAACACTGCAGCTAGTGTTAGATTCAGAAGGTTTGATACAAATAATGATGCAGAGAAACTAAAACAGTGTCTCTTAAATAAATGAATCCCAAATGATGAAACAAAAAAAAAATCCTTAAATACAGTATGTATCTGTGGCCAACCACCAGTCAATTCCAGATATCACAGCCTTCTATTCAACAGATCACCCACGTGTCACATGCATAACACCCAGTGAACCATATGTGCTCACCTCCTAGGCTGGACCTTAATCAATAGTCAAGGTCAAACGCACTTTTGCCCCTCTAGGGCTATATTTTAACTGGCTCCTGGTTCTCAGTAACAATCATAGGCACCAACACATGGACTGGAGCTTTTGTTTGACCTCCTCTTCTCCACATGACATGTACTCATGCAAAAGGGCTAAAACCAATGGTGCTCTCCATACGTTTTAAAACATTTTATTAAAATCTAAAATGGGACACTCACAAACAAATGCACCCTATGCCCTGGTCTGTGCATAGTATAAAAGTAAAATGCCTTCTCACACCGCCCCGTGGTGGCATCAAATGTGCTAACTTGATTCCATTCCTAAATGCGTTACACCTTCAAAGGCTTTCTCAGTAGGACCTACTGCGGAAGCCTTTCAAGGTGTAATGTGTATAGAAACAGAGTCAAGTCAGCACATTTGATTCCACCATGGGGCAGTGTGGAGACCCTGCAGTAAACAGATGGTTTACTTTTATACTATGTGCAGAACATGGCACTGACAGTGTCCCATTTTAGATTTGAATACATTTTTTTTAAATGTATGGAGAACACTATTGTTTTTTTTTTTTTTGCATAAACACATGTAACACGGAAAGAAGGAGGTTGAACAGAAGCTTCAGTCCATGTGTTGGTGCCTGTGATTGCTACTGAGAGCCAGGAGCCAGTTGGAGTATAGCCCTAGAGGGGCAAACATGCTTTTGACTAGATGTGAAGAACGAAAAAATGTGTTTAGTTTTGGTATTTACATAAATTTGTTTAGTTAAATTCATTTAATTTGTTTTTGAAATTTGTTTAGTTTATTTGAATTTCATTCTAAATCAAATGTATTCTATTCGAAATTCGAATTTTGGAAGATGGTTATATTCTTTCTATTCCATTATATTCAATTTTTTTCTATTCTAATCGAATTCTATTTTTTTCTATTCAAAATTTGAATTTTGGAAAACAGTTATATGGTTATATTATTTCTATTTTATTATTTTCTTTTCTATTGTTTTTTCTATTCTCTTCTTTTCTATTCTATTATTTTATTTTATATTCTATTCTTTTTATTATTTTTTAATTTGAATTTATTCTATTCGAAATTCGAATTTCAGAAAAAGGTTATATTATTTTTATTTTATTCTATTCTATTCTTTTCTTTTTTATTCTTTTTTTCTATTCTTTTCTATTTTATTCAAATTCAAATTTATTCTATTTAAAATTTGAATTTCAGAAGATTGTTTTATTCTTTCTATTTTATTCTACTTTTTTATTCTATTCTATTCCTTTATTTTTTATTCTATTTTGTTCTATTTTACGCTATTATTTTCTATTCTTTTATTTTCTATTCTATTCCTTTATTTTCTATTCTATTTTTTTTTTTTTTTTTTTATTTTCTATTCTGTTCTGTTATGTTCTGTTTTGCTGACGCTTCCTAGGTGGAGCAAAATGCATTAAGCGGGTGGATACTTCTGTTTATGTCACGTCCGCTCTTTGGAACGCAAAAAGGGATTTTTTAATTCCAGAACGGCGTCACTACGTGCTCATCTGCAAGAGGAGAGTTTTGTAAGTGCGCAATTCGCTTTTATAGGTTTTTTTAATAATAAAAATGGAATTACACTATGGATGTCTCCTGGTTCTATCCCCCTACACTCAAATTAGGTTCTTTGACCTACCTGCTGTAGTCACAAAAGAAAAAAGCAGTGCGCCCTGAGCCCACCCAGTTTTGTGACAATAGCGAATGAAAATTTGCTATTATCACAAAGATCCTCCTCCTGGCCAATCAGAAAGCGGGTTTTGAGACCCATTTCCCAATTGGCCAAAAGGAGAAGCCATGCCATTGGGCATGGAGGAGGAGGGAGGAGACGCAGAAGACAGGGGGAAGAAGCCGAAGCCGCTGCCGCCTGTTGCTGCATCCAGGCAGGGTGAGTGAGGGGGAGTCCTGTCCTGTCTCCTGTCTCTCCTGTCCTATCTCCCTGTGGACTGGGGGGGGGGGTTACGGTGTGCGGCGGCCTGGTGTGGCCCGGGGGGAGGAGGTATGGTGCGGTCTGTCGGTCTGTCTGCCCCCCCCCCCCCCCGGCCCATGGAGCACCAGCCACCACTGCCTAAGAGGAATATACACCTCATATCCCAGCATCAGTCTTGTTAAACACATTCCACACACTACATAGCACGGGGATCACAATATTTAAAGGTTTTCTTCTAAGATTGCCCTGTATTTGGCTCTATCCATCTTCCCCTCAACTCTGACAAGCTACCCTGTCCCTGCTGAAGAAAAGCATCTCCACAACATGATGCTGCCACCACCATGTTTCACGGTGGGGATGGTGTGTTCAGGGTGATGTGCAGTGTTAGTTTCCAACACACATAGCGTTTTGGTTTTAGGTCAAAAAGTTAAATTGTAGGCACATCTTACCAGAGCACCTTCTTCCACATGTTTGCTGTGTCACCCACATGGCTTCTTGCAAACTGCAAACGGGACTTCTTATGGCTTTCTTTCAACAATGGCTTTCTTCTTGCCACTCTTCCATAAAGGCTAGATTTGTGGAATGCATTAACCTGTGGACAGATTCTCCCACCTGAGCTGTGGATCTCTGCAGTTCCTCCAGAGTTACCATGGGCCTCTTGGTTGCTTCTCTGATTAATGCTCTCCTTGTCGGCCTGTCCATTTAGGTGGGTGGCCTGTCTTGGTAGGTTTGCAGTTGTGCCATACTCTTTCCATTTTCAGATGATGAATTGAACAGTGCTCCATGAGATATTTAAAGCTTGGGATATTTTTTTTATAACCTAACCCTGCTTTAAACTTCACCACAACTTTATCCCTGACCTGCCTGGTGTGTTCCTTGGCCTTCATGATGCTGTTTGTTCACTAAGGCTTTCTAACAAACCTCTGAGGGCTTCACAGAACAGCTGTATTTATACTGAGGTTAAAGGAGTTGTAAAGGCAGAAGGATTTTTTTATCTTAATGCATTCTATGCATTAACATAAACAGCCTTCTTTGTGTAGCAGCCATCCCTGAGCACCCCCCCCCCCTTCTCTATCCAGCAATGTCTAGGAGTCAGCTGTCCCGGACTCTCCCTTCTGATTGTCTGAGACACAGCAGCAGCGCCATTGGCTCCCGCTGCTGTCAATCAAAGTCAGTTAGCCAATCAGGAGAGAGAGGGGACAGAGCCAGACGGCAGCTCCGTGTCTGAATAGACAGACAGAGCTGTAGCTCAGCTTGGGTGCTTCCGTAGCAAGCTGCTTGCTGTGGGTGCACTCGACAGGAGGGAGGGGCCAGGAGCAGGGAAGAGGGACCCGAGAAGAGGAGGATCTAGGCTGCCCTGTGCCAAACCAACTGCACAGAGGAGGTAAGTATAACACTTTACAATCACTTTAATTAACACACAGGTGGACTCTATTTACTATCTAGGTGACTTCTGAAGGCAATAGGTTCCACTAAATTTTAGTTAGGGGTATCAGAGTAATGGGGGCTGAATAGAAATGCATGCTGCACTTTTCAGATATTTATTTGTAAAAAAATTAGAAAACCATTAATCATTTTCCTTCCACTGCATAATTTTATGTGCCACGTTGTGTATGTCTATCACATAAAATCCCAATAAAATACATTTATGTTTTTGGTTGTAGCATGACAAAATGTGGAAAATTTCAAGGGGTATGAATACTTTTTCAAGGCACTGTATGTTAAAATAAGCTGTATTTTTGCCCAAAGGTGTTATGAAAAGCTCCTGGATCTAATTTAATTTAGTTAAAGAGGACCTTTCATCTCTATAAGGGCTCTTTCACACAGGCGGACCGTTCAGATCCGCCTGTCCGTTTTTTTGGCAGATCTGAACGTTCCCCCCATGCATCCTTATGGGGCATCAGATGTCAGCGGAGACATGTCTGCTGACATCCGATCCTATTCGATCCGTCAAATCTGGACGGATGGAAACCCTATTTTCCATCCATCCAGTGGATCGGATGGGATCGGATGAGAACGGACTGACGGTCCATTCCCATCCGATTTGCCCATAGAGGTTCATGGGGATCTGGAAGCTGTGTCTCCGCTCCCCCGCTGAGAAAAACTGACTCCGTCCAACGGACGGAGTGTGTGAAAGGGACCTTAGAGGATTCCCTCTTTTGTTAGCTACCCATCCCCCATGAAAAATTGCTAGAACAATTTTTTAAATTGTATCAATAGTCAGAACTTTTTTTAGGTTTGGATAGAGAAGAAAAAGATTATAACCTTTTGTAGTGTTGTATTTCTCTCTGTGAGGTTAAATTTCTTTGTTTGTTCTTGTCACCACTGTCACTGAACAGATATATCAAGATGGGGACATGCGTTATGGGGACGGCTGTCTTAAAGCGGAGTTCCGGGCACATAAATCATTTTTCAACAAACATACCCCCGGGACAGTCAGGGCTAGTACATTCCACAATGGCTAGCCTCTGATCTCTCCCGGTTCGCACTTACCTTTTAGAAGAAATACTCACTTATAAAATTTCTTCCACAGCGTTTCCATCTCTCTTGTGGGCAGCTGAAGCCGGCGCGGTCCTCTTCGGCGTCTTCCTCCGCGTCTTCTTCCCCCAGAATGCGCCTGCACCGCCCCCTCTCGTCACTTCCGGTGCGGCGCCGCATTCCTCCACAGCTTCTGGGCATGCCCAGAAGCTGTTTAGCAGGGGGAATACGGCGTCGCCCGGAAGTGACGAGCGGGGCCGGTGCAGTCGCATTGATTCCTGGGAGCGATGACGTTCAGCTCCCAGGAATCAGTGCAAGCCCGGAAGTGACGGTGGAGCCGCGGCACAGAGGGAGGAAGTGAAGACTAGGTGAGTATATTCGATCTTCAATTACAAGGTGAGTAAATAAAAAAAAAACCTAACTATCCAATTCTGTTTCAGGTGAAGGTGAACAAGCGGACGGGCACAAAAAAAAAATATCGATTTTGTGCCCGGAACTCTGCTTTAAGCTACATAAATATGGGCTGGAGGTCGGGAGACATTTGCCGAATTGCCGGTTAAAAAAAAAACAACAGCCGACACTCAGCCCATGTTTATGTCAGCTTTTGTTGGACCAGCATGCTGGAAAACAATGGCAGAGAGTGCTGAGCAGAGTGTTCTGGAGGGGAGGGCAGGCCCCCTGTCAGAACACAACAGCTCAGCGGGGGAGATCGCTGTACTAATGTCGGATAGTTAGTATAGCAGCACTGACCAGAGCCGACAGTCTGTTAGTGTGTACCAGGCTTTAGAGGAGATTTCTCTCACTTTGTGGAGATTTGCATTAACATCCTGTTATGTCTCAGTGTCAGTCAATAAGAGAAAATCTCCATCTTGGGAACTCTTACTGCAACTCTTCCTTCTGGCCTTTCAATCCGGGTAGCCATGAAGTCAGCATAGTCTTTATCTAGCCTCCTGGTAAATTTGCTTTGCTAGACAAAGAAATCTGTCTTTAAAGGAGATTCCAAACCTAGTTACTAAACTGGCGTTGTTAAAGCAACGGCAACAGGTAAACTATAGCATTTCCTTATTTGTATGTATGAGACCAGACATGCACATTGCCAGTGGGCTAGTTGAAAGGATCCAGGAAGAAAAAAACTTAATACTGATGATGCACAAAAAAAACAGAGGGTGACATGAACTATGAGAAGGAATGGCAGCAGAAGCTCTAGGATGGAGGACACAAATTGAGACTAGTGAGACTAGTGAGTACCTAATATTTTATGGATACACAAATATGACCTAGGTATAATTAAAATGGACTCAAGTCTTTTAAGTTAAGGAAACAAAGCATTCCAATACCTTGTAATATACATTAGCAATAACGGTTAGGGGAAGGGGAAGAGAGATCTCTTGCCCAACGGTGCTTGCATAGAAATGCGAGTGACTATGACTTGCCAATGCTGGGGAGGCTTTTTAATCCAACTGACACCAACGTATGGGCATTATTTGTTTATACTGATTGGTTATTATATATTTTGCCGACACCAATAATTGGCCAATTATTCGTTTTGCTGAAACCAATAATTGAGCATTGTTCGTGTATCACTGCCCCCTGTAAGGACTGCTTGATATTCACTCTGTGGGTTCCCCCTGGTTACCAGCACACGCTATAATTAGGAATAAGTCCTTAATACTCCTTGGCTCACATTCCAATAATCAATCCAGGAGTATTTGGTTGTTTTTGTTGTTTATTGTAGAATGGGGATAGGAGAAGGAAATAGTGAGATACTCCAACATTAACTATTCACAGTGATTGAGGACTCCTATCTTCTCTGCTTTACATTAGGTTTGGAACAGCCAGCCTGTTGATTCAGCCTGCCTGTCAGGGCCCAGATTCGAACCCAGGTCCTCAGTTGCTTCTGACAGTGCTTCTTCTTGCTGAGCTATCCAGCAGCTGATATCTATGCATACTAGATCTATGTGGTGACCTAGACCTTGTCCAGTTTCCTGCCTAGTTCCTTGCCCAGCCTCCTGTGAACTCTGAACCTTTGGCCACTCCTTTGTACTTCCTATTTAAGCCTGATCTGGAAACTTCCTGATGCCAGATTATTGTGCTTTGCCAAGATCTAGCTTTGTGTGCTTCATCCTCCTGAATCTTCCACTTGTGTACCGACCTCCAGCTACGTTCCAGGACTACGCCTCTGCCTGCTGCCATTTTGCCCTTCACTGCTTGTGTACCGACCTTCGGCTAAAGACTACGACTACTCTTCTGCTTGCTCCCTCACTCCGGCTGATCTCTTGTGTACCAGACCCTGCTTGTTGACCACGGTTGTGCTGCTGCTTCCTGCGACTGGACTCTGAGCCTGACCCAGTAATCGTGACAGAATAATCTGGCCACAATGGAGTCCGCAGTAGCAGCTACCCTTGCCAATATCACTCAGCAAATTTCTGAATTACAAGAGTTTGGTGTCACTTATCAGGCAAAATTTAAAGAACTGCAAAATGTGGTGAAAGATCAACAAGAGGCAATTCAGGACTAAAGGCCCGTACACACGTACCGATCGTCGGCATACAAACGTCGGTGGACGAAGGATCTGCCGATTGTACGCGTGTTAGTATGGTGCCTCCGACAGATGTCTGCGCACAATCCGCGGACAAAAGTCTTTCTTGCAAACATGAAAATATTTGTATGCCGACACCAGAACGGACGATTGTTCGCCTGTCAGTACACAATTCTGCCGACACACAGCTACAAATCCCAACACGCATGATCAAACCAAATGAGTTCCCGGAAGAATTTTCTCTAGTAAACTCAACATTTTATTCAGAAAGAACTTTCGGCTCGCGGAAGTCCAAGAAATAGGTGAAATGCGGAGCACATGCTCATCTTGATAAATGTGAGAAGAAGGAAGATGCTGCTCATAATGCCATACTTTTCTAATAAAAAGGCATGTGTTCTGTTATGATGAAGATAATGTTTGTCTATTCTATCTGTTCTATCAAATTTTAGAATTAAATAATTTGAACTCTTCACCATTATTTTTGTATTTTCACACCAAAGATCTAACTATTGATATGACCCTTTATTCTTGTATGAATTAATGTCTAAAACATATTTTTCAGGTTATGCACAATATTAAACATGTTAACAAATTCAGATAGGCCATTTTTTATTTTCAATTTTCTTTATTTTTTGGATCTCAGCAAAAAAAAAACAAAGCAAACATTAATACTTTCCGTATAATAAACTAAACATAAAAAAGGTCCATTTGGACAAAATTAAACTAGAAACTGGCAAACAGGGGTAAAATAAATAATAGGGGGTTACAAAAATTAAAGTTGCTGGTAACTGAAATCAGGTTGCCATGAGGGCAGGTTTGGATCATGCTGGCCATATTGCCACTGGCCATGTGGCATTTGGCGAGGTGGTGGGTGTTGTGGAGGTGGAGGTGGAGGTGGAGGTGGAGGGCACGGGTGCTCCTGGCATGCATGGCTGTGCTCAGTAAGTATGCCGTTTTCTGCGTTTTGCAGCACATCCAGAATAATTTTTCTGGCATACTGACACTGCCTGAGGTCCACCTTATCTAAAATTTTTGCCGTCATGTTGCCGAAGGACTCATTGGCCTCCGGTTTCCGACGTAGGGCTATGGTGGCCTCCTGGATAAACTCGTCTGTGATATCATCCACGTGCTTCCTCTTTTGCCTCCGTTTGGCAGGAGGAGGTGGTGGTGGAAAGAGTTCCACAGGCTCCCCAGGCTCCGCAGGCTCCCCAGGCTCCTGGCTGCAACCTGGCTCCTCCTCAGTGACACTTCCCTGTTGATGAAATGAACAATTGATTAGAATGTTATAGTGTATATAAAAATGCATGTTTGTTATATTATTGTGAACAAATAGCAGACTTTACATACAGTGGCATATTTAGGGTCTCCAGTGCCCTTGTTGAGGAGCTGTATTTGGCAACAACCCCCCCCCCCCCCCCCAAGATCAATGTAAAACTGTAACCCACCCCCCCAAAAAAAAATTAAAGGGCATTAAAAGTTTCTAATTTGCCCCTTGTTTGCCCAGCGTAGAGCTCTCTAGTGGGCAATCATTGTCTCAGGTGTGAAAAAGAAAGAGAGGGTTGAGAGCTAGAGAGAGGGAGAGAAAGAGGGGGTGTGAGAGAGAGAGGAGGGGGTTGCAGAGAGAGAGGGGCCTGAACTTGCAGAGGACTTGATGTAGGGCATTGAGGGTGAAGCAGTGCAGGGAAACATGAATAAGGAAGCCACCTGCCTTGCTGACCCAGAGTGAGAGACCAGAGACATGGAAGCAAGGATGGATGGATCATTTGCAGGAGCTGTTAGTTTTGTATTAAAAAAGGTTGAGCCAGAGGAATGCTGAGGCTACAGCAGTGTTTGTTAGGACCAGAGGTGTGCTGGGGATGCAGCAGTGTTTGTAAGACCAGAGGTGTGCTGGGGATGCAGTGAGAGGCAGTCTCAGTCTCCTGGTCTTTTGGCTCAGCTGCTCTCAATGTTTTACACCTGCATGAAGCAGCTCTCAATGTTTTACACCTGCATGAAGCAGCTCTCAATGTTTTACACCTGCATGAAGCAGCTCTCAATGTTTTACACCTGCATGAATCCGCCTGCAAACTGGGGGTTCTGGGGTGTGCAGGCTGAGTGGATTGTTAAAATAAACAATAAAACAATGCCAATGTTTTTGTGACCCACCCCCCTTGGCCTGCGCCCCTGGCGGTTGCCTGTCATGCCAACCCCTTGCTATGCCCGTTTACATAAAGGGTCAATTATGGTTTAGCTTATAATTTTGTTACATGATTACATTTTAGCAGACAATATATTGTGAAATGCCATACCTGAGTAAAACTCTCCTCCAGGAAATCCTCATCCTGGCTTGGATCTACCGACACTGAGCCCTCTGCCGAAGTAGAAGGCAGTGTAGAAATTGACGGCCTGGATTCCATGGTGTCTGCCAGGAACCGCATGTTATCAAAGTACCACAGCCGTGGTACATGTACATTCCGTGCCCCTGCTCCAGACTGGGTGGAATCTTCTATTTTTTTTAACTCCCGCCTGTAGGCAGTGCGAATACTGTTTATTTTTTTGCGGATATACTCAAAATTTGCCCCAGGACAGACGGGCTTGTAGAAGGCCACCAAATGTTCCATGGCCTGTTTTCTGAGTTTTCTATTTTTATAATCTGCGGACTTGACTTGCCACAAACAGGGCAGTTGCCTGAACTCATCAATAAAACTTATTAAAAAGTTGTGGGTGGTGAAATTGTCCACCATATTGCAGGACAGTATATGCCTGCAAGACACAAAACAACACAAAACATATTAAAATAGCATGTATTTTGGCACATAATAAAGATATTCCTAATAAAAGCTGTATAGGGCCCAAAACACACACTTTCTATTAAAAGAGTCGTACCTTTGTTTGTGGGGAAAAGTCGTGATTCGCCGCTCGATCGTGCTCCAACTCTCGATATGTCCGCTAGCGAATCGTCGGCCGAACGATCTGGCGTCCTTTAAATACAGCGCAGGCGTCAACTCCTCCTCCAGTGGCGGGCTTGTGCAGGGGTGTGTACGTGCCGAAGATCAGGCCTACATGCGACACTCACACCTGAGGCAGTGGAATAATCATTGTTTAATTAGGAACCATGTCTCAACAATCTGGGAGCTCAATTAGTGGGGGCCGAAGTGATTGGGCCACCCGAAAATCAAGGGCTACACCCATGTCAAAGCCAGAAATGGTGGAGATGGTCTCCATTTTAGAAAAAATGGATTACGATGGAAAGTTGGCAAATTACGATCGGCCCAATGCCAGGAAAGATGGCATCATGGACAAGGTGGTGGCCTGTTTGGTCAAAAAATTCGGTGTCGAGCGATCGAAAGATCAGATTCGGAAACGGTGGTCTGACCTGAAACACCGTGAGCAGGATCAGCTTTCCCAAATCCATCGGATTTTGAAAAAAAGTAAGTTTTATTTTTTCTTTATTTTTTTAATCATGCAATATGTTTTTTATAATTTTGTGTATGTTGTATTAACATGTCTAGATTATAATGTCTATGTAAAAAGTTAGATTACTCATTTTAGTTGTCATGTCGTGATTTGATCGATCTATTGTTGATGTTTTAGTATATGACATTAAAAGTCAGGAAGCCATAGTTAAAAATATATGTATTGTGTTGCAACGAACGTTCTTTCCTGCACGAATCTTCTCAGCAAACATTCCTATTAATCACAGATTATTATTCAAACCTTTAAATAGGAGAAAAACGTAAACTCCGTGCCAAACTATGGGAAAGGAGGAGGAGAGGTCTGGCAGCTCCATCGGCAGTTGCCGAACAAGATGAGGACATGGGCACAGAAGGTGGCACAGATTCCACTAAAGGTAATTGGTTCCTATGCACTGTCAAACATTAATGTACCATATTTTTCGTAGATAACCATGTACATGTCTTCATATTTGTTACTAAAAGAGCTATCAAGCAGGGCACCATGTCCTAACAAATGTACCTCTTGTGACTTTTATGATATGGCCAATGTTTTGTATTATGTAGATGAAGACATTATTCCGGAAATAATCCTGGTGGAGCCAACAAGTGATGAGACACCAGAGCAACAAGAAGGTTGGTAGTCACAGATTTTTGTGTAGTGGTATCATAGAAATATGTGTATTTGCAATGATTGTTTAACCTTATATTCTTGTATTCCCTTACAAATTTACATTGCAGATGTTGCATCATGCCAGGATGTGGCATCCCCAGCCAGGTCAGAAGCCCGATCTCCTGGCAACTTGCCAAGCAGCATGGAAGCCAGTTCCGAAACTGTGGAGGAACCAGGACCAAGTGTCCAAGAGCCAATTGTGTGCCCACGTAGGTTTTTTCAGAATGATTTTTATCAGTGTTATTTTTAGCCTCCAATTTACAACACTAGTTCCCTATGGGAGCCTCTTTATTTGAATGGAAGTCGCACCGTAAGTCGGATCAGGATGCTCTGACTTGCGGGGCCACTTGCGTTGTGAAGATTTTTGAGGGGGAACTACACCCAAAAATTGAACAACCCACCGTGGGTGTCCCCCCAAGTTCACAACCAGGCCTTTTGTGTGTGGTATTGAGTTTGAGGGTATGCCCACAACAAAAAGACAGCGTGGGTTACCCCCAAAACCCCTACCAGACCCTTATACAAGCATGCAGCTTGTCAGGCCAGGAAAGAGAACGAGCAAGCGGACCAAACACCCCCTGGACCACAGCAGGACACATGCCCTCAACATGGGGGGGTTTTGTTGCTTTGGGCCAGGGGGCCTCTGCACCGCACACCCAAAAGCACCTTACTCCCATGTAGAGGAGGACAAGAGCCTCATCCCCACAACCCTGTCTGGTGGTTTTGGGGGGTCATGCGGCCAGGGGGTTCCTAGGACTTTGGAAGCAACCTTTAACAAAGGGTGGCCCCCAGATCCCAGACCCCAATCACTATGTGAATGGGTATGGGGTACATAGTACCCCTACACATTAACCACATAAATGGAAGTGTATGTGAATAACGACAGGAGACGTTTATGAAATGTTCTTAAATATCTTCATCCGGTCTTCTCCACTCTGCTCTTTGGATCTTCTCCTCTCCACTCTTCTGCTGTCCAATCTTCTGCTCTTATGTTGTCTGCTCTTTTGCCCTAGGCTCTTCTTCTTCCTCCTGTCCTCCTCCAATGCTGTTGCCGTGCATTCTGCCCGTCTCTGGTCTCTGCATCTTAATATATATACATTACAACCATGCCCTCACAATGACGTCATCATGCGTTCACACCCCTAATGAATATATAGTAAGCTCAGGAGACCGGCAGAATCATCAGCAACAGCATCGGAGGAGGACAGGAGGAAGAAGAAGAGCCTAGGGCAAAAGAGCATAAGAACAGGGTAGGTATTAACTCGAGAGGAATTTAAGATTACCTGGACACCAAATGTTTCTCTATTATTATGACCTCATGTAGGTGATTCACATTGACTCATTTTTTTTTTATTTTTACAGACCATGTTTTACATAGTTGCACATTAGCCAAATTGACCCGTGAGGCTCTCCAATGCTGCGCAGACCTGGAACAAATAAAGGAGACTGCAACGGCATTACAAATCAAAATGCGCAATTTTGTGGACATGATTGGCAAATTTTAAGCCACAATTTTACTAGGTTTTTAATGTTTGTATTGGGATGTTCCTGATGTTACAAATTTTTTATAATGTTTTAGGGCATTTTAATTACACTCAGATGTTAAAGAGTGTACCCAAGTTTGGGAAAAGCACTTTACAACACCCTAACCCTAACCCTAACCCTAACCCTAACCCTAACCCTGTGAATGTTTGATACTAAAACGTTTTTACATTCAACAATGTGTGTTCAATTCTTTATTAGACTTTCGTTGGGGGGTCGAGGTCTAAAGCTGTGTAAAGAAGCACTAAATGTATGATGGCTGTCCTATTCCCATATTTACATGTTAATGAAAGCATTTTGGTCACTGCCATATGCGAGTTGCTGGAGGTGTCAATGAAATGTTAAAGATACCCCCAGTTTTAACGCATATCACAGTGCGATCTGACATTTCACACAGGATCGGATCACACAAGTTTGAACGATTGTGCGATCCTATCCTGATGCGGCTGAATAAATGCATCATGTGCGACTTTTGTGCGAGTGCAGTGCGAATTGAGCCATACAAACTGTATAGCTGATTTTCGCATGAACATCTGATCGCATGTAATAAAGGAGCAGTGCGCTACGATATTACATGCCATCAGATGTGCAGTGTGAATTGAGACATACACTTTGTATGGCTACATTCGCACTGAACACGCATACAAGTCGCACATGACCCTTTATTTCTGATGTATCTGGATTGGATCGCACAGTGCTTAACACTTGTGGAATACAATCCTGTGGAAAAAGTAAGTGGCGGGTCACCCTTATGCAATGCTGGAAGGCTGCAAAGTCGCAGACTTCCCGCATCGCATAAGTGTGACTCAACACTCAAGGTACTAGCAGTCCTAGGATTCAATATGGCATTGATATTGCCAGTAGCAATCAGTGTAGGGAGATCAGTGTAATCTATAGTGTATTGCTTGTTCGTTGCTCTAGTTCACTTTCCATTACCTATATATATACAACACTTTGAGATGAACAATGATCAAGTTTCACATAACACTGACATATCCTAACATTGGTGGGCAGTGAGAAGGATGTCATAAATGAACACAACATAACAGGTGTAGGTACTTTGTTAATACCCTAATGTATTATATGAAATATATAGTATGGGCAACTTCTGGACAATGAACACCAATGTAAGGTGACATTAGATGAACCTTGGGTGTGACCTAGTTCTCAATGTGACAGGGTTTGTGTACATTTTGTGGGGTGCAGAAGGCCCTTGTATTTACACCACTGGCTAAAAAATAACACATGGCCATCATCACTTTGGATCAGCTGGTGAGAGACTACAGTCAAGAAACACACTGATGAATGTATTAACCCTTCCAAAGTCACACATATATAACACATGATTAACCCAAATAATTGTGTTTGGCATATGTGCCCAAATGATTATAATCCACAATACAGAATCATTGCAATTTTTGTTTAATGTGTTGAAAAATAATATATCTCTGACATTTATCTTGTGTGTCCAATCTTTAACAAGATTAATGGGTGTGTGACAGTGATTGCTGCCAGGACACAGCTCCTCTCCCCACGAAATAGTCCAGATATTCCTGGCGGATCTGACGGGCCCTGTGTGATGCCAATGCTGACCGTCCAACTTCCATTGACGTCATGGACTCCACTTGGTTAGAAGGTTGGGCCTCTCCACTTGTACCTGGCATAGCAGGGTCAGTATCCAGTTGCTGCAATACATAATTTTGTGCATTCCTGCGTAGGAAGTTGTGCAAAATGCAGCAACACAAGACCACATTATCCACTTTGTACAGTGCCAGGTTTATGGACGTCAGGAATATCCGGAACCGGTTGGCCATTATCCCGAAGGCATTCTCCACAACTCTGCGAGCTCTGGACAACCGGTAGTTGTAAATCCTTTGGTCTGGGGTGAGGTTCCTCTGAGGGTAGGGCTTCATGAGATGCTCCCCAAGCGCAAAAGCCTCATCTGCGATAAACACAAAGCTCATACCCTCAACAGTTTGCTCCCTGGATGGCAGGTTCAGAGTGCCGTTCTTTAGACGACGAGCGAACTCCGTCTGATCAATAACTCCCCCATCCGAATTGCGGCCATTTTTGCCAATATCCAAAAAAATAAACTCATAGTTTGCATTAACTATGGCTAGCATGACTATACTAAAAAAACCTTTATAATTATAATAAAATGTGCCGGAATTCGGAGGGGGGACAATGCGGACGTGCTTCCCATCAATAGCACCCCCACAATTGGGAAAATTCCACTTCTCCAGAAATTGATCAGAAATCTCCAGCCATTGCTCTGCGTTTGAAGGAAACTGTGGGGAAAAAATAAAAAAAAATAAAAAAAATAAAATTAGTGCTTGAGCACATCACATTATTAATTACACACACAGTTGTCTGTTAAATGCTTATGCAACTTGCTAAAAAAATATACAACAGGAAGGCAAAGGTTTGGATATGGGGATGTAACATCTACATACATTTCTTTTCAACCTCCTATTGTTCTTATATTGTAAAGGGCCATACACACTAGAAGATTCTCTGAAGACTTTTTCGTGCAGATTTAACTTTTCTATGTAGTGCAAGGGCCTACCAGATTGCATAGGATTTGAAAGTGTTTGTTGGACCTCATATTATTTGGTTTTGGTAAATCGGAAGGATAAATTGTTCTGACAATCTTCTAGTGTGTATGGCCCATTATACTCACCAGCTAGAGCTGAGATTTACAAACTACGGCCCTCCAGCTGTTGCAGAACTACACATCCCATGAGGCCTTGTAATTCTCTGACATTCACAGACATGACTAGGCATGATGGAAATTGAAGTTCGTGAACAACTGGTGGGCCATAGTTTGAAGACCTCTGAACTTGAGCTTTGGTATATGCTGACTTTGAGATTTAGCATGTGGGTGGGGGATGGGTAAGTAAAACTGGGCATTTATACATCAATTAGGGCTTGTGGTCAGTGAAGGTTTTAACATCATTACATAAACATACAGAATCATAGGTGGGAATGGATGGACTGATGTATTTTAGATAAATCATTAACTAGGTACTAAAACATTGGCCAAGGAATAATTGTTTGAGGGAAAGCAATAAAATGACCCAAATTCAAAATACTGTTAACAGGCAATGCGTTTAGGGACACATAGGAGAGAATGGTGGGGTGGTTAGTGGGTAATTTTACAAATGGTTAAAGATAATCTACATCTTTACTACTATGTGCATGCGGACAGAGGGTAGTTTACAAATAATGGCCTGTGTCAATTGCTGTACATCCAAAAACATCATAATTCGGGTGAAACTAGTAATACATGTAATGTAATGTAAAAAATCAAACATACCTTGATATAGTCCTTCTGCAAGACCTTGATGATGGCAGAGCAGGTCTCAGGGATGATGATACCAAGAGCTTGGGGGGAGATGCCTGTGGTGAACTTCAGATCCTGCAGGCTTCTCCCTGTTGCAAGATACCTCAACGTCGCAATTAACCTTTGCTCAGGAGTAATTGCAAGCCGCATACAAGTATCCTGCTTCAGAATATAGGGGGACACCAGGGCAAGAAGACGGTAAAAGATGGGATCCGTCATCCTCAAATAATTCCTGAAGTCATCAGGATTATTTTCCTGGAGCTCCCTCAGCAAGGACATATGAGAAAATTGATCACGGTTAAGCAACCAATTTTTCGTCCAGGAGGTCCGCTTCTTCTTCCTATTGCTCGTACGTCGTCTCAGAGCCAAAACTCCAACACTAACGACAGCAACGGACGAATTCACGGTCGCCATAATAAATTCTCGAACGATGTCTCGGAAAATAGCGAAATGTCGTCAACCAAACAAATGCTACCGAAATCAGCGCGAGATGCCCAGAAGGGTCACGGCCAAACACTCACTTCCTCTTTTGTAGCGGCGAACGTGCGTGGAACGTAGTGACGTCATTTTCTGTCGGAAGACAAATGTCCTGGGCAAGTTTGGAGCACTTTTCAACAGACAAACAACAAACACACCAGCCGCGAACATTTGTAGGACGTTCCGTCGGCCGACGATCGGTACGTGTGTACGGGCCTTTAGAGAAACAGGTGTTGGATCTTAGTTCCCTAAATGGCGCAAGTCCTGAGCCCAGTGTTCGAATGCCTCTTCCACAAAAATTCAATGGAGACCGAAGGCTTTACAGAGGATTCCTTAATCAGTGTCGCATTTATTTTCAAATGCAGCCTGCTGCATTTTTTCCTGAAAAAAAGAAGGTACTGTTTATTATCAATCTCCTGACAGAGGAAGCTTTATCTTGGGCCTCTCCCTATGTGGAAAAGGATGACATAATTTTAAATAACCTCCACACCTTTACTAAAGCTATGGACCAAGTTTTTGACGATCCAAATCGATGTGCTACTGCTGAGGCCAAACTGCATAATTTGCGTCAAGGACGACGCTCCGTGGCTGAATACACTACTGAATTCAGGCGCTGGATCGCAGATACAACCTGGAATCCAGCAGCACAAAGAAGCCAATTTCGTCAGGGGCTTTCTGAGCAAATAAAGGATGAACTGGCTAGAGGTGATACCCCTGATGATCTGGAGAACTTTATCCAATTGTGCATCCGTATTGACCAGAGACTCTCTGAAAGGAGAAAAGAAAGACTGGGAATACTGGGAAATACTGAGGGTATGCGTTTTTCTTTTAGTCAACCTCCTCGGAAGAGTTCTCAGGTTTTTCATGATTCCAGTAACCCTGAACCTATGCAGATTGATTCCGTTAGAAGGGGTATCACTATTCAGGAAAAGGAAAGACGTCGGAGTGAAAATTTATGCCTTTATTGTGGGGACTCTGGACATTATGCTATTAACTGTCCAAATAAGCTAAGGAGAACAGTTGCTGCAACTGATGTGAAAGACATTGAACAAATTAGTTCCATCGCTCAGTCAGTTTCTCCAATACTTGAAGAAAGCAATCCTATACAAGCTCCGCCCACTCACTTTATAATTCCCATTCGACTCTCTGATGGGGCTAATGACATCTCCTGCTCTGCCATGTTGGACTCTGGAGCGGGGGGAAATTTTATGGATATTGGATTTGCTCAAGACCATCATATTGAATTAAGGAATAAATCCTTACCTGTAGATATGGAGACTGTTGATGGTTCCCCTCTATCCTCCGGGCCAGTTACCCATGAGACTGCTCCTCTTAGTCTGTTTTTTGAGCCTGATCACCAGGAGACCATATGTTTTCAGTTGATTTCATCACCAAAGTTTCCTATCATTTTAGGTATCCCCTGGTTCTCGATTCATAACCCCTCTGTCAATTGGGAAACACGTGTTTTAACTTTTGCCTCAGAGTACTGTAAAGGACATTGTCAACCTGATTCCTCCCATATCGAGAATCTCCGGGTAGAGGAACACATGGTTCCTGGATATGAAGGCCTGCCACCTCAATACAGGGAATTTCATGATGTGTGTGATAAGAAGAATGCTGATCAGCTACCCCCACATCGCCCTTATGACTGTCCTATTGAACTTTTACCTGGGGCAGAGATTCCTTTTGACCGCCTCTATTCTATGTCTGAACCTGAATTAAAGGTGTTAAGGGAGTGGTTGGATGAAAACCTGGCAAAGGGGTTCATAAGACACTCAACCTCTCCTGCTGGGGCAGGTCTCTTCTTTGTTGAAAAGAAGGATAAGACATTGAGACCATGTGTTGATTATAGGGAATTAAATAAAATCACAATCAAAAATCGCTATCCCCTCCCTCTAATCCCCGAGCTTTTGGAAAGACTTTGTTCTGCAAAGATCTTTACTAAATTGGATTTACGGGGTGCATATAACCTCATTCGCATTCGTAAGGGTGATGAATGGAAGACTGCGTTCAGAACCAGATATGGACATTTTGAGTCTTTGGTCATGCCTTTCGGTCTTTGCAATGCTCCAGCAACCTTTCAACACTTTATAAATGATGTGCTGCGAGATCTATTGGATCAATTTGTGATTGCTTATTTAGATGATATTCTTATCTTTTCAGATTCTCTACAGGAACATCGCAAACACGTATCCATTATTTTCGACCGCCTGAGGAAGAATCAGCTGTACATCAAATTGGAGAAATGCGAATTTGAACAGACCAAGATTCAGTTCCTGGGGTACATAATCTCCCCTGAAGGGTTGAGCATGGACCCTGATAAGATTAAAGCAGTGGTGGAGTGGCCTGCCCCTAGGAATGTTAAAGAAATTCAACGATTTCTGGGATTTGCCAACTTTTACAGAAAGTTTATAAGGGACTTTTCCAAGGTGGTTGCACCAATTACCCAGTTAACCAAGAAGGGATGTCCCTTCACATGGGGACCAGAGGCACAAGCTGCTTTCTGTAAACTAAAGACACTCTTTACCTCTGCACCAATTCTAGTACATCCTGACCCTGAACTGCCCTTTGTTGTAGAAGTTGATGCCTCAGATTCTGCTGTTGGAGCTATCCTTTCTCAGCGTACAGGTGAAAAGATGCAGCTTCATCCCTGTGCTTACTTTTCCCGGTTGATGTCTTCTGCTGAAAGGAACTATGACATTGGTAATAAAGAACTGCTGGCGATAAAGGAAGCTTTCTCTGAATGGAGGCATCTGTTGGAAGGGGCTGAGCATTTAGTGACTGTTCTTACCGATCATCGGAACTTAGAGTTCATCCGTTCTGTAAAGAGACTGTCCTCCCGACAAGCACGCTGGTCTTTATTCTTCTCCAGGTTTAATTTCATTGTTTCTTATAGACCTGGCTCAAGAAATGGCAAGGCTGATGCCCTGTCACGGAGTTTGTCTGAATCCCCTCAAGAAAGCAACTCTGACTGCACCATTCTTTCTCAAAAGAACTTTTTAGGAGCCATTAATCCCAAAGAATTTTTGACCTTGCTTAAAGATGGCTACTCTTCTGATCCCCTCCTTAAACATCCACCCAAGGACCTGAGTCTCACCTTCAGGAATGGCTTTTGGATTCAGAACCATTGCCTCTATGTCCCTCAAAGTGCGCGGCTAGAAGTCCTCAGACTGGTTCATGACTCTAAGCTTGCAGGACATTTTGGGGCCTTTAAAACTGCTGAACTGTTGTCTCGTTCATTCTGGTGGCCTAGTTACAAGAAAGATGTTAAGAACTATGTTGCTTCTTGTCCAACTTGTGCACGTCATAAGACACCCCGATCTTCCCCTGTCGGACTGCTTCAACCTCTTCCAATTCCATCACGGCCTTGGGGATCAATCTCTATGGATTTTGTGGTTGAACTCCCTCCTTCGAAGGAAATGACCACCATCTTGGTAGTGGTCGACCGCTTCACCAAGATGGCTCACTTCATCCCAACTAAGGGGGTACCCAATGCGGAACTAACTGCTGAATTAATGATCCGGGAAGTATTTAAACTACATGGAATCCCGGATGATGTGGTCTCAGATAGGGGGGTTCAATTTACTTCCAAATTCTGGAGAAGTTTCTGCATGTCCCTGGGTGTCACAGTCAATCTTTCCTCTGCATTTCATCCTCAATCCAATGGCCAAACAGAAAGAACAAATCAGACTTTGGAACAATATCTTCGCTGTTTTGTTAGCTATTTGCAGGATGATTGGGTAGATTATCTGCCAACAGCAGAATTTTCCTACAATAATTCTAAGCACAGCTCCACATCTCTTAGTCCTTTTTATGTGAATACAGGGTACCATCCAGTTTGCATTCCTGACCTCCCTATTGCTACACCAATTCCTGCTGTTAATGAGAGGTTATCTCTTTTACAGGAAACTCGAAGAAAATTGCTTGAAACATTGAAGGTGGCACAGGAGGCTTACAAGAAAGCATCTGATAGACGTCGAAGAGAAATACCGTCCTTCCGTGTTGGAGACAAGGTCTGGTTATCCACAAAGAATCTCAGGACTCAGGTACCATCTGTTAAGTTGGGGCCAAAGTATATAGGACCTTTTCAAATCTTGGCACAAGTTAATGCAGTTACTTTCCGCTTGAAACTTCCTGACAGTATGAGAGTCCATCCTGTTTTTCATGTTTCTTTACTTAAACCTTTCCATGAAAATTCCTTCCCTGGGAGATTCCTTCCTCCTCCCCTGCCTGTGGTTGTTGAGGGTGAAGAGGAATTTATTGTAGAAGGAATAATTGACTCCAGGATCCACAGGAACAAGTTGCAGTACCTGGTGAAATGGGAAGGATACGGACCTGAAGAAAATTCTTGGGAACCTGCTGAGCATGTCCATGCTCCTAGACTTGTTCGGGAGTTCCATCAAAGGTTTCCACTTAAGCCTGGTCCTGAGATGCCCTGTGGTCATCCTAGAAGGAGGGGCATACTGTCAGGGCCCAGATTCGAACCCAGGTCCTCAGTTGCTTCTGACAGTGCTTCTTCTTGCTGAGCTATCCAGCAGCTGATATCTATGCATACTAGATCTATGTGGTGACCTAGACCTTGTCCAGTTTCCTGCCTAGTTCCTTGCCCAGCCTCCTGTGAACTCTGAACCTTTGGCCACTCCTTTGTACTTCCTATTTAAGCCTGATCTGGAAACTTCCTGATGCCAGATTATTGTGCTTTGCCAAGATCTAGCTTTGTGTGCTTCATCCTCCTGAATCTTCCACTTGTGTACCGACCTCCAGCTACGTTCCAGGACTACGCCTCTGCCTGCTGCCATTTTGCCCTTCACTGCTTGTGTACCGACCTTCGGCTAAAGACTACGACTACTCTTCTGCTTGCTCCCTCACTCCGGCTGATCTCTTGTGTACCAGACCCTGCTTGTTGACCACGGTTGTGCTGCTGCTTCCTGCGACTGGACTCTGAGCCTGACCCAGTAATCGTGACACTGCCACTTTGGAAGAATGTGGATTCAGTCTCTTAGCTTTAAGATGACTTGGTGAACAACTAGTTATCTTCAGAAAACTCTCCCTAGTATCCTCTCTCTTCCACTAGTGACACCCGTCCAATGATGTCCGACAAGCAGGGGTGGCCCCCCTCAGATAAGGCCCCTTGACACAAGTCCCTGTACTCACGATACTGCAGTCCCAGGGTCTCCAATGTCTCCCCTCTTAGTCAGCTTCCCTAGACCTCTGGGTTCAGCTCCTCTCAACCACTCCTCTGGCCCTCAGGACAACCTCCTATGACCACATGGCACCTCTGCAGAGGAGGAGGCAGCCTCCCCCTCCCTCTGGGACTCTGCTCTCCAGCCAAAGACCCCACAGCACATGTTCTCCTGGCTTTTATACAGTATCCCATAATGCACAGAGGTGACCTGCCCTCTGCCATTCATCAGGACTGTATCAAAAGCCTATGCACCTATTCGTCAGGTTTCCTCCCACTGTACAACATGCCTCCCTATTGGACCAGCATGAAAAAACTCTTCAGAATGAATGAATCGCATACTGAGCACAATGAGCAGACCTCACTAACAGATCCTGCTCTCTGGTAGGCAGAGAACAACATAGATTTACATACAGCCCCTCTGGTAAGCAGACAGCGCTCAAAACTATACTCTCTCACTAGCACCTACCTAGGAGGGTGCTACATTTGTTTTTCTGACACCAAAGATTGGGCATTATTCCTTTCACTGATGCCAACAATAGGGCACAATTTCTTCCACTGACACTAACAATTGGGCACTATTCCTCCCATTGACACCCGTGATGAGGCATGATGCCTTCCACTGACATAAATGATGGGGGCACTATTCTCCCCATTGACACCCATGATGAGGCATTATACATTCAACTGATACTAATAATAAGGCAATTTATTCCGCTCACTGGCACCAATGATAGGACACAATCCCTTCAACTCACAACTGCAAAGAGGTACAATTCCTCCTACTTACACTAATGATGGGGCATTTGTTATTCCCATGGACCCCAGTACAGAACTAATAAAACTGGCCAAAGTCTGGCTCCTCAACAGTTTGAAGGACCGTGAACTTTTCCTTTGTATTTAAGATCTGAGGACCCCTAACTTACAGAAGAATTGCAGGAAAAAAATGTTTTTCCCATACAGTGGGGCTGTGTCCCACACCTGTATGAGTTAACTGCTCGTTTTTGTCTAGGGATGAGGAAGGCAGGAACAGTCCACCATTGAACTTGGGGGAGAGCTGTTTTTTGAAAGAACGAAGGGTTGGGTGAGTATAGCCTTTCTATGCACCCCTGGACAAAACAAGCAGGTAATCCATGCAGTGCGGGCACAGCTTCAATTCATGGGGGGGGGGGGGGGGGGGGAATCCCAGATTTCTGCTATAAAGTTTGCTAAATTCCAGTTTTACAGAATTTCACAGCTGCTCTCTAGGGATTGTTAGACAGCTGGGACAACATAGAGGGTGCAATAAGGAGATATATGCACACATCATGTTAGATGGAATAGCAAAAGGGATAGCAAGGGTCACTTTAAAGGCTAAGCTGATTTAATGCACTTCTTCAGCTTGCTTTGGTGAACCTAAATTGAAACAAATGCTTTCTTTTCATTCTCCTTTATTAATCGTTAAGATTATCTTAAAATCATCTTGAATATCCGATTATCGCTACAAGCATTCTTGATGCTAGATCATTTAATACACTTTCTATTCCTCCCTGAGCTGTTCTGTGCTATAAAATCCAATTTGAAGTCAGTTACAGTACAGCTTTGGAGAATGGGCTGGGAATAGATTTGCATGTTTGGGGAGAAAGCTGCATATTAACAAAAAGTTTATCACTCAACTTGACAGAGTGGTGTAGCTCATGTACCGCAGCCAAGGCAAACGTTATGCAAACGTTCTTGGAAAGCTTGGGAGTTTCTTCCAAAGTTCACATCAATACACATGAAGTTTTATAAGGCTCCACATGGTTCTAAGTCCCCCATCAGTACTTAAAAAATACTGCAATTGTGCATGTGTGTGTGTTTTTCTTTTACAGAATGTTCATGTATCAAAGTTAAAGGGATGTTGTACTGGTAATTTCTCAAAAGTAAATATTAAGAGATTACATTTTAACAATCTTTGTTCATGATTAAGGCAAGATTCTGTTTACATTTTATAATTTAGTATATTAAATATTTCAGATTGTATGGCCATACCTCCCAACATTTTGAGATGGGAAAGGGACATTCTTAAGCATAGATCATTTAGACAGAGGACACACCCTGATCACTTGGGCCATGAAAATTAAAGCCCAAAAAGAATCACTATACAGTATTCCTAAACATTTTTTTGTGGGAATCAGTTGCAAAATCTTTTACCTGGAGATCCAGAAACCCAGTAACAGCACTTTCAGTTGCAGGTGGAGAACACTAAGCCACTGCTTCGAAAATGTCAACCGTGTTGTCAGCCTGCCATGCAAGCTCCTACAGTTGGCCGTTAATATGTTTATTTGATAGACTTGATAGTCAGTCAACTAAAGGAAAACCCCCATGGCTAAATAGCATCACAGTTGCTAAATGTGAGATAGTTGCTTGATATTGTCAGCCTACAACAGGGAATGCTGTTACTGACAGGATCTCCAGGTAATAACATATAAACAAAAATTGCTGGACTAACTAAAATTGTAAATGATTCAATGCATCACTGCAACAAAACTAATCATTTTGATTCCTGTTCTCTGTATATTGCTCAGAGATGGGCTATAAATTTGGGGTGTATCCAAATTGGAGTGTTTCCAGGATGGTGGCTTCTCTATGGGTGAAGACTGTGAGATAAATTGGGACATTATACCTGCGGTGGGACCAAATCTCTCATATTGAACATGACAACCAGGAAACTTGCATGCTCAGGAGGAGAGGTCAGCAAGGGTTTAAAATAAGGTAAAGCCTACCTTTAGTAAAATAAATAAAAAAATCAGCACAAAGGTTACTGTCAGAGTGATGTGTCTCTTGTGCTGTTGGCTCCTGGTTGTGTGCTGTTGGCTCCCGGCACACAGATTGTCCAGCTTGCGGGACCACAATCTAGATGCCAGCAGACTGAGAGCGATTGTCACCAGGCTAATTCAACAATTAACCCTTTCTCTGCCACCACCGCTACGTTTGAATGAGCCCAGCGGACGCTCGTGATTTTCGAAATACCAATTATGACTTTAGAATAATCATCTGTAAC
Organism: Pelophylax lessonae; assembly: GCF_965119305.1. Classification (NCBI taxonomy): domain Eukaryota; kingdom Metazoa; phylum Chordata; class Amphibia; order Anura; family Ranidae; genus Pelophylax; species Pelophylax lessonae. Next base: position 614,509,377 of record NC_138770.1, read on the forward strand.
ACACACTGTCACCTCAGACAGGAATATTCAGATGGTTTATCCTAAACAGTAGCGCCCTTCAGGAGGCAGGTTCTTTGGGTCAGTTTGCGTTTAAGAGCTTAGAGACAAAATTTAGCAGAAATCTTGCTCCTTCAATCCCCTTCTACCCCCATGTTAATACAAATCCGATTCCAAAAAAGTTGGGACACTGTACAAATTGTGAATAAAAACAGAATGTAATGTGGAAGTTTCAAATTTCTATATTTTATTCAGAATACAACATAGATGATATATCAAATGTTTAAACTGAGAAAATGTATCATTTTAAGGGAAAAATAAGTTGATTTTAAATTTCATGGTATCAACACATCTCAAAAAAGTTGGGACAAGGTCATGTTTACCACTGTGTGGCATCCCCTCTTCTTTTTTAACTGTCTGCAAATGTCTGGAGACTGAGGAGGCAAATTGTTCAAGTTTAGGAATAGGAATGTAGTCCCATTCTTGTCTAATACAGGCTTCTAGTTGCTCAACTGTCTTAGGTCTTCTTTGTCGTATCTACCTCTTTATGATGCGCCAAATGTTTTCTATGGGTGAAAGATCTGGACTGCAGGCTGGCCATTTCAGTACCCGGATCCTTCCTCTATGCAGCCAATGCCATGATGTTGTAATTGATGCAGTATGTGGTCCTGCATTGTCATGTTGGAAAATGCAAGGTCTTCCCTGAAAGATGGGAGCATATGTTGTTCTAGAACTTGGATATACCTTTCAGCATTGATGAAGCCTTTCCAGCTGTGTAAGCTGTCCATGCCACACGCACTCATGCAACCCCATACCATCAGAGATGCAGGCTTCTGAACTGAGCGCTGATGACAATGGGCTGTCCTTGTCCTCTTTAGTCCAGATGACATGGCGTCCCAGTTTTCCAAAAAGAACTTCAAATTTTGATTCGTCTGACCACAGAACAGTTTTCCACTTTGCCACAGCCCATTTTAAATGAGCCTTGGCCCAGAAAAAATGCCTGCGCTTCTGGATCGTGTTTAGATATGGCTTCTTTTTTGGTCTATAGCGTTTTAGACGGCAACGGCGAATGGCACGGTGGACTTTGTTCACCAAAAATGTTTTCTGTAAGTATTCCTGAGCCCATGTTGTGATTTCGATTACAGTAGCATTGCTGTATGTGATGCAGTGCCATCCAAGGGCCCGAAGATCACGGGCATCCAGTATGGTTTTCCGGCCTTGACCCTTACGCACAGAGATTGTTCCAGATTCTCTGAATCTTTGGATGATATTATGCACTGTAGATGATGATAACTTCAAACTCTTTGCAATTTTTCTCTAAGAAACTCCTCTCTATTTTTCGCCGTAGCATTGGGGGAATTGGTGATCCTCTGCCCATCTTGACTTCTGAGAGACACTGCCACTCTGAGAGGCTCTTTTGATACCCAATCATGTTTCCAATAGACCTAATAAGTTGCAAATTGGTCCTCCAGCTGTTCCTTATATGTACATTTAACTTTTCCGGCCTCTTATTGCTACCCGTCCCAACTTTTTTGGAATGTGTAGCTCTCATGAAATTCAAAATGTGCCAATATTTGGCATGACATTTCAAAATGTCTCACTTTCAACATTTGATATGTTATCTATTTTATATTGTGAATAAAATATAAGTTTATGAGATATGTAAATTAGTCCATTCCTTTTTTACTCACAATTTGTACAGTGTCCCAACTTTTTTGGAATTGGGTTTGTATTAATAATCTTCCTGTCCTCCATTTTTAGTGCGCTTTTGATTCATAGAAGCTATAGTATGGCTTCTATGAATGGAGGAGATGGGTAGAAAAGACAGCTTAGTCAGAAACTCTTGATGAGTGTCTGTCACAGCTCCGTCAGCTCTATTAACCCCTGCCACATTAGACGATCACAGCGGGAGGGGTAGGGGGGATTGAAGGAGGAAGATTTCTACTAAACCAGGAACACAGTGGACATGTCATATTGATGGTAAATAACACCCCTTGTGCTGTTTTTTTTTTTTTTTTTAACTAAACCTAGCCTTTTAAAGTATGCAAATCCTAACAATAAATGCCTCCTATTTTGTCCCTTTTAGTCTGTTAAATAAACATTTGAAAGTGTTTTTCTATATCTGTTCAATGATTGCAAAATATATCTGTTGGTCCTGCCAGTTATTTTGTGAGTTGCTTCCTGTACCCTCTTTCTGCCCTGCATTAATACCAATTACCGTACATTGTTCCTAGCGATCTCTGTGGACTACAGAACACTTTACCCTTATGGAGATAAGGCTAGGGGGAGGTGTTCTATATTCCCAATTTATTGTCCTAGGGTGACTAAAATGCTCTTCCATTTTATTGATTGTGGAATTCCCAGCCTAAAAAAGTAAAAGAGCCTAAAAAAACATATGCAGCCTCCACATCTGAAGACTGGTAAGCTGTTATACTGTATATTACATTTTTTGTTCTTGAGATATGCTTTGACCTTTAAACACACCAATACAACCTTTACCTTCCAACCCAACCATCCCAGTGTAGAGCTGGCCATACATGGATGGAAATCCAGCCAGTTCAGCAGGGACTGACTGAACATCGATCCATGTGTGTACCCTGTTGTTGAACAGAAGTTGATTTACCGTTTGACTTCTGTTTAACTGCCCTGCCAGTATTTTCTTGCGTGGCCAGTGTTGCAGACTATAGACTTCAGCCCTGATCTATCAGAATACTATGACACAGTGAGGAGGATTCCCACATCCACATTGAGTCAGGTCAGTTTCTCTCCTTGAACCCGCTGGTTGAAGGAAAAAAAGCTATGATGACCAGCTTTAAGGACACAAAGCTCAGTTTTCATGGACTAGGCTTAAAAGCAACCTCATTTGGTCTGTTATATGGACACCTTGAAGCCAGCTGTATTGTAGTTGTCCGCTGTTATGATCATTGTCTATAATCACTCTCTAATTCAACCCATATGCCTCCATTTGCAAAGCAGCGTAAATAAACTGACAACCCAACAACGAAATTTAAGAGCGCTGTTTTTAAAAAAAAAAGTCCTAGCCAAACAATTTCCATAATTTTTTTTCATAACAACAGTATTTACAAAAGCAATGTTCTTCTGACCATTTGCTTTGATACGAGCCGGTAGGCCCGCCTTGGTAGAGGACGCGATTGTTTACGGACATGTACATTAGAAGGCTTTTATAAATAAAAGTTCATGTTTTGTTTGTTGAGCTTAGATTCAGATTTCTTCCACTTCACATTGTTTGTGTTTATGACAATGTAGATTATTATTTTCAGCGGAACCGGGCCGTCGTCATAGTGATGATGAACCTGCTACTATTACCATCGGTAAACACAGCTGCTTGGAGTGTATGTGATGCGCAAGTGAAATTCCAATGGGAGAAGGAGAGACTTCTAAAGCACTTGTTTCAAAAAACGCACATGTTTTGTTTTTTATTTTGAAGTCTATTGTTATGAGTGGAAATTACTGTACGTTAATATGAGTTCCACCAGAGATGCATCATTTTTACCGTATGTTCCTCCATTTACTGAAAGTTTTTATTGGCAAATGCAGTTGAATTGTCATCAAATACTGCGAAGTGCAATAAAAACAAAGAATGGCCATTGTCAGCCTTGTAAAAACAATTTAGTGAGAACGTTACTTTTTAATCTGTTTATAAATGATAGAGTCTGGGTTTGAAAGTACCATTTCTGAGTTTGCAGATGACACAAAGCTTTGCAGTGGAATAAGGTCCCTACATCATTTCTTTTGTAAACCCAATTGTTGTATAGCAGGAGTGACATGGCTGTTCTTTAACCCATAATCACCTGGATCCAAGGGTAGTGATCATGTCTTGGCAAATATCTTGGGCATGGGGCCCCCAGGGAAGCTAGCATCTAGCATCTTCTCCCTTGCACGTGGAGACACCTGCAGGCAGTGCCAGGATAAGGTCATCTTGAGCCCAGGGCGAACATGCCCGATTGCGCCCCCTCCCTCCAAAATGTATGATTATGTGTCAGCAAAACCCCCCCCCCCCAAACAAAAATCGAGCACTAATCTGAATGCTCCCCCCTAAGGATTAATCCCACCTCCTCCCAGTACAAATTCAACCCCCCCTGCTAAAATCCCCCCTCCTGACATGTATCTTTGCCCCCCCCCCAGCTCTAAATCCTCTCTCTTCACATATGCCCCCAGCACAAATCCCCTCCCCCCAAAAAAATGTCCTCCTCTACACCTCAAATTTGACCTGCAAGCACAACCCCCCCTCTTAGCACAAATACCCCCCAATCACCCCTACTAGCATAACTCCCCCCCCCCCCCCAAAAAAAAAAAAATTCCAACCGTAGCTCAAATCCCCCCTGACATATTACCTTTTTTAGCACAAACCTGACAAATCATCCTTCCTAGCACAAATCCTCTTCACCCTTCCTCCCTCCTAACACATATCCCCTCAAATCACCACTACAAGCACCCCCCCCCCCCCAATTCCCCCTCCTAGAACAATTCTTACCCCCTGCGACCTCCCCAAATCCCCCCTCCCAACACAAATGCCCCCACACCTCACATGATACCACAGCACCCAGGACAGTCAGCCCTCCTGCCCACCCCTTGTCCCAGCCCTGCCTGCAGGGGCGACCAGTCCTGGATAGCTGCTACCTGTTGACAATCCTTTGCACACCTGCTTCTGGCTTCCACAACAGCAGTCCACATCAAGAAAGCCTTATTTAACAGTTTGCTGAATCAATAAAAGCAAAGATATTTATCCAGATAACAAGGATAACTTGCCACAAGTTTGTGGCAGTTAGAGTTGAATGAACAGTTCGGCCTGAGCATGAGTTCGGTCTGAACATTGGCTGTTCGCCCAACGAACATCTGAGTTATTAGGGTGTTTGACCGTTTTTTGGGTCCGCCGAACGACCACAATGCACTGTGCCGCCACACAGTGCATTGGAAGCCCTGATTGGCTGAAGCAATAAAACCTTTGCCCAATCAGGGCACATAGCACTGCCAGACCCATTGGCTCTGACACTGTGATGATGACTCTATCCAATCATGGTTCATTGCTCTTAGTCCCATCCCACACAAATATTCTTCCCATTGTGGCTTTTTGCAATGTGATATTGCCATGGAGAGAGATAGAACAGGGCTCTAGCGAGTAAGTGTGCAATAATGGACTATTGTGATTCTATTGTGAGTGTAGAGTGTTAGCTTAGTGTGATTCTAGAAAGTGCAGTGTGAGTCTAGTTGGAACCATTCATGTTTACTTTAGTGTCAGTTTAGTGTGAATCTAGTGCAGTGTGAGTGTAATGCGACCATTCATTTTTACTTTATTGTCAGTTTATTTTGTCAGGGCAGGTTTCCTGCAGTATATTTAAGTGCGTTACTGCACGATTACTGCAGTATATTGCAGTGTGTTATTGCAACTTTAACATAGTATATTTCAGTGCCCTGGTGCAAGTTTACCGCAGTATATTGCAGTGCATCAGTGCCGTTTTACTGCAGTATATTGAAGTGTGTCAGTGTAGTGAGTACTCGAATTAAAGTGCACCAAACACTACTTTCCATTAATTAAAGTGCATCCACCTACACATTTCCCCATCTTTGTTAAATTTTGTTAATAGGCTCCTTCATCATGTATGGGAGGCCAACAAGGAGAGAAAGATGTTGTCATGGCACTGTGAAGGGGCCAGCAGTGTATCTGTCAACAGGCAATGGCGGACATGGTCCTTCCTCAGGCAGGCATAATTTCCTCTGTTTATTAACATTACCCGTACTATCCTGCCACAGCATGCAGAGGAGGTGGTGGGCTGGCTTACTAAACTGTCCTCATCCTCCTCATTCTCCATCACCCAAGCAGAGACTAGTGCGCAATCCACAGCAGCTGCCAGTGGCTTATTCTGCCTACTTGTCTACCTCCAACCACGAAAGCCCAATTTTTCCCCACTGTTTGACAGGTTCATATCATTTAAATTTTTGACAGCAAGGCCAATTCTTGCTTTCATTAAGAGTACTTCTATAGGGTTATGGTGTAAAGGCACCACCAACAGTCAAAGCCCAATTTTCCTGCACCTGTTACTTCTATCCAAAGTGCATCTAAATTGTGGCCTCACCATACAGACTGGCTTCCCAAGCCGTTGTTTACAAAATAAAGAAAGTTTGCAGGGAAAATGTTATTTTTTTGGCTTTATAAACCTCATTATTGCTGCAGCAAGTTCTATACATGGTACAGATGTGCCGCTTTACAGGCAGGCTAAGGGGACTCCTCAGGCACTATATTAAAAGTAATTTTCCATTTTTATTGTTATTTCTCATTTTTACGGTTTCACTTTAAGCATCAGCAAATCACTGCTCATGTACAAATTATGTTTTTAAAAACTTTGTGTTTATTGATACATGTCCCCCAGGGCAGTACCCAGATCCCTATACCATTTGTATGCCCAATTATTTGCATATACAACAATCCAGTTCAGATCCCATGAACTTCAATGGGGTACGTTATTCAGTTCCGAACGTTTGCGATGTTCGAAAGTTCTGCCGCGAACCAAACCTGTGGCAGTGTTGAAATGTAGGTCTTGTTAACTTTCTGCACATTTTCACTGGCAAGTTGTACACTTGCAGAGCACTTGAAGCACAAGTTGTAGTTGACACTTTTCCAATTTGTAGCAAATCTGTGTGGCAAGTCTCTAGCAACAGAAACATTGCAGTGGGGAGTCTACAGCAAGACCTCAGCAAGTTACAGTGCCCCCTGTGGTGGGATGACTATTGCACAACATAACTGAACCAGAAAACTTGCAGAATGTTTGCAAAGAAAGTTGATCTAGAGTCATGCAATGTGGACTTGCTGCAATTGTGCAAGAAACTTGTGAAGCCTGTCAGGTCTAGCAATAGCTTAGCAAGTCACTTTCAAACTTGCAGCTCAATTGCTTGCTATCTGGGTACAAACTTTAACCATCTCTAGAGGTGGCAGCTGACATCTTGCAGTTTCAGATAGTTCAGCTTAGGTTGGGGGGAGAGATTGGGAGTGGGAGGAAAGACCCATGTCCTAAAAGTAAGGAGTCCAGCAGCCCATGACAGGGGTGCGAGTAGTCCCAGAAACTGCATACAGCCCTTAAGCTGCTCCTGGTTCCCCCCTAAGGAGAAGCTAAATGAATGAGCCCCAACTACCTACATTATGATCCTGTCTAGTCCACCCACAGAGGAACATCAGGCAACACTTTCCCAGTGACATACTAACTCTGAATTTCATATATATATATATTCTCACCAGCAACCTTATTAGATATGCCTTGCTAGTACTGGGTTAGACCCCCTTTTGGCTTAAGAACTGGCCTAATTCTTAGTGGCATAGATTCAACAAGGTGGTGGAAACATTCTTTAGAGTTTTTGGTCCAATTTTACATGATGGCATCACACAGTTGCTCCAGATTTGTTGGCTGCAAATCCATGATGCGTGTCTCTCGTTCCACCACATCCCAATGGTGCTCTATTGGATTGAGATCTGGTGACTGTGTAGGTCAGTGGAGTACAGGGAAGTCATTGTCATGTTCAATAGAAGATTGGAAAAGCATTGCTTGGTCTGATGAGTCTCGATTTCAGCTGTGACATTCAGATGGTAGGGTCAGAATGTCAGTAAACAACATGAAAGCATGGAATGAGATGATTTGATTTTTGTGACATGGTGCATTATCCTGCTGGAAGTAGCCATCAGAAGATGGGTACACTGTAGTCCATAAGGGATGGACATAGTCAGCAACAATACTCAGGTGGGCCGTGGCATTTAAATGATGCTCAATTGGTACTAAGGGGCAAAAAAGTGTTCCAATAAAATTTCCCCCACACCATTACACCACAACTGCCACCTTGAACCGTTGATACAGGGAAGGGTGGATACATGCTTTCATGTTGTTTACTCCAAATTTTGACCCTAGAATCTGAATGTCACAGCTGAAATCGAGACTCATCAGACCAGGCAATGTTTTTCCAATCTTCTATTGTCTAATTTTGGTGAGCCTGTGCGAATTGCAGCCTCAGTTTCCTGTTCTTAGCTGACAGGAGTGGAACCCGGTGTGGTCTTCTGCTGCTGAAGCTCATATGCTTCATGATTCGATGTGTTGTGCATTCATAGATGGTATTCTGCATACCTTGGTTGTAACGAGTGGTTGAGTTACTGTTGCCTTTCTATCATCTCGAACCATTCTGCCCATTCTCCTCTGACCTCTGACATCAACAAGGTATTTTCATCCACACAACTGCCACTCACTGGATATTTTCTCTTTTTCGGACCATTCTCTGTAAACCCTAGAGGTGGTTGTGTGTGGAAACCCCAGTAGATCAGCAGACCAGCCTGTCTGGCACCAACAATCTTGCCACATTTAAAGTCAACTAAATTCCCTTTCTTCCCCATTCTGATTTTTGGTTTGAACTTCGGCAAGTCGTCTTCACCACATTTAGATGATGAGTTGCTGCCATGTGATTGGCTGATTAGCAATTTGTGTTACCAAGCAATTGAACAGGTGTACCTAATAAAGTGGCCGGTGAGTATATACAGTCAGGAAAATAATTATTTGATCCCCTTCAGATTTTGTAAGTTTGTCCACTTACAAAGAAATGAAGGGTCTATAATTTTTTTACCATAGGTGTTTTTTAAATGATAGAGACAGAATATCAACCAAAAATTCAGAAAAATCACATAAAAGAAATGTAATAAATTAAATTGCAGTTCAGTGAGTAAAATAAGTATTTGATCCCTAAGCAAAACATGACTTATTAGTTGGTGGAGAAACCTTTGTTGGCAAGCACAGAGTTAAGACGTTTCTTGTCGTTGGTTATCAGGTTTGCACACATCTTAGAAGGGATTTTGGTCCGGTCTTCTTTAAAGATCTTTTCTAAATCCTTAAGGTTTCCTGGCTGTCTCTCGGCAATTCAAAGTTTCAGCTCCCACCATAATATTCTTTATAGCTGTTAGCTATGATTAAGCACTTTTAGTAGTGTGAAATGCATCAGCTGTCTTTGGTCTGTACCTCTGTATGCTGTGGTATTTTATCCTCTTTTCAATAAATATTTGCATTGGAGTGCGGCTGTCCAGACACACTTTTTGTACTATATGGCTTGCACATTGAGCCTGCACCCTGCACCTGTGCTGTTACTTTGAGGATTTTTGAAGGCATTTCCACCTGGAGTGGTGTGTGGTTTCTGTAATATTCTATAGGATTAAGGCCTGGAGACAGACTAGGCCACTCCATGACCTTAATATGCTTATTTTTGAGTCACTCCTTTGTTGCCTTGGCGGTATGTTTTGAGTCATTGTCATGCTGGAAGACCCATCCTCGAGGGGAGAAGGTTCTCATTCAAGATTTTACAATACATGGCCCTGTCCATTGGCCCCTCAATGCAGCAAAGTCAGCCTGTACCTTTACCAGAGAAACAGTCCCAAAGCATCATGTGTCCACCTCCATGCTTGACTCTAGGGATGGTGTTCTTAGGGTCATAATTAGCATTTTCCTCCAAACACAGCAAATCGAGTTAATGCCAAAGAGCTCAATTTTGGTCTCATCTGACCACAGCACTTTCTCCCAATCCTTTTCTGAATTATTTAGATGTTCATTGGCATGACTGTACATGTGCCCTCTTGAGGAGGGGGATTTGCTGTGTTTGGAGGAAGAAAAATGCTAACTATGACCCTAAGAACACCATCCCTACAGTCAAGCACGGAGGTGGAAAGATTATGCTTTGGGGCTGTTTCTCTGCTAAATGTACAGACCGACTTTGCTGCATTGAGGGGCCAAAGGATGGGGCCATGTATTGTAAAATCTTGGATAAGATCCTTCTTCCTTCCAGCCAGAACATTGAAGATGGGTCATGGATGGGTCTTTTAGTATGACAATGACCCAAAACATACCGCCAAAGCAACAAAGGAGTGGCTCAAGAAGAAGCACATTAAGGTCATGGAGTGGCCTAGCTAGTCTCCAGACCTTAATCCTATAGAAAATTTAGAGAGTGAGCTGAAAGTTCAAGTTGCCAAGTGACAGCCAAGAAACCTTAAAGATTTAAAGAAGATCTGTGAAAAAAAAGTGGACCAAATCCCTCCCGAGATATGTGCAAACCTGGTCACCAACTACAAGAAATGTATTACCTCTGTGCTTGTCAACACAGTTTTCTACACTAAGTACTAAGTCATGTTTTGCTTGGGGATCAAATACTTATTTTACTCACTGAACTGCAACTACATTTATAACATTTGTATCATGTGTTTTTTCTGGATTTGTGGTTGACATTCTGTCTCTATCATTTAAAATATACCTATAATAAAAGTTATAGACCCTTCATTGCTTTGTAAGTGGGCAAACTTACAAAATCTGCAGGGGATTAAATAATTATTTTTTCCCGCTGTATATATACAGTATATGCCATGGTGCTCCTCTACTGGCAGGGGCAAGCTGGAATTTTACCCTAACCTCTCCTGAGCCTCACCTAATTTTTGTTTACGGGGACATCTAGTGGCTTAAGAAGGAATTACAACGGGCCACCTCTGTGCTCTACCCTGCACAATCAGTAAAATATATAAACTTTACTCGGTTACTGTAATTTCAAAAAATATTTTCAATATTTTGAAATCTGCTGCTTTTTTTTAAATAATACCTGGTCGTCCTGCCAAGAAGGTCCTTGTTAAGGCACTTTAGATGGAGACTACAAGTGGCCATTTGAACACGTATTATGCAGGTATGGCCCACTGTTGAACCCATTGGAAACTCATCCTGAGAAATGTCATGCAGCTATTGAAGAAGTACATGCTGACAGAAAGTGGCCGCAAAGAAGAAGAACCAAGGGTAGTCCCGTAAATTATCAGCCGTACAGTAACTACATCCTATCACATGGAGTCACTGCTCACCAGAGCCATTGTATTCATAAAATTGAATACAATACCCAGCAGTTGATATTCCTCCATATAAACAGATAGTGTGGGGAAAATTTAGACTGTGTATGGCTCCCTTAAGAAGAAAATGTCTTTAGGATGGATCATCTTAAAGGGACTGCTCACCTGTTGCACCTTTCAGTGTGTAGTGTCTTAAAGAGATATTAAATCAGTTGCTACTTTGTTGCGTTGGAAAGGAATCAGTTACTGTACAGTTTTTAGTGCCCCTTTGCAGATCTGTGAGCTTACCAATGGTCAAGTTTGGAAATTATATTGCCTTAGCTACGCAGAACATAAACTACTTTATTACATTTGATGATGTTCAAATATCTATAATGTAATTCTATTTTATTTAATGGACTGTCTGCTTTGTTTGAAATAACAAGTTTTCTTGTTTTTCAGTGTGAATAAAGTTGCATATTATTTTCTATTGTCTGTGTCATGGAATTTCAAGGATGTCACCTTATTCGGGTAGGACCTGTACCCACATACTTATAAAAGCGTGCACTAATTGGTGTACTACAAAAGCATTAGCAATAACTCCTCTTGATTTTGCTGTTTAGCTTTTGGCAACAGTTCACAAAAAATGGAAGGGGAAAGAGTGCAGAGAAGGGCAAATAAATTAATAAGATACACGAAGGAGCTTGACGATGAGAAAAGATTAACTGAACTGAATAATTCCCACTTGAGATGATTGAGGGCAGATATGATCACTTTGTATAAATACATAAATTGTCCACATAGTAAACCCTGTGGAATATTGATCACTTTAAGGTCATTGCAAAAGACAAGGGGGCACTCATTGCAGCTGAAGGAAAAGCAGTTTAACTTCCACATGCTAAAAAGTAGTGTTGAGCGAACACGGACTGTATTATTCGTGTTCGTACCGAATAATTGGATTTTTTGTACCCGAACACGGACACGGACACTTTACTGTATGTTCGGGTAAAAATCCGTGTTCGGTCGTTTTATTTCCGGGTTTTGCATGCTTTGGCGCTCTTTTCATGGCGGGCTTTCAACAGCCAATCAACAATCGTTTAACTGGTGTGCCTTAAGCCATCCCAGCCATGCCTGCAAATGTCTCAGTAGCTGTGATTGGCCGTCTGAAGCATGTGACCAAGTCTTTATAAGTTCGAGGCAGCCGCAGCGGCGTCATTATGCTGCTTAGATTCAGGGACAGAGCACACATCAACGTGCTGGCTGCTGATTAGGGAAAGATAGGCAGGAAAAAACCATTTGTGTCCGGATAGAATTGAGGGACAGGTCGGAGTGTTTAGGCAGGGCGAGTTGTAGGCATTTTAGGGATAGAGTCTGCTGAATTATAGGGTCAGTGTCTTCTACAAACTACAATCGATATTGCTGTGTGGGGGGTGGGGTGAATCTGCACTCAATCCTGATCTACGATCTCTTCTCAATCCTGTTAGGGACAGAGTCTGCTGAATTTTAGGGAAACTGTGTTCTACAAACTACAATCGATATTGCTGTGTGGTGTGGGATTGGAGATAGGCAGGTGTCAGTGATCCACATCCATTTTTCTGTGTGTGAGCTGCAGTGAACACAATCTTTTTGGGCTGCAGTGAACACAATCTTTTTGGGCTGCAGTGAACACAATCTTTTTGGGCTGCAGTGAACACAATCTTTTTGGGCTGCAGTGAACACAATCTTTTTGGGGTGCAGTGAACAAAATCTTTTTGGGGTGCAGTGAACACAATCCTTTTTGGTGTGCAGTGAACACAATCTTTGTGGGGTGCAGTGAACAAAATCCTTTGTGGGGTGCAGTGAACACAATCTTTTTGGGGTGCAGTGAACAAAATCCTTTTTGGGGTGCAGTGAACAACATCCTTTTTGGGGTGCAGTGAACACAATCTTTTTGGGGTGCAGTGAACAAAATCCTTTGTGGGGTGCAGTGAACACAATCTTTTTGGGGTGCAGTGAACACAATCTTTTTGGGGTGGAGTGAACAACATCCTTTTTGGGGTGCAGTGAACAAAATCCTTTTTGGGGTGCAGTGAACAAAATCATTTTTGGGGTGCAGTGAACACAATCTTTTTGGGGTGCAGTGAACACAATCTTTGTGGGGTGCAGTGAACACAATCTTTTTGGGGTGGAGTGAACAACATCCTTTTTGGGGTGCAGTGAACAACATCCTTTTTGGGGTGCAGTGAACACAATCTTTTTGGGGTGCAGTGAACACAATCTTTGTGGGGTACAGTGAACAGAATCTTTGTGGGGTGCAGTGAACACAATCTTTGGGGGGTACAGTGAACACAATCTTTGTGAGGTGCAGTGAACACAATCTTTGTGGGGTGCAGTGAACACAATCATTGTGGGGTGCAGTGAACTCAATCTTTGTGGGGTACAGTGAACACAATCTCATACTTCTGAAGGTTTGAGGGTGCTGCCTGTTCCATACTCCCCCTACTCCTCATCTAGCCTTTTAGGGGTACAAACAATAGTAATTGGGGCCTAGTGTGGTTGTGTACGTGTGATATACATACACTTTTTTGGGATCATATTTTCTATTCCGCTATTTAATCAAAAACCTTTGGGGATCAGTTAAATTGGGGGATAGTCTGTGTTGGTACGTGTGAGAGAGATCCACCTTTCCAAGTTGTTGGGGTTCATCTCATACTTCTGAAGGTTTGAGGGTGCTGCCTGTTCCATACTCCCCCTACTCCTAGCCTTTTAGGGGTACAAACAATAGTAATTGGGGCCTAGTGTGGTTGTGTACGTGTGATATACATACACTTTTTTGGGATCATATTTTCTATTCCGCTATTTAATCAAAAACCTTTGGGGATCAGTTAAATTGGGGGATAGTCTGTGTTGGTACGTGTGAGAGAGATCCACCTTTCCAAGTTGTTGGGGTTCATCTCATACTTCTGAAGGTTTGAGGGTGCTGCCTGTTCCATACTCCCCCTACTCCTAGCCTTTTAGGGGTACAAACAATAGTAATTGGGGCCTAGTGTGGTTGTGTACGTGTGATATACATACACTTTTTTTGGATCATATTTTCTATTCCGCTATTTAATCAAAAACCTTTGGGGATCAGTTAAATTGGGGGATAGTCTGTGTTGGTACGTGTGAGAGAGATCCACCTTTCCAAGTTGTTGGGGTTCATCTCATACTTCTGAAGGTTTGAGGGTGCTGCCTGTTCCATACTCCCCCTACTCCTCATCTAGCCTTTTAGGGGTACAAACAATAGTAATTGGGGCCCAGTGTGGTTGTGTACGTGTGATATACATACACTTTTTTGGGATCATATTTTCTATTCCGCTATTTAATCAAAAACCTTTGGGGATCAGTTAAATTGGGGGATAGTCTGTGTCGGTACGTGTGAGAGAGATCCACCTTTCCAAGTTGTTGGGGTTCATCTCATACTTCTGAAGGTTTGAGGGTGCTGCCTGTTCCATACCCCCCCTACTCCTCATCTAGCCTTTTAGGGGTACAAACAATAGTAATTGGGGCCTAGTGTGGTTGTGTACGTGCGAGATACATACACTTTTTTTGATCATATTTCCTATTCCGCTATTCAATAAAAACCTTTGAGGATCAATTGAATTGCGGGATAGTCTGTGTCGGTACGTGTGAGAGAGATCCACCTTTCCAAGTTGTTGGGGTTCATCTCATACTTCTGAAGGTTTGAGGGTGCTGCCTGTTCCATACTCCCCCTACTCCTCATCTAGCCTTTTAGGGGTACAAACAATAGTAATTGGGGCCTAGTGTGGTTGTGTACGTGTGATATACATACACTTTTTTTGGATCATATTTTCTATTCCGCTATTTAATCAAAAACCTTTGGGGATCAGTTAAATTGGGGGATAGTCTGTGTTGGTACGTGTGAGAGAGATCCACCTTTCCAAGTTGTTGGGGTTCATCTCATACTTCTGAAGGTTTGAGGGTGCTGCCTGTTCCATACTCCCCCTACTCCTCATCTAGCCTTTTAGGGGTACAAACAATAGTAATTGGGGCCCAGTGTGGTTGTGTACGTGTGATATACATACACTTTTTTGGGATCATATTTTCTATTCCGCTATTTAATCAAAAACCTTTGGGGATCAGTTAAATTGGGGGATAGTCTGTGTCGGTACGTGTGAGAGAGATCCACCTTTCCAAGTTGTTGGGGTTCATCTCATACTTCTGAAGGTTTGAGGGTGCTGCCTGTTCCATACCCCCCCTACTCCTCATCTAGCCTTTTAGGGGTACAAACAATAGTAATTGGGGCCTAGTGTGGTTGTGTACGTGTGATATACATACACTTTTTTTGGATCATATTTTCTATTCCGCTATTTAATCAAAAACCTTTGGGGATCAGTTAAATTGGGGGATAGTCTGTGTCGGTACGTGTGAGAGAGATCCACCTTTCCAAGTTGTTGGGGTTCATCTCATACTTCTGAAGGTTTGAGGGTGCTGCCTGTTCCATACCCCCCCTACTCCTCATCTAGCCTTTTAGGGGTACAAACAATAGTAATTGGGGCCTAGTGTGGTTGTGTACGTGCGAGATACATACACTTTTTTTGATCATATTTCCTATTCCGCTATTCAATAAAAACCTTTGAGGATCAATTGAATTGCGGGATAGTCTGTGTCGGTACGTGTGAGAGAGATCCACCTTTCCAAGTTGTTGGGGTTCATCTCATACTTCTGAAGGTTTGAGGGTGCTGCCTGTTCCATACTCCCCCTACTCCTCATCTAGCCTTTTAGGGGTACAAACAATAGTAATTGGGGCCCAGTGTGGTTGTGTACGTGTGATATACATACACTTTTTTGGGATCATATTTTCTATTCCGCTATTTAATCAAAAACCTTTGGGGATCAGTTAAATTGGGGGATAGTCTGTGTCGGTACGTGTGAGAGAGATCCACCTTTCCAAGTTGTTGGGGTTCATCTCATACTTCTGAAGGTTTGAGGGTGCTGCCTGTTCCATACCCCCCCTACTCCTCATCTAGCCTTTTAGGGGTACAAACAATAGTAATTGGGGCCTAGTGTGGTTGTGTACGTGTGATATACATACACTTTTTTTGGATCATATTTTCTATTCCGCTATTTAATCAAAAACCTTTGGGGATCAGTTAAATTGGGGGATAGTCTGTGTCGGTACGTGTGAGAGAGATCCACCTTTCCAAGTTGTTGGGGTTCATCTCATACTTCTGAAGGTTTGAGGGTGCTGCCTGTTCCATACCCCCCCTACTCCTCATCTAGCCTTTTAGGGGTACAAACAATAGTAATTGGGGCCTAGTGTGGTTGTGTACGTGCGAGATACATACACTTTTTTTGATCATATTTCCTATTCCGCTATTCAATAAAAACCTTTGAGGATCAATTGAATTGCGGGATAGTCTGTGTCGGTACGTGTGAGAGAGATCCACCTTTCCAAGTTGTTGGGGTTCATCTCATACTTCTGAAGGTTTGAGGGTGCTGCCTGTTCCATACTCCCCCTACTCCTCATCTAGCCTTTTAGGGGTACAAACAATAGTAATTGGGGCCCAGTGTGGTTGTGTACGTGTGATATACATACACTTTTTTTGGATCATATTTTCTATTCCGCTATTTAATTTAACTGGGCCTCCATGCGAGACCTGTGTGCCTTGTTGCGCTGTTTTGAGTACTCCACCAACATGGCCAGTGGCAATGACGCCGTTCTCAGCTTAACTATCCCACTTCTATGCCTCCTTGAAAAAACAATTCGGGCGATGATGGAAGAGGATGTGGCACAGGATGAGGAGGAGGAGGAGGATGAAGAGGTAACATTTCCAAGGCTTTCAGGGCAGTCATTCGCAAGGGGCTCCGAGGGTGGGTTCCTGCACACGCAAACGCCAGGGACGCAATTGTCCAGCAGGGGCACAGTTCTGGAGGATGAGGAGGATGAGGAGGAGGAGGAGCTGGAGGAGGAGATGGAACCATGTTCACAGCAGGGTGGCACCCAGGCCAGCTCATGGCCATCACTGGTGCGTGGCTGGGGGGATACAGAGGACACGGACGATACACCTCCCACAGAGGACAGCCTTTCGTTGCCTCTGGGCAGCCTGGCACACATGAGCGATTACATGCTGCAGTGTCTCCACAACGACCGCCGAGTTGCCCACATTCTAACTTGTGCTGATTACTGGGTGGCCACGCTGCTGGATCCCCGTTACAAGGACAACGTACCGTCCTTAATTCACTCACTGGAGCGCGATCGCAAGATGCGCGAGTACAAGCGCACGCTGGTAGACGCCATGCTGCTGGCATTCCCATCTGACAGCGGGGCCACAGTGGAAGCACAAGGCAGAGGAGGAGGAGGAGGAGGTCGCCAACGCAACCAGGGCACCGCCAGCACCTCAGAAGGCAGGGTTAGCATGGCCGAAATGTGGAAAAGCTTTGTCAGCACGCCACAACAAACAGCAGCACCAGCAGCTCAGATGGAACGTCTTAGCAGGAGGCAGCATTTTACCAACATGGTGGAGCAGTATGTGTGCACACGCCTACATGTAGTGAATGACGGGTCTGCCCCCTTCAACTTCTGGGTCTCCAAATTGGGCACATGGCTTGAGCTTGCCCTTTACGCCTTGGAGGTGCTGGCGTGCCCTGCAGCCAGTGTATTATCTGAACGGGTATTTAGCACGGCTGGGGGCGTTATAACAGACAAGCGCAGCCGCCTGTCCAGAGACAATGTGGACAAGCTCACGTTCATTAAAATGAACCAGGCATGGATCCCACGGGACTTTTCCGTACCTTATGCAGAATAGCAATGGATACCGACCTTACCCACCCATTGTTCCATTTTTGCTCTTTCTCACTCTTTTGGGGTGTACCCTCATTTAAAATTTTTGAAAAGAAGCAGTGTTGGCTACCTCGTCCTCCTCCTCAGGGCCAGATTAATGTAGGGGCTATTGGAGCTGCAGCTCCAGGCCCCTACCTTTTATATAGGCCCCGGGTTGGCCATATTCACTGTTACCGCTCTTCTGTCACTTGTAAACACAGAAGTCTGGCTTCTATGCTCGCTTCCCCAGGCAGCACCCTCAGAACCTCCCCACACAGCGTGAAGGCCGGACAAGGAGGGACAGTTGGCGATGCATGGATGTGTTTATGGGCTTCAGAGACAGCATCCCATGTTGAATTAGGCATGCATGGCTGCACCCTTCCTCCTCTGGGTGCATGGCAAGGCACGGCCCTTAAGGCCCTTCAAAATCCTCAGCACCAAGCCCATGATGCTGTTAATCCGGCCCTGGTCCTCCTCCACCGCCGCTTCCACCTACACCGCCCATAGGTGTGCGCAGCCTATTGCATTAAGGTGTGCACCCCAAAGTTGAAATACACATGCATGTGTTTGCCAGCAGGGAGAGTAATGTATCGGGGCCATGTACCTGTAGGCAAGGAGAAATAGAGCAGAGCAGGTCCCAGGGAGATCTTTCCCATCTCCTCACTGGCAATGCTATGTGCCCTAGGTGATTAGGGTGTGCCCAGGCACACCCAGCACACCCTGTGCGCACGCCTATGTCACCGCCACATCCACCACCACCTCAACCTCCCTCCTACTCCATATGGGCCTCGTCCTTCAGAGATGAAGAAGAACATTGTTTTATTTTTCTGTTTTTTTTTTGTTGTTTTAAGTTATTTCCCTATCCACATTTGTTTGCAGAGCACTTGCCATGCTCTTAATTACGTTTTGCTGCCATTTGCAGCACTCTAGCCCTTTCCTTTGGTGTTTTAGAGCCATTTTAGTGCCTTAAAGTTCGGGTCCCCATTGACTTCAATGGGGTTCGGTGTCCGGGAAAAGTTCGGTAAAAGTCCGGGACACGGACCCGGACTTTTTTTTAAAGTTCGGCCGAACCCGTCGAACACGGACATCTAGGTGTTCGCTCAACCCTACTAAAAAGCTTTCTTATAGTAGGAGCTGCGAAAATGTGGAACAGACTTTATATGGGAGTTGGTTTCAGTCATCTAGACTGCTTCAAATATGCGCACAATACAATTATAATAAATAGCACTGTACAACGTTAATCCAGGCATCCGGGCAGTATATGACTGAATTTGGGAATATATTCCCTGTTTGAACAATCTGGACCATGGTTTTTAAGGGGTTTTTTTTTGCCTACCTCTAGATCAGATGCAGGTTTAGGGCCCTGGAGATCCAAAGTGTAAATAGTTTTTTTACTCATGTGTCTTTTTTCAATCTATGTATCCAATGCAATTGTTTTAAAGTGGAACTTTGTTCTTTCAATCTACAATTTAATTATCATTGCGGTCTATTAAATCTAGGTTAAATCTATAAAATGTATATTTTATTTACTTGTTTTAATCTTTTTTTTTTTACATTCTTGGTTGCTTCCTGGTTTCTGGTCTAGGTAAATGATGTCATACATCCCAGGAGTCTTCGTGTCTATTTTTTTTATTTTGATCTGGAGGAGGGGACAAGGGGTTTTTTTTCAGCTAAGCCCACTCTCCTGTTGCATGCCTGAGCTAAGGACAGATGGTTTACTGAAAGTAAATGCTACAGGAATTATCATTCCTTACTTAAGATGGCTGTGGCTCAGATACCATTAAGTTCCACTTTAAGCAGGTCAGAGTGCAGTAATGAGCAATCCAATTATCAAAAGGGAGGATTGGTTGAACGCTGCATGTGTCACTGATCACAGAAGTATTTAGGAATGGTTAACGTGAGGTTGGTGACGTTAGGTGCCTTCTATAGACAAGAGATTGTCACCCAATCTCCAGTGATTTCTCTCTTGGGTATCCTAACACTGATGTCTTTCATCAGATCTTGGTGTGGATCTTTTCTGCACTTCATTCAAGGACAAATCTAAAACTGAGCATTGTCTTTAGGAGATGAAACCTAAAGCTATCCATAGATGGATAGAATTTCAAATGGAAATTCTTAGGAAAAGAACGTTCTTAGAAAGTTTATTTGTTTTGCTGTTCATTAGTGTGTCAAATTGACATTCATTTGGGAAAGTCCATTTATTACAAAAGCAAATGTTAAAAGAAAACAAAATTTTTTGGACGACATTTGAATATTCTGAGAATTTTCATATGAATTTTCTCCAGACGTTTCCTGGAGAAATTTGGTTCCCAATTCTATCCATTTATGGCCAGCTTAAATAAACCAACTGAATTAATTCAAAAACAGACATGGGCCACAAGACATCATTATAACACACCTCTAGCTTGACTGTTGCCATTTTATATGTTATACAAGAAAAAAAAACTAAAATAGTGACTCTACATGAAAGATGAGAGAAAATTCAGATAGAGAGAGGGGTACAGAGAACGAGAAAGAGAATAAAGAAAACGAGAAGGATTTATGAAGAGACCGAGATAGCAAAAACAAGAATTGAAAGAATTGAACAGCGTGGCATTAAGGAACATGGGGATGGTATAAAAGAACTGGAAGTATATGTAGGCACCTCTTGATGAGTGCTGTAGGGTTTTGTTCTTACTTGGGTAGAAAGTAACACTTGATAGAAAGTGTACTCCACGCACCTAGTGTTAATAAATAAATAGAGGGGGAGCAGCAGCCGTAGTGTAAAGGGTAAAATATTGAAAAAAATAGTCCTAATAGTTAGGGCTATCTACAGTGCTTGCTAGCAATCAAAGTGAATAGTGGGTATTCAAATAAATATCATAAAATATTGATAAAATAAATGTGCAAAATATCCAAGGTAGATATTTTTATAAATATCTAGATTCTACCTATACACAGTATATACACTGCCTGGCCAAAAAAAAAATCGCCACCAAAAAAAAAAAGTCACACACTCTAATATTTAGTTGCCTTTGATTACGGCACACATTGTTTCAATAAGCTTCTGCAATGTCACAAGATTTATTTCCGTCCAGTCTTGCAATAATTTTTCACCAAGATCTTGTATTGATGATTGGAGAGTCGGACCACTGCTCAAAGCCTTCTCCAGCACATCCCAAAGATTCTCAATGGTGTTAAGTTCTGGACCTTGTGGTGGCCAATCCACACGTGAAACTGATGTCTCATGCTCCCTAAACCACTCTTTCACAATTTGAGCCCGATAAATCCTGGTATTGTCTATAATAAATGATTGGTTGTTGGATAGATCAAGATCACATGGTTAGATATCCCTACAATCCCGAATAGAACATGATAGATAAAAGACATAGGTATGGTAAGGTCCAAATGTCCAGGGAGGGAAGGACCCTATCCACACCATAAAATAGAAGGGATGGTGGAGAGGGTATCAAAACCAATGTGTCTGAGCATCAAGAATTAATCATCACATGTAGTAAATAGAAAAGTATACACTCATTTTATTGATAAATACATAAAAAAAATACATAAATAAATATATATATATACTGCATATATTTATATATGCGGTGGATGTACATTTCTATTTGAGTTTTGGTTCCCATAAAACAACTTGATATGTACATCATTATGCTGTAGCGCATAGTAAAGTATTGCTGAAAAAAAGGCAACATTTTTCTAGGTAGAGGAATTCTTGTGGCACAGGAAGCGGGAACATTTGAATAAGTAATTAATGATATTGAAATTACCATTGCCAGTGAAGCAATTTGTTTGAAGAGGTCATTGTGAAATAGCTGAAGGTCAGTGTCAAGAACGAAGCCTTACCATTATGTAATTGTGAGGGGTGCCAGTGCTTCCTGGCCATTAGCATGTAAGTGCCTTAAGCACATGTGTGTATTCATTTGCAGACTGGGTCAGGAAAGGTTGGTGACAGCATTTTTTCAAGTTTACAAGTTCATGTCTCATGAACAATGACTACAATCACACATCGTTCAGAAATAAATGATTACCAAAGGCGTTCTGCATAATTCTATCCAAATTCCCATGATTCATTCTCAAGGAGACGTACTTTCATTTGAGATTGAGGTACATGGGTCAACCCAAGGATATTTTTCATCTTTTATACTTTTTTTATGTCTTAATTGCCCCCATAAAAAGCATTTAAAATGAGAGGTTAAGTTAAGTGCACTTACATTTTCAATCACCATGCAAGTACTTGCTCCATCAATATCCAAGAAGATGTATGGAAAAAGCTATAAAATGTTGCAGTGGTTTCATGTATTACCATTAGCTTTTGTTAGCTGTTTAGGTGCATACTAAGAAAAGGCCATTGTAATAAGTGAAATAAATGAGTATTTTGTCCTGGGTCAAACAGGACATGAAGTGTGTTGTAAAGAAGCCCAGTAAACCATCTATTTCACAAGTAGCTATCCTAGGGGGAAGAGAGTCCCCTTATTTAAAAAAAAGAAAAGGTTCTACAGGGTATACACAATAATGTGAGCATCAGTGTTAGATGGCTTTTACAAGTCGTGTTCAGCAGCAGTTAGTACGAGTGGTCCATTAAATGTCTTGTCAGATATTCAAATAGAGAAAATACTGGGTACCCGTTTATCTGGATCATCTGTAAACATAACAGGCAAATTGTTGCTTCAAGAGCAATAGGCTCTAGGGTTATGATGGCATATACCACGCATAACGAGATGTCATCAGCAAAGATGAGTAGTGGCCGAACTTTAGCATTGGTTTTATCACTTCTGTGAATCACCCTTTTTTTAAAAGCAAGAATGGTTCTACAGGGGATAGACACAATACTGTGAACACCAGTTTTATAAGGCTTTTACACATTGTGTGCAGCAGTAGTTAGTACGAGTGGTCTGTAAATTGTCTTGTCAGATATTCAAAGCAGACAAATCATTGGTGCCCATTTGTCTTAGAACATCGGAACCCAAAACAGCCAAATTGTTTGTTGGTTCAAGAACAACAAGCTCCAGGGTTGTGATGACATACGTAAAGCATGATGAGACTTCATAGGCAAAGAATATTGGCCAAATTTTAGCGTTGGTTTCATCTTTTACGTGGATGTCACTTTTCTGTAGTTTTCAAGGCAAATATTGAGTTCCACTATCACTTTTAGTGCAGTAAAACTGAGTTGTTTGGTCATAATCCTTGTTCAGCTTTGATGGTCCTTGTGGCTGAGTTCAAAGCACCCCTGAAGGTGAGAACAAGGAGTGCAAGGCCCAAAGAAGCACATGCCTTTAAGGTAGCTCTGCTGGTAGTTGCTGGCAGTGGAGTTCACTGGATAGCTGTCAGCTGGTCTGTTAGTACTGAGAGCAGCGCCTCTGTTGCTCTTGGAGATGCAGCGGGACCAAGGTAGTAGCAGCCACAAGCAAGATGACACCTGAGATGATGGCATAGTCAGACTGGCAGGACCAGACAAAGGAAGCGTAGTCAGGATGAAAGCCGAGATCATACACGGAAAGGCAAAACAAAGAGTGGGCTGGAGCATGGTCAGGAACAATAGCCAAGGTCATACACAGGAATCCAAGGGAGTGGGGGGCAGAAGAGTAATCAGGTGACAAAGCAGGGTCATGCACTGTTGGGCAGAAGAGGCAGAGTGCTTAGGCCAAGCCAGAGTCAAACCAGGAATTAGACAGCAGGAGGGTCCAGAGACAAGCCAAGTCAGTAACAGGAGGTGCAAGGAATACAGGATACACAGGAACAAGCAGTACTGGTAGCTTAAGATCTTATATAGGGCATTTAGCACCAGTCTCAACAGCAGGGGTGCGTGAATGTGTGCCAGTGCGCATACCTGCACTGACACACAGTTTTTTTGCTCATTCCTTTGCAAACAAGCATGGCCATGTTTAGTATTTGCGAATATGTCAGGTCTTTTCCTCAGCACATGCTCATTTTTATTTTGCTGTCTTCTCAGCACATGCTCAAGTTTATTCAGAATGGCACCCAGACATGGTTCCTTGTCACTGATATTCATTTTCCAGTAACTATTCCTTTTTGACAATTAAGCCTCCCCATACATTTTGTATGCTGTCATAACTGTGTAGACTGATGCTATTAAAACACCAAACAGTTGGGCTGTTATGCTTACTGACTTTCCAGCCATTTTATTGTCCACTCATGCTAACCACTGCTGAACAAACCAACAAACAATTTAGAGAACACATTTTGACCAGTTCCTGAAGAAACTGCCAAAATGTAAGCTCTGGGTGCCCCTGTCAGCATCCTCCTGCCCAACATCCTTCAATATACCAACTCACGGTTCATTAGATATGGTGATTGTATTCATTTTCTTTTTCACTTTTTTCCTTTATTTTCACATGGTGATCTTGAGAGTAACAAACTTCCTGTCTTAGGGTGACACTCACTTTACTGTATCTATGGAAGAGCTGCGTTGTCAGCCTAGGACAGGAAGCATGTTAAGACCACAGAATATTAAGCAGAAAGGGCCTCCTGATCATTTTATCATTGTGATTCGCTATTATAGTGATCACATGATCAGGAATTTGTCCTTCCAGCTACTGATTGTTGGTAAGAGATCAGGAGCTGTGAGTGACAACACAGCACCGAGGGCAGGTGGTTGAGCTTAAAACGGTAACACTGGAGTATGCAGATGTAGTACCCTCCTAGGTAGCTGCTAGAAGAGAGTATAGTTTTTGGGTCTTTCTGCTTACCAGGAAGATTGCCAGGTAAATTTATGGTGCTCTCTGCCTACCAGGCTGCCCCTCCTCTGTAGAAGCTGCCATGTGGCTTTGGGTAGTGAACCTGTGGGCCTGAAAGTCAGATAGGAGCTGAACCCAGATGTCCTGCAGAGCTGACTGGAAGGGAGACACTGGAAAGGATCTGAATCTGCCTAAAGTGAGTACAGATCTGTGTCATGGGGCCTGTTCTGTGAGGGCCACCCCTTCAAGTGGAAGTCAGTGGATGGGTGTCAGTCAAGGGGATGCTAGAGAGTGTCCTGAAGATAAAGTAGTTGCATCAAGTCTGCTGCTAAAAAGAGCAAGAAGACTTAATTCTTCCATCCATATAAGTGGCAGCATGGTAAAAGAAGTGTGTTTGCTTCCACAAATAATCTGGTGAGGCCAAGTGAGAGTTGTCCTTATGTACTGTGAATAGTTCAGTTGGAGTATCCCACTATTCCCTTCTCCCATCAAAGTTCCAAAATAAATATAAAAAAAAAACAAATACCCTGGACTGTTTATTGAGTAACGAGCAAAACGGGAGGAAAGAGGGATATGTGAAAACCCCGAGCACCTGTTTGCTGGTAATCAGAGGGATGCCTAAGAAGTCAACACACAGCAAGCCCTACATGGACAGTGCTACACATTTGTTGCAGCACGTCAATTAAACCCACCGCCACGCTGCCACATACACTATATTGTCAAAAGTATTGGGACACCTGCCTTTACACGCACATGAACTTTAATTGCATCCCAGTCCTAGTCCATAGGGTTCAATACTGAGCTGGCCCACCCACAGCTTCAAATTTTCTGGGAAGGCTGTCCACAAGGTTTATGAGTGTGTCTATGGGAATGTTTGACCATTTTTCCAGAAGTGCATTTGTGAGGTCAGGCATTGTTGATGAACGACACACATTCACACAAGATGATATTCACCATCCGTGCACTAATCGTACCAGTCCAAGGGTTGTTGGTGTGTCTTCGTTCAAGAACATAGTCTATTAAAACTAGGTAGCTGCTGCTCCAGTCAACTCCACTGGGTGGCGGATCGGTACACTGTGCAAAAAACAAACAAGACCAGGCGCACATCCAACCTAGTGTATTACAGTTTTTATTGAAGGAAAATAAATAGATGTATAAAATGCAATCACATGGTACAGCAAAGTGGGCATGTATAAGTTCCACTCCCCCGTTTGGCCTCTTCAAGTTCCACACGGTACCTGCTCAGTGTCCCCTGGAAGCCGAAGGTCCCCTTCTAAGCGAGGGGTCCGCTGCAACTCTGGAGTCTCTGCCTGATGCGCCTGCGCCCGACTCAGATGTCCCTGCCGTGACTCTCCTGCATGCGCATAAGAGTCATCTGACCGGAAGAGGGAGGCCACGCCTCCGAAATGCGCTGTCATAGTAACTAGTGCTAGGCTTAGTTTCCTTTTCTCCACCATCTGCCAGAGTTTTCCATCCCCGTGGTCATCGGTTCCGTCTGGACTCTTGTGCGCATGCGCGAAAGTCACGGCGGGGACAGCTGAGTCGGGTGCAGGTGCATCAGGCAGAGACGCCTGAGTTGCAGCAGACCGCTCGCTCAGAAGGGGACCTTCAGTTTCCAAGGGACACTGAGCGGGTACAGTGTGGAACTTGAAGAGGCCAAATGGGGGAGTGGAACTTATACATGACCAGTACTTGCTGTACCATGTGAGTGCATTTTATACATCTATTTATTTTCCTTCAATAAAAACTGTAATACACTAGGTTGGATGTGCACCTGGTCTTGTTTGTTTTTTGCACTTTGATGATGAACGAGAAGGCCTAGCTCATAGTCTTCGCTCTAATTCATCCTAAAGGTGTTCTATTGGGTTGAGGTCAGGACTCTGTGCAGGCCAGTCAACTTCTTCCACCCCAAACTCGCTCATCCATGTCTTCATGGACCTTGGTTTGTGCACTGGTCCAAATCATTTGGTGAAGGGGGGATAATGGTGTAGGGTTGTTTTTCAGGGGTTGGGCTTGGCTCCTTAGTTCCAGTGAAGGGAACTCCTAAGACATACCAAGACATTTTGGACAATTTGATGCTTGCAACTTTGTGGGTACAGTTTTGGCGATGGCCCCTTCCTGTTCCAACATGTCTGCGCACCAGTGCACAAACCAAGGTCCATAAAGACATGGATGAGCGAATTTGAGGTGGAGGAACTTGACTGACCTGCACAGAGACCTGATCTCTACCCAGCAGAACACCTTTGGAATTAATTAGAGCAGAGGCCTTCTCATCTGAAATAAATCTGGGGTGGATTGGGGTCTCAAATATTTATTATAAATATATATAATCTTGTCTATTCCTATAGTTAGCTAATCTATCAAAACTCTAATAAGGTAAGGGTGAGGAAATAGTAACAATGCTAGCTATAAAAATAAACGCTATATAATAAATGCTCTTAATAAATAATTGCATAAGCTGGTACAACCAATGATGTCCTTCCTCAAATAAAAGTCTGGTGTGTAAATAACAATCAATATCAAATGTTAAAAATATTGGTGAATAAAATTAATATATTAAATAGGATGCTCTCAATAAATCCTCCAAAAACTTTCACATAAGTGCAAAGTGCATACGCTGTGCAATATCCATCAATGCACAAAACCACAGTGATAAACCAATTGTAATAAAAACCTTTGCAAATTAATCCTATTATGACGTGCAAATAACCATAAATACAACCAATCTTATATATAGTGTCCAATAAACAATAAATAATTAAATATGGTAATATAGTGTGCAAAAGATAGAAATAAAAAATCAAGTCCAAAGTGAATCTGTGCAAATAACAGAAACTATGCTGTGCTCAAAACCACCAGTAGGTGGCAGGTGCTCCCCAGACTTGAGTGACTGGGATGTCACTGATCCTACAAATGCTGTGAACCCCCCTTGTGAGTGAGCGCTCACCTCAGAAAAGATTAAACCAGGCACATCAATTGGGGCTCCTAATCAGGGATAGCCCTTCCCAGTGATACTATGGTCCATGGCTCTGAAGTCAGCCCTTATAACGAAGCTCAGATGAGCTGCTTCATCCACATCCTCTTACTCCAGCACAGGGTGTCACCACATGATATGCAAGAAATAAAATCTCCAATAGTGCTTATACCTTTAAGATAATTTATTTCAAACAAAAAGAACCGATGTAAACTCACATTTAACGGTGCAAACATGCACCTTTTGCAGGCAGTGTGCAATCAAACAATCCAAGCCGTGATGGCAAAGCAGGAGATGCTGCAGCTGTGTATCCTCTCCTATACCGATGCAGCCAGACAGTCTCACACTCAGTGAAGCGCTCCGTCCGTCCTAGCCCTTCCCCTACACGTGACAACACAGGGACCTCGTGTCTTCCTCAGGGAGATATGATTGAATATGAATCATATCTGGCTGAGTGTGAGACTGTCTGGCTGCATCGGTATAGGAGAGGATACACAGCCGCAGCGTCTCCTGCTTTGCCATCACGGCTTGGATTGTTTGATTGCACACTGCCTGCAAAAGGTGCATGTTTGCACCATTAAATGTGAGTTTACATCGGTTCTTTTTGTTTGAAATAAAGTATCTTAAAGGTATAAGCACTATTGGAGATTATATTACCATATTTAATTATTTATTGTTTATTGGACACTATATA
The DNA here is from genome assembly GCF_965119305.1 of Pelophylax lessonae. Lineage (NCBI taxonomy): Eukaryota > Metazoa > Chordata > Amphibia > Anura > Ranidae > Pelophylax > Pelophylax lessonae. Next base: position 614,537,376 of record NC_138770.1, read on the forward strand.
TAAGATTAGTTGTATTTATGGATATTTGCACGTCATAATAGGATTAATTTGCAAAGGTTTTTATTACAATTGGTTTATCACTGTGGTTTTGTGTATTGATGGATATTGCACAGCGTATGCACTTTGCACTTATGTGAAAGTTTTTGGAGGATTTATTGAGAGCATCCTATTTAATATATTAATTTTATTCACCAATATTTTTTACATTTGATATTGATTGTTATTTGCAAACCAGACTTGTATTTGAGGAAGGACATCATTGTTTGTACCAGCTTATGCAATTATTTATTAAGAGCATTTATTATATAGATTTTTATTCTGCGCAACACAATTTTATAGATTTTAGATTTTTACACTTTTTATGAGAAGTGAAGTGTTTGTGGCATTTTAAGAATCTAACAGGGACAGGTAGCTCGCAGGAATCCTTTGTTTTTAAAATATAAAAATAAACGCACTGCTTAAATAAGCAAGGATCTACTTTATTGTAAAGAATGTAGAAATGCTAACATAAAACACTAAAAGAATATTACAGAGCATATAGAACAAAACAAGCACAGATGAAACTTTACATATGGTCGGCCTCAGTATTCGGTATCTCTCAGCTGGGCTCAATTGGAAAGAAAAGAAAATTTCTCTAGCTGGCTCACTCAGACACCACCCACACAAACACCCACTGCCCAACTTTCAGATGAAAATCCATAAAAGGCCACCCTTCCCAATCAACAGGAAGTATATTCTTCTCTTGCCTATCTTTCCAGGAAGCATGCTGTCCATTAATCACTGTTTTTGACCCGTGTCATCTTTCTGTAACAGCTGGTCTTTGATGTTGGTGTAACCTCCCCAGGAGGTCTTATCTGGTACTCCTCTACCCCTATACCTCACAACAGGAGGCCTATGCGAGAACATCCTGTTAGGATATGAATTCCTATTTATGACTCCTTGTCATGAACACCCTGCTGGGTAAACTTTTTCTGCTGGTATTCCAGGCCAGGTGTAATCAGGGTTCCAGAAACATCTGATATTAAAAGAAAAAAAAAACAGGCTGCCTTCCAACATCGTCCAACATCAGTGCCTGACCTCGACCTCACAAATACGTTTCTGGGTGAATGGTCAAACATTCCCATTGACACATTCCTAAACCTTGTGGACAGCCTTCCCAGAAGAGTTGAAGCTGTTATAGCTGCAAAGGGTTGGCCAACTCAATATTGAACCCTACGGACTAAGACGGGGATGCCATTAAAGTTCATTTGTGTGTAAAGGCAGGTATCCCAATACTTTTGACAATATAGTGTATATATCGGCTAGCTGGTGCCAGCAGGGTAATGGGCCAAATGGAAGCAAATGGGGGTTCATAGTTAGGGTTTACATACACTATAAAAGTAAGTTTTGTCTTATGCATGTAGTTCTTTAATATTCCATTTCAGATATTTTACAATGACCAAATGGAAGGAAATTCCACTCTGCAAGAAAGGAAATATTATTGTTTAAACTTTGAGGATATCTGCCCTCTATGAAGGAGTCATTTTAGCTTGTCTAAATCTTGACAAAGTATCTCCATTTCTCTAATGTGGATCACAATGTGAAGAGCAGATCATATCAGTAACAATTCCTCATCCAGGACGTTCAGCTCAGGAACATGTTACTCACATTTCAACCAAAAACAAATACAGGTACAGTGATCTTTTATCTAGAAAAGCAGATACAACTTAAGTGTTTGAGGATAAAAAAACAATACTTTTGAATACTTCTTGATACAATGATACTGTCACTCATAAATACATTTGCAGCAAACGTTAGCATTAACTGCAAAGGGTGAAGATAACCATTAAATAACCATTGCATAAAATATGACATATGCCATTGAAAGCTTTTTGTTAAACCTGTTTGTTAAGTGCAAACTTACTGTCAGTTATCAGTTAGATAAATATAACCAAGTCGCGCTAAATGATTAAGTGAATGTGATAATAGTGATAAAAATAATAATACTAAATAAGATGGTCGGGAGACCAAAACATGAATAAATAAAGAAAGGTGTCCAAAAAATGTGTTGTTAGTCCATAGTTTCATCCATGGATAAAGAATGCAGGTAAGTAGAAATATCCACACTGAACGCCAAATAGGTATTCTGCTTACCAGAAGCCAGTGGAAAATGCGCCTATAGACTGATCACAACCCGCCAGAAGGATCAAGGTGTCTCCATTAACGAAGACCACTCCAGCATTAGACCACTTGATTGCTTGTAGTAATATCTCCAGAAGAGTTCAGGTGAGTACACAATCGCCACGTATCACCAATTGCATGAAATGAAAAATGGGGATGCCATAGCATAAAACCAACTAACAATTTAAGAAATGGATGAAAAAGAAATACACTCACAAACAATGCAGAGTGTTGCGCCTTAACCCATAAAAAAAGGTATGGAAATCACCGCTGTGCTTGTAACACACCCGTGCAAATACTTTTTACCAGAAGTCAATATGGTATAGACTGTATGTCACCATCAGGATTGAAGAGTGATGTGTACAACGAATGAGGTAGGTGCCTTCACAAAGTGCAGATAAGCAAAGGACTCACCCCTCTAATAATAATCCACCACCAGTATGAAAGCTCCTTACCAAATACCAGTGAGGACTGCGCGTGTATCCAAGGGGTACTCACTTTTGTTGCCAGTGGTTAAGACTTTAATGGCTGTGTGTTGAGTTATTTTGAGGGGACAGCAAATTTACACTGTTATACAAGCTGTACATTCACTACTTTACATTGTAGCAAAGTGTAATTTCTTCAGTTTTGTCACATGAAACAATATAAAAAAGTATTTACAAAAATGTGAGGGGTGTACTCACTTTTATGAGATACTGTATTTACAGTTGGGTTTAGATACAGTAGGCTTTAATCCCTTCAGATCTATAGTACAAATACCAGATATTCTGTTCAGAGGGCCCTAATATTTAATTTTTAAACAAGTCACAAAGGGTTCAGACATTGTTTTTATAACCTATCTGCTCATGGGGACTTTGGCTTAACAGGTTTAGCCAGTGATTTAAAGGTCTGATCTTTTTATTTCCTTTTTTAAAATGGTGTGTTTTTGGGAGATGAGGTATATTTGAGGTGGTTTATTTTATTTAATGTTCTTAATATTTGTATTTTTTTACATTTGGCATTTAAATGTAATTTGTGTATCAGCCAGGGTTGTTCAAATGAACTTCTGTAACTCTCTGGAGCCATCTAAAGCCTTTTGCTTAGAAACCACAAAAAATGTAAATTTGCTATCTATATTGACTCTAAAGCCATTTGCCAAAATGGTGAAATTTAGCTGAAAAAGCCTTGCTTTTCAAAGAAAAGAAAAACTCTCAATTTTTCTCAACACATGCAACCAATTACTATTAAGCCAAAATCACCTCCACTATTTAGTGTATTTTGGGTAACGCCTCAAGTTTGCATGACACAGTGTTATCTCTTTGTGTGGCCAACCTAAGAGGAGAAGGTAGAGAAACTCCTAACCAATCTTACAGCTCCAAAAAAAGTGATTTGAGGTTGCGGAATCTATTTTTAAAGGTTTGACATGGTTAGTTCATTCAATGTTTTCCATTTACCAATCAAATCTGAAAGCGTCCCAAGTGGCAACGTAATCAATGAAAGGCCAAAGCAAGAAGGTATGACCTTAAATCAGTTCACCACTCTTTCTAAATAGTTCCCTAAGAACAAAACTCCTCCTGTATGGCATTTACTGTATTTTTACATGCTTTATGCTTACATGCCTCATATCATGCATTTCAAGTAACTCTAGGGAAGACTAGGTTTTTGAAGCTATGTAAACCCAACATCTATTGCTCAGTATGTTTGAACCCACCATATAAAAGAGATGCTGCCCTTTAGTTAGCAATATTGTTGTCAGCCTGCTGTGCACTCTTCAGTTGGCTATTGGGCTGCACATGCCTCCTGCTGACTTGATAGGCAGCCTAATGCCCAATTAAAAGAGCGTGCATGGTAGGCTGGCAACAATGCTGCTAATTGCAAGGCAATGACCACATTGTCAGCCTAAAACAAATGTGCTGTTACTGGCAAGATCTCCATGTAAGATACAATACTTTGCAACTAATTCTCAAAAAATTATTTGCTTGAGAAAACTGTATATGGTGAGACATGATGCCAAACACAATGAAAAGCAGATTTAGGGTTTACATGCAATCTACCTGTACAGCTACACATACATTGTTTTTGCTGAATTTGTCTGCAAAAATACTTTTTTTTTTCCACAGAATAGATCACCCAAGACACCATCTGCACAAAGTTTTCTATAGGTCTTATCAAATTAAAGTCTATTGTGTCTTGAATAAGTCTGTGTGCATGCAAATGCAATTTCAAGTGATACTAAAGTCTTGTTTTTTTTCATTTTTTTTCATTAAAAATTACAAACATGTTATACTTACCGCCTCTATGCAGTTGCTTTTGCACAGAGCAGCCAGGATCCTCCTCTTCTCAGGTCCCTCTTTGGAGCTCCTGGCCCCTCCCTCCCGTTGAGTGCCCCCACAGCAAGGGGCTTGCTATGGGAGCACCCGAGCTGAGTCACAGCACCCTGTATCCATTCAGAAACTGAGCCGTGGCCTGGCCCTGTCCCCTTCCTCTCCTCATTGGCTCATTGACTTTGATTGACAGCAGGAGGAGCCAATGACGCCGTGCTGCTGTTTCAGCCAATGAGGAGGGGAGTCCCGGACAGCCGAATCTCTCATGCAACATCACTGGATCGAGATGGGGCTCAGGTAAGTATTAGGTGGGTTGAGGGGGGGCTGCTGCAAACAGAAGGTTTTTTTTATCTTAACAGAATACATTAAGTTAAAAAAAACTTTCTGCCTTTACAACCACTTTAACCGCTTCCCGACCGCCTGCCACAGTTGTACTGCGGCAGGGCGGCCCTCCTGCGTGAACCAACATAGGTATACATCGGTCGCGTGCCTGCAGCTAGGACTCCGTCAGCTGGGACACCGATGCCCGTGGCAGACAGCTCCGATTGCCACCTGACACCCGCGATGGCTTCCGGCTGAGAGAGAAGAACGGTCAGCTGTTGTAAACACAGCTGACCGTTCTTCTCTCTGCAATGATCACAGAGCTCCTGTGATCCTTCTATAAAGAAACACATGTCTCTGTGTTCCTTTCACAAGCCATGCCTCCATACAGTTAGAAACATGCCCCTGGGTACATATTTAACCCCTTGATCCCTTACTGTGTTAACCCCCTCCCTGCCAGAGTCATTATTACAGTAACAGTACCTATTTTTAGCACTGATTACTGTAGTAATGTCACTGGTCCCCCCAAAAGTGTCAAAAATGTCAGGTAGGGGTCCGATCTGTCTGCTGCAATGTCGCAGTCCCCCAAAAAATCGCAGATCGCCTCTATTACTAGTAAAAAAAAAATAAAAATGACATAAATCTTTCCTGTAGTTAGTAGACGCAATAACTTTTGTGCAAACCAATCAAAATACGCTATTGCGATTTTTTTTACCAAAAAAAGTAGCAGAAAACAAATTGGCCTAAAATGTTAAACAAAATTTTTATATTTTTGGGGGAATGTTATATAGCAGAAAGTGAAAAATATTGTCTTTTTTTTTGCAGAATTTTTTCTTTTTTTGTTTATAGCGCAAAAAATAAAAGTCGCAGATCAAATACAACCAAAAGAAAGCTCTATTTGTGGGGAAAAAAGGACATCAATTTTATTTGGGTACAGTGTCGCACGACTGCGCAATTGTCTGGTAAAGTAACCCAGTGCTGAATCGCAAAATATGGCCTGATCATTAAGGGGGAAAATTCTTCCCGTCCAGAAGTGGTTAAGGAACACAAAATACTGCTCAATTCACTGCCAATTTGATCAACCAGGTTGGACTGATAAATCATTTGTGGGCTGTCAATGACAAGCTGTGCCTATCACCTTTTTTCAGATACAGTTACAACTTTGAAAACCAGAATAAACAGAACCATTGCATCTTTGCATGTGTTGCCAGCCTTAGGAATATTTTTATAAAGCAAACTACACTATATTGGGGTTTAACTTCCAACATTATTCAGCTGACAAACTTTAAATATAGAATCATGTGCGGGACTGATTCTACTATCAAATTATGCAGTCGAGGAAGTGGATTGTGAAAAGGAACCATACAAGGCCATCAGTTTTAATACCCCATTACACACAAGTCATTTCCAGCTAGGGGCTAAGAAAGGCATTTCATATATTTTTGCTTATTATGGAAAGTAGACAGGACAAAGTCACATGGGCAACTTTTCAACTAAAGTCCCAAAGAAGGAATAAAAAAAAAAGATCCCTGGGAAAGTTTTGCTTTGCCTGTACGTACAACAGAATATATGACATTCTCGCTGTCCAGCCTATAATTAAGATGAAAGGCATATTTCCATACAATTTGCTACTCAGCTGCGTAGTTCGCATTCCAAATCCCCTGCATCATCATCATCATTTTTTTTACTCTTAATATAATGAAATAAGAAAAACATTTCATTTTTATCAGCCTTGGAGGCATGATCAGCCTGGGCTGAGCTATTTATATTAGAATTACCACTCAGTTTGTGGAAGTCATAAATTATTTCGGCAAGCTAATTTAAGGACTTTCTTTTGTAAACACTGGAATATATAGTAGGATAGGCAGAGACATCACCCCCTCCCCTTTGGAATAGAAAAACATTATACATCAAATTCAGTCCTTAAACTTCCTCAAGTATTTTCCACGTAAACACACTTAAAATTGTGTACGGTGGGCTGTAAAAGCCTGTCCATGGATTTAGAGATGGAACCACATAAAAGAAATATTTTAAAAACATTCCCTTTAAGGAAAAACATTTCATATACTATGGATAGAGTCCATTTTGTGGTTTTATAGTCTCCGGCCTTTATTCAAAGTGAAACTATGTCGGTTATGTCCCAGAAAAGTGTAGGAAAATGTAGAGAAAATGAAGTATTATAGAACAGTCTTTAATAATTCCAAAAAGCACAATTCCAGCTAAAAGTAACAAAATGGAAATGAATAGCCTGATAAAAGACGAAATAACAAAAGCCAGCCTTTTCTGAAATATTCTCCTTCAATCCCGAGATTTACTCTGCAATACAGTACTTTTATTTTGCTGCTAGATGTCCTGTGACGGCACAGTGAAAGGAGAAGCAGTGCAGTAATACTGTAAGCTCATCTCTTTGTTGCTCTGCTTTCTCTTCCTGTCAGTATGTTTATTGTCTGCATTTAGAAATATATTCAGAAATATAATAATGGTAACAGAGCTGCATTATTTTGTGTCTTATACCTTATATCTGCATGAAGTCCATTTTTAAAAAGATCCCTTCTGCACAAGTTTCTTCTTAAAGCTCATTCCCACTAATTCATCCTTAACAACTTACTTTTATCAAACAAAACCGAAGAAAACTCCCAACTCTACTCACCATCCACCCTGCAAAAAAAGAATTATCCTGTCTAACAGTTTGCGCTAAAACCAGGGGTTTAGTTTGCGCACATTTGCCGATACATGCGTAAGCTGCAGAGCCACTTCACCGCACCCCAGTAGTATCTCCAGTTCTAACTCTATAAACCTTTGGGAGCCTCCACAGTGGAAACACATGCATAATAATTGATAAATAGAGAGCAGGTAAGCCTGGAGGGAGCCCACCCCTCCTTAATGGCACAGGGGTGCACTGGACCCCCAGCATATAGCACAATGGCAGCAAAGGTGTCCAGTGCGTCCCCTCACAAGTATTCTAAGTACAAACAAATGGCCCCTGCCCCACCTATAACTGGCCTTCACAGCAAGGAGCACATGGAAGGGCGACGCATGTCAAACAAAACCAAAAAAACTCCCAGCTCAACTCATCAACCAGTCTGCAAAGAAAAAAAAAATTCTATCTAACAGTTTGTGTTAAAAACAGGGGTTTAGTTTGCACACATTTGCAAATACACGCGTAAGCCACTTCACAGCACCCCAATATTATCTGCAGTCCTAACTCTATAGTGGTTTTTTTTAACTTACTTTTAAATCTGTCTTCTACTAGAATCAATTAAAGATGATGAAAATACAATCATGATCCGGGTCTGATGTTAGAAGCTCCAGCAGACATGAAGCACTCAAGTTATGCTCTGTCAGAAACCTTATACACAGAATCCAATTGCCCATGTTAACATGATCTGCAAATGCTTATTCCCAATTAGACAATTCCCTATTAACACAGGCACAGAGCCTCTGTAATGTCATTAAACATAACGTGAAGTGGTGTGGGGATCCTCAAAGACAATCCAGTAATTTGGCAGCTGGGAACAGGAGCAAGAGCTGAAACCAGGGATGTTTTAGAATCAGATACTAGAGTGCATACACAAGTCCTATTCAACTTTGCTTCTTCAACAGAGAGGACAACGGAGAGCATCTTCTTAGCTTCTTTCCATATATATATATATACACACATATATATATATGTATGTATATATATACACAGTATCTCACAAAAGTGTGTACACCCCTCGCATGTTTGTAAACATGTTATTATATTTTTTCATGTGACAACACTGAAGAAATTACACTTTGCTGCAATATAAAGTAGTGAATGTACAGCTTGTATAACAGTGTAAATTTGCTGTCCCCTCAAAATAACTCAACACACAGCCATTAATGTCTAAACTGCTGGCAACAAAAGTGAGTGCACCCCTAAATTACAATGCCCAAATTGGGCCCGATTAGCCATTTTCCCTCCCTGGTGTCATGAGACTCATTAGTGTTACAAGGACTCAGGTGTGAATGGGGAGCAGGTGTGTTAAATTTGGGGTTATCGCTCTCACGCTCTCATACTGGTCACTGGAAGTTCAACATGGCACCTCATGGCAAAGAACTCTCTCAGGATCTGAAACAAAATAATTGTTTCTCTACATAAAGATGGCCTAGGCTATGAGAAGATTGCTGAGACCCTGAAACTGAGCTGCAGCACAGTGGCCAAGACCATAAAACAGTTTAACAGGACAGATTCCACTCAGAACAGACCTCGCTATGGTCAACCAAAGGAGTTGAGTGTGTGTGCTCAGCATCATATCCAGCGGTTGTCAGTGCAAAATAGAAGTATTGCTGCAGAGGTTGAAGGGGTGGGGGGTCAGCAGGTCACTGTTTAGACCATACACCGCATACTGCATCAAATTGGTCTGCATGGCTGTCATCCCAGAAGGAAACCTCTTCTAAAGATGATGCACAATAAAGCCCGCAGTTTGCTTAAGACAAACAGACTAAAGACATGGATTACTGGAACCATGTCCTGTGGTCTGATGAGACCAAGATAAACTTGTTTGGTTCGGATGGTGTCAAGCCTGTGTAGCAGAAACCAGGTGAGGAGTACAAAGACAAGTGAGTCTGGTCTACAGTCAAGCATGGTGGTGAGAGTGTCATGGTCTGGGGCTGCATGAGTGCTGCCGGCACTGGGGAGCTACAGTTTCTTGAGGGAAACATGAATGCTAACATGTACTGTAACATACTGAAGCAAAGCATGATCCCCTCCCTTCAGAGACTGGACTGCAGGGCAGTATTCCAACATGATAATGACCCCAAACACACCTCCAAGACGACCACTGCCTTGCTAAAGAAGCTGAGGGTAAAGGTGATGGACTGCCAAGCATGTCTCCAGACCTAAACCCTATTAGGCATCTTAAAATGGAAGGTGGAGGAGCGCAAGGTCTCTAACATCCACCAGCTCCGTGATGTCATCATGGAGGAGTAGAAGAGAACTCTGGTGAACTCTGCACCCAAGAGGGTTAAAGCAGTGCTGGAAAAGAATGGTGGCCACACAAAATATTGACACTTTAGGCCCAATTTGGAAATTTTAACTTAGGGGTGTACTAACTTTTATTGCCAGCGGTTTAGACATTAATGGCTGTGTGTTGAGTTATTTTGAAGGGGCAGCAAATTTACACTGTTCTACAAGCTGTACACTCACTACATTACATTGTAGCAAAGTGTCATTTCTTCAGTGTTGTCACATGAAAAGGTATAATAAAATATTTACAAAAATGTAAGGGGTGTACTCACTTTTGTGAGATACTGTTTATATTGGTGACAGGGTGTCTTTAACCACTGTTAGTGCTGAAAACACAAAAAACACACTCAGTGCTTTAAAATTTAAAAGAAGCATTTACAGTATAAATCTGAACCTCTGAAATTGTTGGAGGCTTCATCATACAATTGGCCTGCAGTTGCTCCCCTCTACCTGTATTGATGTCCCCAGACCTCCCAGCTAATAAATGTGGAGTTTTGAGCAATCTATACTAACTGCTTGCTCATCTTACACATTAGTTGTCTGAGAGTGATAGATAGCCGAGTCTGATCACACCCAATATTATTTTTTTTTTTTCTTTTCCCAGTGAATGGATAAGGCAAGCAGGTGATGTTCTGGCAAGGTGAGTGCAGATCACAGCTCATTTCCAATCTTTATTGGTTTATGAAACAGAAATGATCAGCGGAGAACATGTTCTCCGCTGATCATCTCTTCACACGGGAATCTGTCATTGCCTGACACAGAAATGGTCAGGTCATGAAGCTGCGATCTCCGCACTTCACTGGCGATCTGTGCCAGAATTCACACTCCCAGATTCACCTGCCTGGAGCTTGTGAAGCGGGGAGTGAAGACAGAATCGGGGGAGAACTGAGGGTGAAAAACGAAGATTATCGTCTTCCTTCTTCCTCGTTCAGACCCCCCAACACAGTAATCATGTCCCCTTGCCATATTTATGTATATATATACATGTATATATATATATATATATATATATATACACACATACATGTAGATATATATTTAATGTGTATATATATATAAAATGTATGCGTGTGTGTATTCAGTGTATATATATATATATATATATATATATATATATATATATATATATATATATATTTATGTAAGGGGACTATTATTTATTAACATTAGTGGGGATCGTGTACTCGCACCAGTGATTTTCATACTACGGTAATCTCTCTTTGTCTCACGAGATTACAGGCGCTCCCATTCACTTCTATACAGATCTCAGCAATTCTCAGAGAAAACAGTTCTCCTCTGATCACCCTGGGAGAACTGAAGTTCTCCGCTTCATAAAAAGGTTGCCAGTGGAGATAATTTTCCCCGGAGAACTGCAGAGAAGCGAACAGAGAAAAAAATTCACCCTTTCACCTAGGTATCCTAAAAAGAGGGTGAAATAAAAAGTATGACACTATTCTTATAGACAGTCAGAATTTTTGTTTAAGATACGAAAGGAGTCTATGATTTAATTTTGCTTCCAAGCCCTGTGGCTTTTAGTTATTTCTCTGTTTTCAGAATCACCAACATAGCAGAAAAAAACTGCAAACATAAGTCAAAATGATATAAGGATTTTCTTTTCCTAAGTACGCAAAAATAAATCAACAAGAACTTTGTTGTAGAGTTCCACCCTCTTCCATGATACTGAGTGACTGGTTACTGTTACTGGATAGGTGAATACAAGTTATGTGATAACCTACTGAGGTCCATTTAGAACCATTGTATGTTATCTGAAGCAAATAGCTGTTGGCCTTGTTATTTTAGTATTCTATGGCTGGATTCTTTCATTTCCATCTAACTTTTATCCAGACCTCTCCAGACGAGTTTATATTCCAAATCTCCTCTCCTGCTTCTTCCCAATGTCTAGAAACTATTGTTAAGTCTTTCAGTTTTTTGGATCATTGGAAACATTGCAAAGCTATGTGAGCAATGCAGAAAAGTTGGGAGGAACAAAGTCCCAGGACTGCCAGAGCCATGAAAATTGTTAATATTGGCAATTTTAAATGTGATTTACAAGAAGAAGAAAAAAAAAATCAACAAAACGGAATGTATGGCGCTGCAAGTGCTAAGCCAGGGAGACAGCTATGAAGATGGAAAGCTCCATGTCCCAAAAATAATGCAGTTGAGGAACTATATTGTGCCCAGAAATATTAGTCATCTCTCCTGCTCAGCCACCACAAATCAGTCATAAACCATTTAACAGCCCAGTTAAGAGGCGACTTATGTTAAATAGCCAGGGCTTGGGATTCAGAAGACATTAAAGAGTGGGCGGGGATCTCAGGGGCATGGCTAAACTCTGTTGTATGTATACTGGGTGCATTCCATGGAAAAGCATACTAGGAAATGAAAAAAAAAGTACTATAATCATATTTCTGGTAAAAAAAAAGAGAAGAACCTTACTATAACTGATTGGCTTCCTTTAGACATTTCTTTGAATCACACATAACCAAAAACATCAAAGTGACACTACTCTTTGCAAAACACATGACCACTTACTTCCCAATAAAATATCTGACCTCATACACTAATAATCTCCACACTATGCTCTCTACTCCTCTGTTGATCTACTTATCTCTTTCTCATTATGGCTATAGAATATCTTTAGAGGCCTCATTATTTGAAAAAAAAAAATGCTCACCCCACTCTATTTGCCCCTAGCTATTTTTATTTGAAAATCTCTAGCTAAAAGCCCCAAGGAATTACCTAAAACTATGGTCACAATTCATATTCTGGTTTGTAGTGTGGGATTGTCCTTCTTGCAGTTCCCAAGTTACCTTCTGTTAAAGTGGATGCTGCCAATTGGCTGTCAAAAGTGTCAGAGGGCCCTCACATGGTCCAAATTAAGTCCTCAATGGCCCTGAAGTCTTCCAGAAGTAGTGTCATGACACAAAACCAGTTGAGTGACCTGGAGCACAGCTTGTGATACCCACCCTCATGCAATTGAGTGACAGCAAACATTGGTATGTAAGAGGGTGTTATAAAAACATTGGCTAGGAGTGTGTGTGTATTGGGGGTCAAGGGCATTGTGACTTTTTTTTTTTTTTTTTTTATATAATATTTTATTGAAGGTCGATTAACAATACATCAAAACATTTGAAACAGGGAAGTACAGTTATATGCAAGGCTGAACATATAAAAAGAACGATTGACCCTAGCTTGAATGCAAAAGGTTGGCATCAACACTTCATTTCACATTTTAAACCGTATAATGATCCCAGTTGGGAGAACAATCGAGCACAGAAAAACCAATAATAGGCAGATGAAGAAAAAGATTAAGATAAAGCTAAAGGAGGTGGGCAGGAGGGGGGGGGAAGAAAGGGGGGGGAAGGAATAGATGCAGAGCGACACAATAGTCAATAACATATCAGCGCTTATACTAAACAGGCATAATGACATTCTGCGAATGGGATAAGACAGGGTACGGACCCAACAGGGGTCCAGGGGAACACATAAAAGGGTACCTTTAAGAGGAAGTCTCGACTTCGCTTGTCTCCTCATGTAAGTCACCCTATCGCCTAGGGACAGCGTTACCTATAGTTTGCCGTTGGCGCCCAGCCCATCACGGAAGGGTGGGAATGATGATCTCAGGAGCTTAGGAGACATCTAGAAAGAAGGATGCATCCGAACGGGTTAAAGACACACGGCAAGGCTGTATCTAGGGAGAAGAAAAAGTACGAAACAAGAAATAATTTCAGTAAACCCGTTTGCATGCAATAATACCCATAAGGATTAAACATCAACCACTGTAGAGATACAGTAAACAACAAAAGCAAGATTAACAGTGAGCATCTACCGCCCTCTAGAGACAGCATCAGGGATGTTACTACAGCCGTGGGATCCCGAAGAACTGGGGACAGAGCCTAGTGTAAAACAAAATGTCCGAGTAGGCCGGGCTGGAGCAAAATAAAACAGCAGGCATGAGAGGGCCTTAGGAACTTAGAACAAGGGCGACCAAAAGGGCCGTTCAAACGCTGTTTTTTAGCAGGGTCCTTTCTCGGGCTACGTTGCTCTCTGGGTCCTGGGGAACTTTGATGGGAACTCCGGGTGGGGTCCAGTGTGATATGAAGGTAGGATTGCAGGTAATGGCTCGCCTCCTCGGGGTGAGTAAAGGATTTCTGGACACCCGCCGCATCCGAGAAGTGGAGGGTAGCAGGGTATGCCAGGGTAAATTTGATAGCTTTCTGGTATAACGCCTGACAGAGCGGTTGGAAAGCTTTCCTTTGCTTGGACACTTCCTGGGAGTAATCCACAAAAATGAGAAGCTTATGGCCATCCAATTGAAGTGATTTAGAATTGCGGAAGGATTTCAAGATGTTAACTCTGTCCATGTAGTTCAGATACCTCACAATGACAGGGCGAGGAGAGCGGCGTTCATTTGAGGGGGCTCCCAGTCTATGGGCTCTTTCCACCGTGCAGGGTGCAGGAAGACCCAGGGCAGCAGGGATCCGGGCCATACAAATGTCGGGGAGAGAGTCATTGTTAAAGGATTCTGGCAAGCCTATAATTCGCAGATTATTGCTCCTAGACCGATTTTCTAGGTCATCCAGTTTCTCTAGAATATAGCTTTGCGTTTGTCTGGCCTGCTGGTCATGGGTCAGAGACACGATGTTCCAGCTCAGCAAGCCTGCCTGCCTGTTCCCCCAGCTCCTTCCTAAGGTGTGTGAGGCCCTGCGCTATAGCCTTATCAACTGCTGCAGTGATCGTGGGCGATAGTAGTGTGGCCACCGCTTGTGCCAGTGTGGCTATTTGCGCATCAGGGAAGACCGAGGCAGTTGAGCCCTGTGGTATTGCAGGCTGCTGCGGTGTGGCGTCCGTCATGTTTGCCTCGGATGAGGCCTGGTCACCAGGATCGCAGCGGGGGGCCTGCGAGGTCGGCGGAGGGCCGTGGAGGACGAATTTGTCCATGGTGTTACCGGTTCGGTGAAAGGATGCCTGGGCTCCGTGAGGTCGGGATGTTTGGCGGGCTGTCTGTGAGGCTTTTCTATGCCGCTGTGATCGGAGCCGCTGTGATCGGAGCCGCTGTTCCGCGCGTCTTCTCACATGAGGCGCTGGAACCGGAAGTATGACTTTTTTTTTTTTACAATAGAGTTGGTCTTTAAACTTTAAACTGTTCCTTACAACCCACCTCTTCATTTGTGTATCTTCCTCTCTGCCCCTGCCATTCTTTTCCATGTGTATTTTGTATCAATGGATTCTTATCAAGAGCTATTGCTGCACAAGCCCCAAGTTAATTTAATTTTA
This sequence comes from Pelophylax lessonae, assembly GCF_965119305.1. Taxonomy (NCBI): domain Eukaryota; kingdom Metazoa; phylum Chordata; class Amphibia; order Anura; family Ranidae; genus Pelophylax; species Pelophylax lessonae. The sequence continues at coordinate 614,552,427 of NC_138770.1, forward strand.
CAGGCAGAACTGAGAATGATTAGAAGCTGAGAACTCAATTTTTTTGGAGGTATGCTGATACACTAGTAGTAAAGTGTAACATTGTAATTTCCATAATTAACTCCACACAAATATAACCATTGTTATATCTTTTACCCACTGTGTTGCAACTTTTCCTACCTCAGAATCAGGCTTTTTTCTTAGCCTTTATTAAGTCTGTAAGGATGCAGCTCCATAGTGACATAGGTTCTAAAGGCAGAAGGCTTTTTATTTTAATGCATTCTATGCATTAAGATATAAAACCTATTGTGTGCAGCAGCCCCCCTCAGCCCTCCTAATTCTTACCTCAGCCCATCTCTATCTAGCGATGTTGCAGGAGAAACTCGGCTACCTGGGACTCTCCCTCCTCATTGGCGGAGTGCCATTGGCTCCCGCTGCTGTCAATCAAAGTCAGTGAGCCAATGAGGAGAAAGAGGGGACGGGGCCTAGTCGCGGCTCTGTGTCTGAATGGACACACAGAGCTGCGGCTCAGCTCGGTTGCCCCCATAGCAAGCTGCTTGCTGTAGGGGCACTCTTCAGGAGGGAGGGACCCGAGAAGAGGAGGATCTGGGCTGCTGTGTGCAAACCCAACATGTTTATTTTTAAGCAAAAAAAAAAAAAATAGACTTTAGTATCACTTTAAGTGTTCGTTGTTACTATTTTAAAAGGTTCCTTTCAGAAATCATGAGCAGTGGGGGTTTGACCTCTGCTTTAAAAACTGCTGAGTCCTGTGTCAGAAGTATGACTAGTGGGTAAAATATTTAACAGGTGTCCAATCCTTGAGGGGTTTTGATCAGTGGTTAGTGGAGCAACCTTCTTGAAGGATCTAAGACTTTGTTCACACAGACTTTAGCTTGCATAAGAGCAATGTGTGCAGCAAATGTTTACAAAGTATTTACAAAGCTTTCAGCAAGCTTTGGGCAGTTTTGCTGGAGCCTTTAAAAGCATGGTCCATCCCCAGTTTGGGGTGGTTGAAGCAGACTTTGCACTAAAATGCAAGGTCCACTTTTGTTGCTGCCCCCACACCCTCAAGTCAAAATGTTGCTGCAATAAGTAAATTAAAATTTAAAAAAAAACACAAGCACTTTGGAAGAAAATAAAAAAAAAATAAAAAAAACACTTACCTTGCTCCCTGGCTTCTTGTGGGCTTGCCTAGGATATCTTATGGAGGAGAAAAAAAATCAATGCTTCTCTGTGGAGAAGGTTCCCATCTCTACACCAAATGTCTAAAGCTCAGAAAAATTCTGGGGCTTTTTTTGTAACTTGAATTGGGTAGATTTTTGACACGTTTTTATTCTCATAGAAGTACATAGAAAAGCGCAATTTGCGTGTTTTTATGTGTTTTTGCGCCTTGGCTTGTTTTTCTGACCCAGGAAGTGGATGAAGAACATGGCAACAAATGATGAAACAGATGATCTTTTATCTATTGGCTAATAAATAAAAATGCCCAAGAGCAAAAACACTGCATAAAACATGCATAAATGCCCATTAAAATGTACCAAAGTCGATCATAAAAACGGCCAGAGATGTTACGCTCAGGTATGAATGCAGCCTAAGTTTAGTATTTTTTATGCCTTGGGGCAGCTGCATACTGTTTTTACAGACCTTGCATTTTAGTGCAAGGTCCACATTAAGCAGAGATCTTAGTGGGGTGCGCAGATTGTCACTTTAAACAAGCCACTAATAAGCCACTAACTAAGTCCGCTAGGTGAGTATATAAAGTGACAGTCAGCACTCCTCTGAAGATTTATGTTTAACATTACAATACTGAAACTGAAGATTAATTTAAAATCTTTAACAAAGCTGCTGGAAGCTTGCCCCAAGCTTTACAAATGCTTGCTCTTATACAAGACAAACCCCATGTTGGCAAGGCATCTTGTCTAAAGTGGGGTACACACTAGTAGAAAATCTGCCGAAAATTCCCGTCCGAATTAAAATCGTACAATTTTCAGCTAGTGTGTACACAACTTTTAGCAGCTGATTCCGACATTTTCAACGAAAAAAAGCGGAGTGACAAACAACAAAATTGTTATCGTCCGTCCCCAGACGACCAATTTTCGTTTAATGTGTATGCAGTACGTCTACGAAAAATCGTATACAAAAGGCAGCGCATGATCTGAAGTTGCTGACGACCGGAAGTCTAGTAACAAATGTCCCAAAAAAAAAAAAATCGGACGAGAAATTTTGCGAACATTTATGCACTGTCAACTAAAAACGGTTATGAACGCTGAGCATGAGAGAGAAAAATTGGAGGATATTTCATCCGATTTCCGTCAAGTCTGTACGGGCCTTAAGACCCAGGATTATGTCCTGAGTTCAAGGTCTTGAGGACTCAAACTAAAAACTGAGAAGTTGCTGAGGATTTCTCTGCTGCTGGAGCCTTACAAATGTTCATAGGTGAAGAGATAATAGCTGGGGAAACTAAAGTAACACAAGTCCCGGTTCAGATATCTGCGATGGGAGTTGTTCCTGCCGAGAAAGCATAGAGAGACTGTACTGACTGCCTTACATGACATCCATGGTCACTTAGGGCCTGAAAGAACATTCAAACTGGTGCGAGACTGTTTCTATTGGCCCTGTATGCGGGGTGAAGTTGAGGGATACTGCCACTCCTGCATACGGTGTATACAGAGGAAGACTTTACCCCACAGAGCTGCCCCAATGGGCCATCTTCACAGTCAAGAACCAATGGCATTGGTGTGCATTGACTTTCTGTGTCTGGAGCCTGACTTGAGTGGACAGGGAAATGTCTTGGTGGTAACCGACCACTTCACCCAATATGCCCAGGCATTTCTAACTAAAGACCGGCAAGCATCTAAGGTGGCTAAAATTCTGGTAGAAAAGTTCTTTGTCCATTACGGCCTACCTCAATGTATTCACTCTGACCAGGGGACAGACTTTGAATTGAGAGTAGACTCATCAAGAGATTCTTAGACCATTTTGGTATTCAGAAATCAAGAACAACTCCCTACCACCCTCAAGGGGACTCTCAGCCAGAAAGGTTAAATCGCACCCTCTTAGAAATGCTTGGGACTCTTACTTCATTTAGCATTTGGCACATCCTCGGACCATACTTCGATGGTGTCCCAAAGGGGATATGTGGACCGCTTGAGGAAGAGTCTAAAAGCAGAAAATGAGAAAGCTTAGGCTGCCTCAGATGCCCAAGGGCAGCGATACAAAATACATTTTAAATTGAAGATGAGGGTACATGATCTGCAGCCTGGTGACAGAGTGTTACTGAGGAAATTAGGTGTCCCTGGCAAATACAAGCTGGCTGATCGCTGCAAGTCACAACCTTATATTATCTGTAAGAAGGACTACCAGTACTACCAGTATACCAGATCTGCCCAGAAGAAAGTATGGGTCCACTAAAGTCCTGGCACCGTAATCACCTACTACTCACCTACTGCCGCTATCAGAAGCAGTTTGTGTGCCTCAACAACCAGATCCACAGCCTATTTGAACTACCTCTCAGAGATCATGTCCAATAACCATGTCTCAGTCTGTGCCACTGAACTCAGATGAAGAGGACAATATGGATGAAGAAATGGGCAAAAACTGGCTGTGGCAGTCTACGCTATCAGAAGCGGAAGCTAGAGAAGCGGATACTGGAACACTCAGCCCTGAGGCACCAGAGTTCATACCACAGAGCCAATCATTGACAAGCCAGGGAGATCTTTTGATGTCCCTAACCACAGAGGACACAGAGACTCTTCAACCATCTATGGTGAAAGAGGAAGAGGCTGCTATACCAGAACCATCAGAGCCCAAAGAGCAAAGGGAAAAATGAACAATTCACCTGCCAAAAAGACTGACTTATGATACTCTAGGGGAAAGTTCTGAGGAAGTTATCCATACCTCTCAAAGAACTCACAACACAAGGAACCTTCCCACTACAAGTTTAGTGGAGGGCACTAGCAAGCTGGGCCACCTCAATATCAGTGGTTTGTTGGCAAGACAACCTCACCTCTTATGACCAATAGTGGGAGGTTCCCTTGCCAGGTTCATACATGCATGCCAATTTCTTGTTTCCATTCATGTACTAACCTGTTTTTTCCTCCAAATGTATTTTGAAAGCATGTAATAGGCTGTGGACATGGATATTTTGATGGACTCTGTCTCTCCTTTAGGGACCAAAGGTTCTTTGGTGGAGGGAGTGTGCACCAGGCATGTGTCATTGAGAAATTAAAGACTATTTGTTATGCAATTTCTCCATTTGGCCACAAGGTGGAGATAGGGAAATGCTGACTTGTCCATCTAAAAAACTCAGGGACACAGAAAAAAAAGAGGAGTTTCAGGAAGTGCTGAGGAGGCTGAGGTGATTTTTCAGAGAAAGAGAGAGCTAAGTCGGTAGAAACCCCCAGCTATTTGGGGATCTCCTAAGTCTGCAGCAAGTTATCGGGCCATTGTGTTGAGAGGATGAGGCGTGGGGTGTCATCTCCAGAGTCCAGAGATGAAGGGCGGCCACGCCATGGGAAAGGAGTCCTGGGACTGGAAAACTCACATAGACAGAGCCACTATCAGGACACTGTCTTTGCCGTGCTGCCTGCCAGAGTCACCCTAAGCAACCGAACCGAGTGGATGCCTGATCGGAGGGGCAACTAACACAGTGTTACGGGGACTGGTGAGTGGGCCTTGCAGCCACTACTTGCTACCACTGCTAGGGATTAAAGCCACTAGGAGCTACTTAACCAGTGATTCCATAGCTCTAATATTTCCTGCAGGCCTTAATGATGGCATCAAGGCATGTAAACTTGCGCCAACAAAACTTAGGACTAAGGGCTGCCCCTAGTTTTAACTACTTTGAAGCGCTATCTGCTGGCTAGTTAAGGCGGTATACCGCCCCTGTCTATTCATTTGAGTGCACTCAAAACCAGTATAGAGCCGCTATCAGTCTGAACGCATTTACAGTTAGTTTACATTAATTTTAGCTAATGATATAGAAATTCAATTTTTTTTCTTTTCCCTTTTCTAATTGGGTATAGTTTTTTTGTTACCCTGTTTAGCAGCCTGTGTGTGAATTTGCCTGATCTGTGTTTAAATTTGTTGAAATTGCCATTTATGCTAATCTTCATTAATAGATTAAGTAAGTTTATCCTTAACCTGGTGTGTGTGTTTATTTACTGCCAATATCTCACAGCTAGGTGAAAGGTATTTTACATTTCTGGTGTTACTTGTGCTCACAGAAGATGTGTTAGAGGGCGCTGAGATTTTTCTTGGAGTCGAGGTGTGGAAAAAGAAACCCAAAATTACCAAGCGCCTCCTGGGGGGTGACGCAACATATGTGTAGCACCCTCCTAGGTAGATGCTAGTGAGAAAGTATAGTTTGAGCCTTATCTGATTAGCAGAGTGGCTGCAGGTAAATCTAGAGTTTCCACTCCTGTAGAGAAGATGTTGTGTTACAAGGCTGGCTAGCCTGGAAGTTTGTTATAAAGGGGCTGGGAGCCTGTAGAAAGTTTGAGTTGTTGTCATTGGGGCTGGAAGCCCCATTCCTGCATTCCCCTATCCCTTCTATCCTTGCAAGAAGGATTGGGAATCAGCAGAACAACTACCACTGTGTAGTATCATCAAAAGACTGCTGACCCTCTAATCCACAAAGACTTTCTGTTTAGAAAACTTTGGTGGACACTTAGTTCTATGCTTCAGTTGCTACGGGCCAAGGGGCCAGGATCACTAATTATCAGTAAAGACACTTTGCGGAGAAATTGGGCCAACAGACCAGGAGAATTGAAGTACAGAAGAAGAGGACCCCTTTACAAAGATACTTTGCTCAAATGACACTTTGTGAAGATCCTGTTAGGCCAGTGGGCCGGTTAAAAGAACTGTGTGTGAGTTGCTACCTTGGGAGAAGAGGTAGTGGCTCATTGACTCTTCAAAGAAGGGGATGCTAGAGTAAAAGACCCCTTGAAGAGATTTGCAAAACCCACAAGTTGGACAAGTTTGCTCAGGCTCCAGCAAAATAGCTTGTCACAGGAGAAGATATGTTGCCTCGGTGTTACAGAAGGAGGGTACACTGTGAACACCAGTTGGGTGGACTCTGCATTTCTTCATTCTGAACTTGTGGGTCTGACTATGAAAGGAGAGATTTAGGGCCTGGTGTCTAAGAGGGATTGTGCCTAGTATTTAGTCAAAAAAAATGTTCTCAGAAAGAACTTTTGGTGAAGTGTTAGATAGTCAGCTTGATAGGTTTGTTTGTTATCTATTTCAGGAATAACAATAGAACGTTGAGTCAAGCATGCCCTTAGGGGGCCTGGAGTAATGAAGATCTCTACAAGAATGTCGCTATTAGAGAAAAATATGGTGAGAAGGCCGCCTCTGAGGAAAGGGCAGTCTCCCCGTGAGTAGGTAGCACTGTACTAAATTGTACTTAACTCCATTTCCATTGCAGGTTTGCTTAGGACTTCCAGGTCTGGATAGGCCCTCCATTATTCAATGCAGATTTCTATGCAGTGTACATATTGTATCTAGTTTGCAAGACAGGGTAATGCCTTTTTACCTGGCAAGCAGATTTTTGTTTGTCGGGGAGTGCATTGATTTAAATGCACCTGCTATGTGTATATAAATGTGTGAATATTTGTACAGCAGAGTCTTATATTTTTCCACGTAATTTATTGTATCCACTGGCCACATATGGGGTATGCCCCATGGCCCTGTACATTTGCCACTTCCCTTTTCCCCTTTTCCAAGTTTGTGGGATACTCCGTGAAATATTTTTGAGAAAATAATTTTTGTAGGGCGGCTGCCCAGAGCCAGTGAGGACATGGCTCATTTCATTTGGGGGGGGGGGGGGGTGAGTGTAGCACCCTCCTAGGTAGGTGCTAGTGAGGAATTATAGTTTGAACCTTATCTGCTTACCAGAGGGGCTGCAGGAAAATCTATATTGTTCTCTGCCTACCAGAGAGTAGGATCTGTTAGTGAGGTCTGCTCATTGTGCTCAGTATGCAATTCATTATGTCTAGAGGAGTGTTTCACACTGGTCCAATAGGGAGGCATGTTGGAAAGTGGGAGGAAACCTGACAAATGGATGCAAAGGCTTTGATACAGTCCTGGTGATTGGCAGGGGCCAGGTCACCTTGGTGCATTCTGGGATACTATATAAAAGCCAGGAGCACATGTGCAGGTCTTTGGCTGGAGAGTCCTGGAGGGAGGGGGCGGCTGCCTCCTCCTCTGTAGCAGTGGCATGCGGTTGCAGGACGTCATTCTGAGGGCCAGAGGAGCTGAACCCAGAGGTCCAAGAGAGCTGACTGAGGGGGAGACACTGGAGACCCTGGGACCACAGTATCGTGAGTACAGGGACTCGTTTCAAGAGGCCTGACCTGAGGGGGGCCACCCCACGTGTAGGATAGTCAGAGGACGGGTGTCAGCAGTGAAGAGAAAGAGGATGCTAGTGAGAGTGTCCTGAAGATAATTACTAGTCCACCAAGTCATCTTAGGAAAAGAGACTAAATTCCCAAATTCACCCATAGTGCATTTCACCGCACAGTGCATTGGAAGCCCTGATTGGCTAAAGCAATGAAAGCTTTGCCCAATCAGGACACAGAGCACTAGCAGAGCCATAATTGGAGAAAGTAATGATGACTCTATCCAATCATGGCTCATTGCTCTTAGTCCCACCCCACACTATAAAAGTTTTCTTTCAATAGCAGTCATTTGTAGTGAGATATTGGCGTGTAGAGAGATAGAACAGGGCTCTGATCAGTGCTACTAGAGAGTTAGGGGTTGATTTACTAAAACTGAAGGGCGCAATATCTTGTGCAGCTCTGCATAGAAATCAGCTTCCAGGTTTTTTTTGTGAAAGAGTAAGGCCCCTTTCACACTAGCGGACCGTCAGTTTTTCAGGCGGATCTGAATGGATGCCCCATGCATCTCTATGGGGAATCAGATGTCAGTGGAGACATGTCCGCTGACATTTGATCCCATCCGGTACGTCAAATCTGGGCGGATGTAAACCCTATTTTCCATCCGTCCAGCAGATCGGATCAGATGGGATCGGATGAGAACGGACAGGCGGTCCGTTTTCATCCCATTCCCCCATAGAAAACAGCGGGAACCTGACAGCTCTGTCTCCACACACAGCGTGGAGACAGAGCTGCCACCTGCCTGCTCAGCGGGGGATCGGCGGATCGATCCCCCGCTGAGAAAAACGGAGTCTGCCAATGGACTGCCATGTGTGAAAGGGGCCTAACTGAACAAGTTGTAGCTGATTGGCTGACATGCACAGCTGCATCAGATTTTGCACTCTCCAGTTTCAGTAAATCAATCCCTTAGTGTGCTATAGTGTGCTATTCTGATTCTATTGTCAGTGTAGAATATCAGTTTATTGTGAATCTAGTGATAGTTCAGTCAGTGTGAGTGTAGTGACCATTCATTTTTACTTTAGTGTTACTTTGGTGTGAATCTAGTGATAGTTTAATCAGGGTTGCTGATAGGGGGGCCACCAGTCCTTCTGTAGGGGGCCCGGGCACATAGCGGGGCCACAACAGCATGGGGAATCGGTGCGGTCAGGCAGGGAGCAAGTATAGAAGGAAGCCCTGTGTGGCTCCCTGCAGCAGCTGAAAGTAAGTTTCTCCCCCTCCTGCCGGCTTTCAGCTGCTGCGGGGAGAGACACAGGGCATCTTTCCTGCAATTGCTGCTACCACATCAATCCCCATCCCTGTGCTGCCTGCTTCTGATCCCCTCTCTCCCCGTGTGCCCCCCTTTCACTGTGCCCCCCCACAGTGCTGCAAGCTCCCCTGCCCTGCAAAAAAATAACAAATTGTAAAAAAAAAAATGAAACGTAATCATTTTTAACAATCCTAAAATAAAATAATTGTGAACATTTTTAACATTTAAAAAAATATATATCATTTTTTTTAAATGTAAAAACAATTAAAAAGGGCTAATTCACACAGGTTCTCTGTTATGTTTGTGTCTGATTATAATGATTTTAGTGTACTTTTATTGAAAAATTGTCTTAAAGAGGTTGTAAACTCACAATTTTCACTTAGGCTCATTGTAATCAGCATAAACACAGCAATCGATTGGTGGATGTAAAAGATTTCTTACTTTTATATTCTTCCAGTAATCCTTCCTGTAATATTTCATGACGTCATGGGCGCATGCCCAGTCTGCTATCCAATAAACGGCACAGTCTGCATGCCGTTTCAGTAAGTAAAGGATCTCTGAGTTCTTCCGGTCTATCTGAAAACGGCATGGCTAAAGTCTCGCGATTCTCCCTGTCAGCTTCCGTGTCTCTCTCTCACAGGGGAGTGACCATGAGAAGTTACACAAGGGGAGGGGGAGTAAATGAGAACGGCACAGCTGAAGTCTCGCGATGCTCCTCTCCTCTCCCGAGCTATCTTATCTCTCTGACAGGGGGAGGGGGAGTAAGTGAAGCATTCCTAGACAGTGAGAGCCAGTCGTTCATAGAGAGTCTGCGCGAGATTTCGGCAAATAATGCAGTAAGGGCAGAAATGACGTCAGCGGGGGTACGATTAAACAGGAGAAGACATGGCGCTGCCTATTACAGGAAGTAGAAGATAAATTAAATTTGAAAAAAAGGTACTTTTAAACACGTATGATGCTTACAATGTATGTGTAATGTAATTATATTGCATATATGTTTCATACATGTTAAAAGTTTGATTTTTATTGCCGAGTTTACTTCCTCTTTAAAATATTGGGGGGGGGGGCCCTGCCAGGTAGGCTGTACAGAGCCCCGTGACATTTAACACAGTATATTTCTGTGCGTTAGTGCGCGTTTAATACAGTATATTTCAGTGTGCTACATGCCATTTACCGCAGTATGTTCCTGTGCGTTCGTGCATTTTTAATACAGGACATTTCCGTGCGTTACTGCACGTTTAACGCAGTACATTTCTGTGCGTTAGTGCACATTTAACACAGTATATTTCTGTGCATTACTGCACATTTAACGCAGTATATTTCAGTGCGTTACGTGCAGTTAAATGCAGTAAATTTCTGTGCGTTAGTGAAGTTTTTCTGCACTATATTGTAGTCACATTGTGGAGCTGTTATCTCCCAGCACCATTCCCACAGCTCAGCTGTCTGGGCCTTTTTTAGCATATGTGTAGCTGATCGCAAACTTTGTCTCAAGCACATCAAGCATGGCAAAAACACCAGCCATTTGGGTACCACATGCTTGACAAGAGCACCTGAAAGCCACACAAAAGGGACGCAATTCTGTTCCTCCTCCTTACTCACCTTGCCCCCCCCCCATACCTCATGAACTCAGCAGCTTCCACTGACAGGGATGATGGTATAGTGCAGGGCGGCCCAGCTCCTTGCAGCACATCTGCCAGCAGCACACCACCAGCTGTAGACTATAGCCGGCAAATTTCTCTGCTCCATTTGCCGTATTTAAAAAAAATAAAGTACAGTCACTGCCACTCACATGCCCAGTGTCTAAATGCAAACTTGTCAAAGCTGCTGGCTTTACAACTTCTACCTTTCCACTTAGTTGGATTCTGCCCCCTTCCCTGAATTTATAGAATGTGCTGTACCACAATGGCCACATAAGGCCATTCCAGCTCTATACCATCACGTGGATGGCAATGTTGTATCTTCGTTGGGCAAGGCAGTCAGCCGTAAAGTCCACGTTCCTGCTGACACGTGGTTCAGCAAGCATGGTCAGGGACACTATATTTCGTTCACAGCACACTGCGTAACCACATCTCCATACAGCTAGTGGTGATGATGCAAAATTTGTCAGCTCTAACCCCCTCCTCCTCCTCCATGCCCTCCTCTGCTGAATTGTCCTACGAACCACAAGTACCCCTTAGGTGTTCAATGGGCTATTAAATGAGTCAGGCTAAAAGGTGCCATGCAGTGCTTCAGTTAGTGTGTCTAGGGGACAGGAACCACACCCGAGCAGAGATTCTTGCAGCTCTGCAGGCTACTCTGCCTCTCATGCTTCCGCAAACTTGTGGTGCATGGGCTCCCTCAAACTTAAAAGACTGCGAAAAGACCCAAGAATACGTGGCATCAAGGAGAAGGATCACTATTGGTTGGAAACCCTCCTTGACCATCGTTACAAGGGGAAAGTCTCAGAACTCATCCTGATCGCAGAAGATGAAAGCTCTGGTAGGTTACAGTGTCATGGAAAACATAGTTTTGAAGTTTCTGTTGGTCAAGAAATGAGCGGTGGAGAAGGGGGTCGCCTAAGTGATGCATTTCACAATTTTTTTAGTCCTCGCCAGCCAGGGCTCCCAGCTTCCACATCCAATTGGCAGCGTCTGCATCATATGATGGATAATTATCTAGGGGTGAAAACAGACATGGAGAGCTTTCCAGGTTGATGATCCAATGGGTTATTGGGTCATGAGAATAGACCACTGGCCAGAACTTGCCCAGTATGCTATTGAGCTGCTGGGCTGCCCTGCATCCAGCTTGCTTTCTGAATGGGCATTCAGTGCTGCTGGAGGTTTTGTTACTGATAATAGAACTTGTCTGTCCACAGACTCCGTGGATCGTCTGACATTTATCAAAATGAATCAGTCCCTGGATTATCAGCAGCTATGAAGACCCTGATGCTGATCACTGATAAAGTGTTTTTGGGATGTGGAATCTCTGCAAAACATCTAGGCTGCCTAGTATTGTGGGTGTTGATTTCATCTGAAAGAAATTTTTTGGTGTAGATTTCTTAGGCACAATTAACACCCAAAGACCAATTTTTCCGCACCTGTTTGACTGGTGCATATCATTTACATTTTTGACAGCAAGGCTAATTCTTGCTTTCATCAAGAGTACCTCCATAGGGTTACGGCATGAAGGTGCCACAGACACCCAAAGACCAATCTTTCCACACCTGTTTGACAGTTGCATATCATTTACATTTTTGACAGCCAGGCCAATTCTTGCTTTCACAAAGAGTACCTCTATCGAGTTACGGTGTGAAGGCACCTTTGTCACCCAAAGACCATTTTTTCCACACCTGCTACTACTATCCAAAGTCTGCGGAAAAGGCACCAGAATTCATCCAAAAAATCTCTAATCTTGTTCCCAGTGCACTACATCGTGGCCTCATCATACATATAGACTGGCTCCCCAAACCGTTGTTTAGAAAATAAAGAAAGCTTGCAGGGAAAATCTATTTTTTTTTTTGGCTTTATAAATGCAATAATTTCTGCACAGCTTCTATATACAGTACAGATGTGCCACTTTACAGGTAGACTAAGAAGACCCCAAGACTATATTGAAAGGAATTTTTCATTTTTATTGTTATTTCTCATTTTGATGCATTGACTTTAAGCATCAATAAAATCCCTGCTCATTTAAAAAATTACGTCTTTTACAACCTTTTTTTTCATTGATACATGTCCCCCAGGGCAGTACCCGGACCCCCATAACCATTGTATGTCCAATTACTTGCATATAAGCTTTCAAAATTGCCACTTTTGATTTTTCCAGTTCGGAGACTTTAATGGACTTCAATGGGGTTTGTTATTCGGTTCCGGACATTCGCATTCGCGATGTTCAAAATTTCTGGTGTGAACTGAACAGGGGGCCGTTCTGCCCAACCCTATTAGCTGAGAGTAACCAAGGTCCCAATGCTTTTTTGGAATTTTCTATTGCCTCTTTTTTTTACTACAATTTTTAGCAATAAAGCTACAGAAAAGACATCTAAGTACTAAACTGCCTTTAGTCAAGATTTAGAGGATGTAAGTGAGGCTACTTTTGGACAATGTTTCTCTTTTGGAGGCCCCCTTGAGTTTTCTGTTCAAAAGATTTTATTATGAATTTTTCCAATAAAGAAGTTTACATACTGTACATCAAAAGCCCTATTTTGCAGCAAACAAGCTGCAAAGGCACAGTACAGGGCACAAAAGACAACACTGTATGAAGAACATTATTTTGCACACGAACAAGGAACATAAACAAAGTGGCGACCTAACCCTATAGAGTCATGGCTATCAGGGTTGTATCTGACTGTAGTATGGCTATAAGATTCCTATTGCCTATATATCCTAACAAAAACAATCTTTTCCCAGTCCTTAATATACAAAAAAAGCCCAAGTCTATCTGAGGATTTGGCATTCTCTACATGTACATAATAATCTTAAAAAATGCAGAACAAATCTGTAGGTTGGAAGTAACTAGAAGAGAAAGTAAGAGGAAAATAGAGAAGAGAGGAAACAAAGGGAGAAAGAGAGAGAAAAAAAGAGAAAGAGAAGACCGAGAAATCACAGACCTTATCATACTTCATATACTATCCAGATGTGGGAGCAGAAGGTACCTGCATATATGCCGCCCATGTTTTCTAGGTTAGCTCAAAAAGGGCCTGTTTAACGTTTATCATGCTAGCCACCTTCTTATGTACCATGATTCAGGAAATGTTGCCGCATGCGACGAATAGAGACGTGGGTGATTTCCACGTGCCTGCTAAAGTGATCTTAGCCACTAGCAAGATTAAGTGTATCAATCTTTTCCTAGGGCACGGTATGCCTTTCAGGAGCTCATTTAGCAGAGCTATAGAGGGACTTTGATCCACCGTGATACCAGTTATTTTGGGAATCAGAAAAATTCCTACCCCAGTAGGTCCTAATACGCAGGCATTCCCACCATACATGAAAGCATAGTGCTCCATAGGAAGCATCCTCTAAAACAATCTGCAGAAGTGGAAAAGTACATCCTGGCTAGGTGATTAGGGACCAAATACCATCTCATGAACACTTTGATATTCGCCTCGACTAGAGAGACATTTGTTATCCCTCTGAAGGAGGTCCGCAGCCTGAAATACCAGGTCTCAGGTTCAAAAAAAAGGTCTAGGTCTCTCTCCCAGAATGTATGGATCCTTTGGAGGACAGGCAAGTAAAGTCTGATAAGCCATGGAAATTCCATCCCTAGAGTCTAAATCTTTAGTACACCAATGTTCGTATGCTGTTAAAGAGGGAGAGTCTGGGGACATAAGGAGAGTCGACAGAAAATAGGTAATCTGGAAAAACCAAAACCATTCAGTGGGAGCCATCTCCAGCACCTTATTACAATGTGATAAAGTGAAAGGACCCCGGTGTGTAATGTAAATTGTCCTATACGGTAGAGGCATTTATCCATCTACAACTTGAAGGCTCTGATTTCCACACCTGGAGAAAAGGCAGGGTTAGAGGTGTGAAGTGAGATATCAACACTGAATTGATACGAATGCGGTCCCAGAGCACAAAGGAGTGCGACAGTGGAGATGTCAAAATGGGGGGTCCACTTTTAGAAGTACGCCATAGGAGAAAGTCGATAGTGTAGGATGGCCAATCTTTCTATCAGGGTATTCCCGTCAGGAATATATCACTAATAGTTGCATAAGTTACGCTGCATTGTAATATGTCCAAAGATCTGGTACCCCGACCCCTCCCTTGGATTTGGGCACAAAAAGGGTGACGTGGGGTAGTTTAGGACTCTTACATCCCCAAATAAATGTAATACCTTTGGATTGGAATTGTGCTTAATTCGACCTGTTAAGGGGACTGGTAGGGAGCAAAACAGATAAAGCAGTTTGGGCAGGAGAGTAAGTTTGATTGCGGAAATTTTTCCTGATACACGAGAGATCAGGAAGGGATCATCCCGAAAGAAGCGAATTTAAAAGACGGAAGTAGGGTAGTTTATTGAATATAATACACATAAGAGGAAGTTAGGGAGATCCCCAGGTATAGTAAAGATTTGTCTTGCCACTGGAACAGGAAGGTTTCACAAATACGTGAAAGTAAAGGTTCAGGAATATTAATATTAAAAGCCAAAGACTTGGCTCTTAATATTAATTCCTCTAAATTCTCTAAGCATCTTCATCAAAACAGGAAGGGAAGTGTGGGGCGAAGTAACGAACAAAAGAATGTCATTTGCAAATAAAGCACACTTGTGTTCATGTGTAGCACAGATCACCCATTTTATGACAAATCTAAATTGTCCCAGATAGCAATTGCCAATGTCTGTATCACGATAGCAAAGAGAAGGGGGGACAAAGGGCAACCCTGACGAGTGCCCCAAAAGATTGTGATGGGACCTGAGTAGCCTACCAACTTAACCTTCACCTGTGGGTGTGAATATAAAGTACCCAAGACTCGTAAAAATCACGCCCCAAATCCCCAGGTATCTAAAAACCTTAAACATATAGGTCCATGAGACAAAGGCTTTTGCAAGTCTAATGATAAGTCTAATGATAATGATAACACTATACCTTTTTGGGGATTGCCCCTGGCCCAATTAGTCTGTCTGCATTAAAGAAATAAGATCAATAGCTCTTCTAATTTGGTCTGCCTACCCTGGATGAAGCTCACCCGGTCCCGATGCACATAAGGTGGGATAAAGGAAGATGAACGATTAGCTAGTACTTTAGTAAATAGTTTCACATCATTATCTATAAGAGAAATAGGACAATAATTTCCCACCTTCCCCCCTTGAATTTAAAAGACCCAACTGAATGGAAGCAAGGGCCCAGAAGTTGACAGGGAATAATCTCAAACTTCCCAATGAGCAGACATTCACCCTTTAGCTACAATACAGGTGTAAAAAAATGCCATGTGTAAATATCTGACTACATTACAAATAGTAGGGAAAGGAAGTCCTAAAAGTCGCACATCACAGCAAAACCCTGTAAGGAGATGTATGAGCTCTATGATTAGGCTCTGGGGAATGCAGTGAAATGCATTGTGGGTGTGGCCTGGTTGGAGCCCGGGCTGAAGCTGTCATTTACCTCCTTACAGGATTTTGCTGTGATGTGTGACTTTTAGGACTTCCTTTCCCTACTAGATGTTTTGAGCTGAGACAAGCTCTGTACTTGTCAGCCCTCCTAGCACTTTGTTTTGCAAGAGGACCTGGTGGAGCCTTGAGTGGTACATTTCATTGTTGTTGTACAAAGAGGGCTACATGTCTATGCAGTTACTTTTGTCTTGAGTCATATGCACCCCTTTTAATATTTAATGTACAGTGCTGCATATTACCTTTGCACTTTGGAAAACAAGGACCATAATATCTCCATGCTGCTTGCTCTGTGCACTGGTCCAAATCATTTTGTGAAGGGGGGATTATGGTGTGGGGTTGTTTTTCAGGGGTTGGGCTTGCCCCTTAGTGCCAGTAAAGGGAACTCTTAAGGTGCCAGCATAGCAAGACATTTTGGACAATTTCATGCTCCCTACTTTGTGTGAACAGTTTGGGGATGGCCTCTTCCTTTTCCAACATGGCTGCGCACCAATGCACAAAGCAAGGCCCATAAAGACATGGATGAGCAAGTTTGGGGTGGAGGAACTTGACAGCGCTGCACAGAGTCCTGACCTCAACCCAATAGAACATCTTTGGGATGAATTAGAGCACAGACTGCGAGCCAGGCCTTCTGGTCTACATTAGTGCCTGACCTCACAAATGCGGTTCTGGAAGAATGGTCAAACATTCCCAAAGACACACTCCTAAACCTTGTGGACAGCCTTCCCAGAAGAGTTGAAGCTGTTATAGCTGTTATTTAAGAGTTGAAGCTGTTATAGCTGCTAAGGGTGAGCCAACTACATATTGAATCCTATGAACTAAGATGCCATTAAAGTTCATGTGCCTGTAAAGGCAGGTATCCCAATACTTTTGGTAATATAGTGTATGTACCATGTGACCTCCTCTGATCAGCACCATAAAATGTTCAAAGTTCTGAAAGTCACTCCCAGGTAGGATACTGATTTATTAGTGTTGAGTGAGAGATAGCATTCCATCTGCAATAAAACTCTGGCGCCTCATAGTTGCTTCTTGCCAAGCAGTGGAATAGTAATAATCCCAAAACCTGTCAGGCTCAATTATGCTAATCATCCACCACAATGAGGGTGACTATATACATAAGGGGAGTTCATTTTGGCTAAAGCGATTAGTGATTTTAAAACCAAAGGTAAACATTTATTATATTGCATCTTGTAAACTCCTAGATATGGTAGCGGTACTTGTTTCCTTTTTTAGGCTTTTTTTTTTCTTCCATTGTCATTTGGTGATCCAGCAAGTCTGTTGCTTTTCAAAAGTACAAGCTCTCCAGTACTGGTGCAGAATGTTTAACCAGTTTGCATGGATGAGACAAACCATATAATACTGGCAGGGCTGATTAAAATGATCAGATTTCATTTATTCATTCATAAGATTTATCCCAAAAAATAAAGTTGCTGTAACTGATTAAAAGGGGTGAGCTGGATTTTGGCTTCATCTTGTTAATGTATTTAAATTTGGTAATACATTAATCATGGACTGACTGACTGACAATGCTGCTGTGTGCTGTGCTTCCTGTTCTCATTCATCCAGAGTGGAGGCACTCTTAGAGCCGGTTCACATAGGAGCGACCCGACTTGGCGGGGCGACCTGTGAAGTCGCGGTGCACAGCGCGCACCGCGACCTCGGAGCGGCATGCACAGACTTCATATCATTGAAGTCAATGCAGGTCGCTCCAGGTCGCCCCAAAGTAGTACAGGACCCTTTTTCTAAGTCGGAGCGACTTGTGTCGCTCCTATTAGAACGTGTCCTGTGCTAATCTATGGCAGGCGACCCACGGCAACCAGGTCGCCTGACAAGTCGCCCCAGTGTGAACCGGCTCTAATACAGGAGTTGTTTTACTGGCCAGATCACCAAGTGAAAACAGAGGGAGAGAAGCTAAAGAAAAATAAAAGCCTGATGCAGCCATCACATCTAATGACTGGTAAGCTGCAATATAATACACTTTTGGTTTTGGGTTTAATACTGCGTTAAGTGATAATAGGAAAAATGTAATCCTTCGGGTACTGACACCTTAATTCTGTACATATCAAAAGTTTCAGAAAAGGATTGGATATATCCAAAGTAGAAAATCCCTTTAGAAATCTTATTAAATGCAATATGTGAAGTTGAGTTCCAGATGATTGGCACTCAGATATTTTAGGGAGGACCAAGGGAGAAGCAAAGATGCTGGAGGTCACAATTATAAGAAGGTAAGTGTGCCCCTCTCTTTTGAGAATAGTGAGGCATTTGGTGCAGCAGGCAGATGATGATGCCATTGGATGACTTTGAAAGACACTTGTGTCCATTTACATTGCATTTTGGGTTGGAGCATTATAACTCTTCAGAATGGCCAAGTAGTGGTACAAAGCCTGTAAGCAAAGTGTGATCAGGGACTTTTGAAGAGCTAGCAAAGTGCTACTGTGAGGATCTTGTCCCTGTTTTACAATAGCCTAGCACAAGCTAAACCTGTTCAGCCCCCCCCCCCCCTTCCTTCAGGACACATGGTCACCTTTTAGGCTTCAATTAAAATGCTAACAAATGGCCTCTTCATTCCTTTTTGGTGTCTGCTGGTATAAATATCTGAATTTTTAATTCTACTGTATGGGCTACAACTGGTGGTAGTTATGCAACATTGCTTTATCTTTGCAAAATTCCATCTTCCTCCCCATTTGGGCACATATTCTGGAAAGTTGCTCTCTAGAATGTGGGTGTTTGTGCTGGCTGGAAATTTGAGCGTTGTGCCAACTTGGATGAGTGATATATGTTAAAGATGTTGAATTTGGATAAATTAAAGAACACAACATTATTCATCTCTTTCATAATGTGTTTTGAAACTTCAAGCAAATAAATCTTTTTTTTTGGGGGGGGGGGTTAAGGAGATGTCTCTTGCTAATACACAATTTAATGACATAAACAGTTTGTGTTTGGTTATGATAGGTTTGGCCTCAGGTTTGAGACACCTCTGTCCGGTGACTCACACCACCTTCTTAATGGATGTGGCATGCTGATAGTCCGATGGCCCAGTGTCAGTGCATTCATTTTCCAGGATTATGCAGGGAAGTTATACAGTATTTGTTGATTCAATAAAGCTGTTCACATCCCAGAATACCTGGCAGTAGATCAGCCATCTGTAGAGGGTCACAGAGAGTGGCCCTCCCCACAGACTAAACTCCAAACCAAACGTTAAAAGACTAAGTGCAAAAGTTCACATTTTTCTCTCCAGCAAGCTCGTTGTGAGAATTTTGGCATCCATTGTAGCTGAAGAGAAGATCCCTCAGAGCGTGCATTCAACAGGATTAGAAAATACACATTTGTCATTAGTAATGATCACCAGTGTTGGATTAAAAGGAAACTTCAAGCCAACAACACAAGAGCAGCCAAAGCAATTATTAAAAACAAAATATAAAACAAAGTAAACCTATCAGGATAAAACATTCTATTTGTCCCCGGAATGCTACCACATCTAAGGGAAACCCAAAATAGCCTCAATTGCTACTTTCAAAGGAAATTGGCTGAAAAGCAAAATTCAGGACAAAATAAAGGGTACAAACCGGAGTAGAATAAAAGATACCTTTAGGGATTGTACAGTATATATGGGTATTGTAGTCAAACTCTAATTTTCGCATTCAATACAGAGCTACTCAAACACATGTAATGACACATGCGTGCCACATGCGTGCCACTCAGTCTTGTAGTACTGTATCTCTATTGTGTCAATACCACACTCTCACAAGACTTTGCTTGTTCCGTGCTCTATGCACTCCCATAGGGCTCTAGTGCCATGCTTACCCAGGATCCTGTCGATGCCTTGCTTGTTTGAGACTTTGTTAGCTACAACCTTCAAGAATTCTCCCAAAATGACCTTCCGCATTGTAGAATGTCTGAATCTGATATATCTGACACTTCAGAATTTATATTGTTTATTATTTGTTATTATTTGTTATTTAGCTGCCAACTGCACAGGTATGTCCGAGGGCGGCAACCTAAGAGCCGTTCTATAGCAAAGTGCATTACTCTGCACTTTGCACATATAGGGGAATCAAGATGCCATGGAGTCCATTAAGTGGGCCTTGAGAACAGCTGACCTTACTAGAACTCACAAGAAATTCATTTTAGACAGATTATTATACAGATAAGGACATAATTACGTTTGGTAAGCTGATCAATATTACCATCAGATCAACGGGGTAGCTATGGGAGACTGATTTGCTCCCAGTGTGGCCAATATTTTTATGGCCCACTGGGGGGAAGAGGCAGTCTTTAAAGATAAACCCCAAGAGTTAATCTGTTACAGACGTTACATAGATGACGTGTTTATGATTTGGCAAGAAGAAGAAGGGGCATTGAGACAGTTTATGTCAAAGCTAGACAGGAACAACAGGAATATAGTTCTGACATAGCATGTAGATAAAGAAAAAGTGACATTTTTAGATTTAGAAATATGCAGGAAAGGTAATACTTAATGTCAAGGGAATTTCTTTAAACCAACGGACCTGAATAGTTTTATTTCACTGGATAACTTTCATCATAAGTCATGGCTTCTCAATATTCCGAAGGGACAATTTATTAGTCTCCAGAGGAATTGTACAGAGGAAGCAGATTTCTCCAGACAGTATAATATTTTAGAAAAAAGATTTTTGGAGAAGGGCTACAACCAATTTGCTATCAGACAGGACATAGAAAAGGTAAAAAATGTGGACAGAAGTATTCTCATTAAGGATAAATAAAGATTAGGGATAGATAGTAAACCAGAGGAACAGTTCAGAATCATTTTGGAGTAAAAAAGTGGAGAACATCATTAAAGACACTGGGGCATTTTACAATGGGATAGAGTGTTGGGTAAAGTCCTCCCTCCCTGAAAACACTGTGTATGGAAAAGCTCCAGGGCTAAGAAATATATTGGCCCCAGGGGTGGTGGATGCCCCCAAGATTAAAAAAGGTATGAAGCATTTTTGCCTCTATGACAGGTTTTTATGCGTGTGAAAAGTGTAAACCATGTACGACCTCTAAGTGTATGGTTATAAAGAAAAAAGAATTTACAGCCACAGCTACTGGTAAACCATACACGATTGGAGATTTCATTACTTGCTCCATTAAGGGGGTTGTCTACATGTTAGAATGTAATTGTAGTATACAATATGTGGGACTTACCTCCAGAGAGCTACAAGTGAGGGTGAGAAAACATATGGCCAATATTAAAAAAGGTAAAAAAGTATACGGTGTCCTGAACTATTTTAGAAATGTACATAATAAAGACCCATCCAGAGTTAGATTTTGGGGGATTGAGATGGTCACTAAACATTGGAGAGGAGGTCATTTTTTTAGACAGCTAAGTCAAGGAGAATCTTTCTGGATCTATGAGACTAAAGTCATCGCCCCTCTAGGTATTAACATCAAATTTGATTTAATCTGTTTTATCAGCACTAAATAAATAAATAAAATAATATCAATATTTAGTCAGTATCCAAATAATAGGAGACTTGTAAGTGCATTGCGATTGTAATCTAATTAGATGAGGTGGTATGTCAATTTTAATTATATAATTGTTTTAGACATTATGTATTTTTATTTATAGTACAGTATGTCGGACTAGAGTAGAATGCCTACAGTGTAGGGGTAACATAGCATTTTATATTTGCATTTTATATGAATTTCAGTATTTGTATGTTTACTCCTGAGAAAGTGGACATCTTGGAGACCAGGCTAGATGGACAGTGCTTTTTATTAGTGGGGATTGTGATTTTTGTAGGTCAGGAGAATTTTGGGGTGAGTATATGGGCAATTGTGTTCATTGGCTCCATGTATTGAGATGGGCCAGTTTATAGTTAATGTTTTTGTCTCCAATCTCTGACTGTAGGATGAGCAGTAGTGGTTCGACAGTAGGGCTCTTTGGAAGGGTGGAAGTAGGCTTAGTTGTACATATGAGCCAAGTCCCAAACGTAATTTCCTGTGACATCACTTCCGTCTACCATCTAGTTCGATGCAATCAGCCGATACCTTACTTCCTGTTGAAGAGAACAGGGCGGAAGTGCCCATAGTTTACATGCTGAAGGGAGGAAGAGGAAATTAGGTGCGGTGACACATGACCTAGGAGTCACCCCATAAAATCCCCACTCTCCCGGTTTGGTACACAGGTGTCCACACTAATAGGAGGATTAGTGAGTAATTGAAACATCTATATAAACTGTGAATTACTGACGGACGGTTCCCCACTTGCTGAAGAAGCCCAGTAGAGGGCCTAACGCATACAGGTGGGATGAGTCATTACTTTAGACGTTTTTTCATTTGTGTCAGCGATATAAGCTGATGATTTGCATGGTTTTTAGATACTTTTGTAAGTATTCCTAATCCCTGTATTATGTTTTATATAATAAATATTCAAAGCAGAGAGCAGTATAGTTCTCTTTTATAATTTTATGACCACACATGAATGATTGAGACCCTAAGAGGAGGTCAGCAAAGCTCACAGATAACTTGTGGAGGAGTACCCCTGTGGCATCCTGTGAGACATCCTAAGAGGTGATTGTGACTCTGCAGTGGGGTCATTATCTGGAGGTGAGCAGGCATTTTAGCCAAAGGTGGTGGTCACCAAATCACTGGATCACAATTATTTTTGGATTACTACTTTGAACTGTCACTTTGAGTTACACAGCGGGGGATATTATACACTGGAACTTTGTTTACTATTGTTTTTCAATACTTTGATTGTATTTATATTGGTTGCGCTACACTTATTATGGTATATATTCTTTTGCTATTCAGCTGCCACCTGCACGGGTATGCCCGAAGGCAGCAACCTGGGAGCCGTTCTGCAGCAAAGTGCATTACTCTGCACTGATGAATACCAGGTGGTTCCTTAGATTTGTGTCTCAGCTTGCACCTTTTCCAATCATGCAGACATCACCTGTGGCAAGCTATATTATTCTTGCAGCTGCAAGTATTCTCTGTTTGCTCAGTACTCAGCCATCTGATGGGTAACTATAGAAAACGAATGGCTGTAGAATTCATTGATAATGTCATCCCTCTGCTTTTCTCTACTTTAAAATGATTTACGGTAGGTACTTGTAATGTTGTAGGTTAGGTGTGATTGTCCATTGTTATAATTTATGTGTCTATAAAAAAGAAATTAAATATATATATATATATATATATATATATACATATATATATATATATATATATATATATATATATATATAGTGAAAAGGTTGCTGCCTATATTTGAATGTTTCAAAATTGTATGGGTCAAATGTTATCACAGAGCCCTATTTTTTTAAAGCTAAACTTGGGATCAGCACCCAATCAGCATCCCCACCCCCACCTCCCCTACAGGCCTCCCAAAGCTATATACCATACTTTTTTTTTCTTTCAGATGAAGCTTTTTTAAAATTCTTCAGACCATCATGTGATACAATAAAGTCCCTTGCTGCAAGCTGGGCTGTCCTCAATAATGCAGATAGTAACCCTGAGTATTGCTGGGTGTCATTTAAGAATGAGGAAATTTTTTGCTAAAACGAGAGTACTGCAGAGACAGCACTGGATTAAAGCTTAGTATTGCAGCCTAATGCCTCGTACACACGTACCGATCGTCGGCCGACCGATCGGCCGTCAAATGTCCACGGCTGTCGTGTTTGTTGTTTGTCTGTTGAAAAGTGCTCAAAACTTGCCCAGGACTTTTGTCTGCCGACAGAAAATGACATCAGAACGTTCAACGCACGTTCCACGCACTTCCGCCGCTACAAAAGAGGAAGTGAGTGTTTGGCCGTGACCCTTCTGGGCATCTCGCGCTGATTTCGGTAGCATTTGTTTGGTTGACGACATTTCGCTATTTTCCGAGACATCATTCGAGAATTTATTATGGAGACCGTGGATTCGACCATTGCTGTACTTAGCGTTGGAGTTTTGGCTCTGAAGCGACGTATGAGCAAGAGGAAAAAGAACCGGACCTCCTGGAAGAAAAATTGGTTGCTTAACCGTGATCAATTTTCCCACATGTCCTTGCTGAGGGAGCTCCAGGAAAATAATCCTGATGACTTCAGGAATTATTTGAGGATGACGGATCCCATCTTTTACCGTCTTCTTGCCCTGGTGTCCCCCTATATTCTGAAGCAGGATACTTGTATGCGGGTTGCAATTACTCCTGAGCAAATGTTAATTGCGACTTTGAGGTATCTTGCAACAGGGAGAAGCCTGCAGGATCTGAAGTTCACCACAGGCATCTCCCCCCAAGCACTTGGTATCATCATCCCTGAGACCTGCTCTGCTATCATCAAGGTCTTGCAGAAGGACTATATCAAGGTATGTTTTATTTTTTACATTACATTACATGTATTAGTCGTTTCACCCGAATTATGATGTTTTTGGATGTACAGCAATTGACACAGGCCATTATTTTGTAACTACCCTCTGTCCGAATGTACATAGTAGTAAAGATGTAGATTATCTTAACCATTTGTAAAATTACCCACTAACCACCCCACCATTCTCTCCTATGTGTCCCTAAACGCATTGCGTATTAACAGTATTTTGAATTTGGGTCATTTTATTACTTTCCCTCAAACAATTATTCCTTGGACAATGTTTTAGTACCTAGTTTATGATTTATCTTAAATACATCAGTCCATCCATTCCCACCTATGATTGTGTATGTTTATGTAATGATGTTAAAACCTTCACTGACCACAAGCCCTTATTGATGTATAAATGCCCAGTTTTACTTACCCATCCCTCCACCCACATGCTAAATCTAAAAGTCAGCATATACCAAAGCTCTAGCTCAGAGGTCTTAAAACTATGGCCCTCCAGTTGTTCAGGAACTACAATTTCCATCATGCCTAGTCATGTCTGTGAATGTCAGAGAATTACAAGGCCTCATGGGATATGTAGTTCTGCAACAGCTGGAGGGCCGTAGTTTGTAAATCTCAGCTCTAGCTGGTGAGTATAATGGGCCATACACACTGTAAGATTTTCAGAACATTTTTTCCTTACGATTTACCAAAACCAGATAATATGAGGTCAAACAAACACTTTCAAATCCTATGCAATCTGGCAGGCCCTTGCACTACATAGAAAAGGTAAATCTGAAGGAAAAAGTCTTCAGAGAATCTTATAGTCTGTATGGCCCTTTACAATATAAGAACAATAGGAGGTGTAAAATAAATGTATGTAGATGTTACATCCCCAAATCCAAACGATTGCCTTCCTGTTGTTTATATTTTTAAAAAGTTGCATAAGCATTTAACAGACAACTGTGTGTGTAATTAATAATGTGATGTGCTCAAGCACTAAATCTTGTTTTTTTTTGGTTTTTCCCCCACAGTTTCCTTCAAACGCAGAGCAATGGCTGGAGATTTCTGCTCAATTTCTGGAGAAGTGGAATTTTCCCAATTGTGGGGGTGCTATAGATGGGAAGCACGTCCGCATTGTCCCCCCTCCGAATTCCGGCACATTTTATTATAATTATAAAGGATTTTTTAGTATAGTCATGCTAGCCATAGTTAATGCAAACTATGAGTTTATTTTTTGGATATTGGCAAAAATGGCCGCAATTCGGATGGGAGAGTTATTGAGCAGACGGAGTTCGCTCGTCGTCTTCATAACGGCACTCTGAACCTGCCATCCAGGGAGCAAACCGTTGAGGGTATGAGCTTTGTTTTTATCGCAGATGATGCTTTTGCGCTTGGGGAGCATCTCATGAAGCCCTACCCTCAGAGGAACCTCACCCCCGACCAAAGGATCTACAACTACCAGTTGTCCAGAGCTCGCAGAGTTGTTGAGAATGCCTTCGGGATAATGGCCAACCGGTTCCGTATATTCCTGACGTCCATACACCTGGCACTGTACAAAGTTGATAACGTGGTCCTGTGTTGCTGCATTTTGCACAACTTCCTACGCAGGAATGCAGAAAATTATGTTATGCAGCAACTGGATACTGACCCTGCTATGCCAGGTACAAGTGGAGAGGAGTCCAAATGGAGTCCATGACCTCAATGCAAGTTGGACACTCAGGATTGGCATCACAGAGGGCCCGTCAGATCCGCCAGGAATATCTGGAATATTTTGTGGGGAGAGGAGCTGTGTCCTGGCAGCAATCAATGTCACACACCCATTAATGTTGTAAAAGATTTGACACACAAGATAAATGTCACAGATATCAGATTTTTCAACACATTAAACCAAAATTACCTTGAGTACCTTGAGTGTTGAGTCACACTTATGCGATGCGGGAAGTCTGCGACTTTGCAGCCTTCCTGCATCGCATAATGGTGACCCGCCACTTACTTTTTGCACAGGATTGTATTCCACAAGTGTGAAGCACTGTGCGATCCAATCCAGATACATCAGAAATAAAGGTTCATGTGCGACTTGTGTGCGTGTTCAGTGCGAATGTAGCCATACAAAGTGTATGTCTCAATTCACACTGCACATCTGATGGCATGTAATATCGCAGCGCACTGCTCCTTTATTACATGCGATCAGATGTTCAGGCCAAAATCAGCTATACAGTTTGTATGGCTCAATTCGCACTGCACTCACACAAAAGTCGCACATGATGCATTTATTCAGCCGCATCAGGATAGGATCGCACAGTTGTTCACACTTGTGTGATCCGATCCTGTGTGAAATGTCAGATCGCACTGTGATATGCATTACAACTGGTGGGATCTTTAACATTTCATTGACACCTCCAGCAACTCGCATATGGCAGTGTCCAAAATGCTTTCATTAACATGTAAATATGTGAATAGGACAGCCATCATACATTTAGTGCTTCTTTACACAGCTTTAGACCTGGACCCCCCAACGAAAGTCAAATAAAGAACTGAACACACATTGTTGAATGTAAAAATGTTTTAGTAACAAACATTCACAGGGTTAGGGTTAGGGTGTTGTAAAGTGCTTTTCCCAAACTTGGGTACACTCTTAACAGCTGAGTGTAATAAATATGCCATAAAAGATTATAAAAAATGTGTAACATCAGGAACATCCCAATAAAAACATTTAAAACTTATTAAAATTTTGGTTTAACATTTGCCAATCATGTCCACAAAATCGCGCATTTTGTTCTGTAATGCCATTGCAGTCTCCTTTATTTTTTCTAGGTCTGAGCAGCATTGTAGAGCCTCACGGGTCAATTTTGCTAAAGTGCAACTATGTAAAACATGATCTGTAAAAAAAAATACAACTGAGTCAATGTGAATCATCTACATGAGGTCATAATAGAGAAACATTTGGTGTCCAGGTTATCTTAAATTACTCTCGAGTTAATACCTACCCTGTTCTTATGCTCTTTTGCCCTAGGCTCTTCTTCTTCCTCCTGTCCTCCTCCGATGCTGTTGCTGATGATTCTGCCGGTCTCCTGAGCTTACTATATATTCATTAGGGGGTGAACGCATGATGACGTCATTGTGAGGGCATGGTCGTAATGTATATAGGAGGAAGAAGAAGAGCCTAGAGCAAAAGAGCAGACAACATAAGAGCAGAAGATTGGACAGAAGATTGGACAGCAGAAGAGTGGAGAGGAGAAGATCCAAAGAGCAGAGTGGAGAAGACCGGATGAAGATATTTAAGAACATTTCAGAAACGTCTCCTGTCGTTATTCACATACACTCCCATTTATGTGGTTAATGTGTAGGGGTACTATGTACCCCATACCCATTCACATAGGGATTTGGGTCTGGGATCTGGGGGCCACCCTTTGTTAAAGGTGGCTTCCAAAGTCCTAGGAACCCCCTGGCCGCATGACCCCCCAAAACCACCATACAGGGTTGTGGGGATGAGGCCCTTGTCCTCCTCAACATGGGAGCAAGGTGCTTTTGGGTGTGGGGTGCAGAGCCCCCCCTGGCCCGAAGCAACAAAACCCCCCCATGTTGAGGGCATGTGTCCTGCTGTGGTCCAGGGGGGGTTTGGTCCGCGTGCTCGTCCCCTTTCCTGGCCTGACAAGCTGCATGCTTGGATAAGGGTCTGGTATGGGTTTTGGGGGTAACCCACGCTGTCTTTTTGTTGTGGGCCTACCCTCAAACTCAATACCACACACAAAGGGCCTGCTTGGGAACTTGGGGGGGACACCCACGGTGGGTTATTCAATTTTTCTGTGTAGTTCCCCCTCAATAATCTTCACAGCGCAAGTGGCCCCGCAAGTGGCCCCGCAAGTCAGAGCATCCTGATCCGACTTACGGTGCGACTTCCATTCAAATAAAGAGGCTCCCATAGGGAACTAGTGTTGACAATTGGAGGCTAAAAGTAACACTGATAAAAATCATTATGAAAAAACCTACGTGGGCACACAACTGGCTCTCCGACACTTGGTCCAGGATCCTCCAAATTTTCTGATGTGCTGGCAACGCTGCTTGGCAAGTTGCCAGGAGATGTGGTTTTCGGATGTGTTAACATCTGACCTGGCTGGAGATGCCACATCCTCACATGAGGGAACATCTGCAATGTAAATTTGTAAGGGAATACAAGAATATAAGGTTAAACAATCATTGCAAATACACATATTTCTATGATCCCACTACCCAAAAATCTGTGTCTACCAACCTTCATGTTGCTCTGGTGTCTGGTTACTTGTTGGCTCCACCAGTATTATTTCTGGAAGAATGTCTTGATCTACATAATACAAAAAAGTTGCCATATCATAAAAGTCACAAGAGGTACATTTGTTAGGACATGGTGCCCTGCTTGATAGCTATTTTAGGAACAAATATTAAGACATGTACATGGTTATCTACTAAAAATATGGTACATTAATGTTTGACTGTGCATAGGAACCAATTACCTTTTGGAGAATGTGTGCCAGCATCTGGGCCCATGTCCTCAGCTTCTTCCTCCACTGCAGATGGAGCTGCCAAACCTCTCCTCCTCCTTTCCCATTCTTTGGCTTTTTGTTTTCTTTTTTCTCCTATTTCAAGGTTTGAATAATAGAATAATAATCTGTGATTAATAGGAATGTTTGCAGAGAAAATTCGTGCAGGAAAGAACGTTCGTTGCAACACAATACATATATTTTTAACTATGGCTTCCTGTCTTTTAATGTAATATACTTAAAAATCAACAATAGATCGATCTAATCACGACATGACCAATAAAATGAGTAATAGTACTTTTTATATAGACATTAGAATCTAGACATGTTAATACAACATACACCAAATTTCAAATAAACATATTGCATGATAAAAAAAAAAAAACTTACTTTTTTTCAAAATACGATGGATTTGCCCAAGCTGATCCTGCTCACAATGTTTGAGGTCGGACCATCCTTTCCTAATTTGATCTTTGGATCGCTCCACACCATATTTTTTATTTAAACAGGCCACCACCTTGTCCATGATGCGGTCTTTCCTGGCATTGGGCCGATCGTAATTATCCAACTTCCCATCCTAATCCATCCTTTCTAGGATTCCTACCATCTCCACCATTTCCCCCTTGCTCATGGGTGTAGCTCTGGTTTTTCTGGTGGCCCAACCACTTCGGCCCACACTAGTTGAACTCTCAGATCTTTCAGACATGTTTCTTGTCCAAGATTGTTCCACCGCCTCAGGTGTGTGTGTGTCGCATGTAGGCCTGATCTTCGGCACGTACACACCCCTGCACAAGCCCGCCACTGGAGGAGGAGTTGACGCATGCGCTGTATTTAAAGGACGCCAGATCTTTCGGTCGACGATTCGCTAGCGGACATATCATTGGTTGGAGCACGATCGATCGGCGAATCACGACTCTTCACCGCAAACAAAGGTACGACTATTTGATTAGAAAGTGTGTGTTTTGGGTCGTATACAGCTTTTATTAGGAATATCTTTATTATGTCCCAAAATACATGCTATTTTCATATGTTTTGTGTTGTGTCTTGCAGGCATATACTGTACTGGAAAATGGTGGACACTTTCACCAGCCATGAATTTTTGCTTCAATTCATTGAGGAGTACAGGCAACTGCCCTGTTTGTGGCAAGTAAAATCTGCAGACTACAAAAATAAGCATCTTAAACAACAGGCCTATGAACATCTAGTGGCCTTGTACAAGCCCGTATATCCGAGGGCAAATATAGAATATATAAAAAGAAAAATAAACAGCATTCGCACTGCCTACAGGCGAGAGGTCAAAAAAATTGAAGATACCACAAAGTATGGAGCAGCTGCAGAGAATATCCCTGTACTACGGCTGTGGTACTTTGACAACCTGCGATTCCTGGCAGACACAGTGGAATCCAGGCCATCAATTTCCACGCTGCCTTCAACTTTGTCAGAGGCCTCAGTCTCTGTTGATCCCAGCCAGGAGGAAGATATCCTGGAGGAGAATTTGACTCAGGTATGGCATTTCACAATATATCGTCTGCTAAAAATGTAATCATGTAACAAAATTATAAGCTAAACCATAATTGACCCTTTATGTAAACGGGCATAGCAAGGGGTTGGCATGACAGGCAACCGCCAGGGGCGCAGGCCAAGGGGGGGTGGGTCGCAAAAACATTGGCATTGTTTTAGTGATTTTTTAACAATCCACTCAGCCTGCACACCCCAGAACCCCCAGTTTGCAGGCGGATTCATGCAGGTGTAAAACATTGAGAGCTGCTTCATGCAGGTGTAAAACATTGAGAGGTGCTTCATGCAGGTGTAAAACATTGAGAGCTGCTTCATGCAGGTGTAAAACATTGAGAGCAGCTGAGCCAACAGGCCAGGAAACTGAGACTGCCTGTCACTGCATCCCCAGCACACCTTCGGTCTTACAAACACTGCTGCATCCCCAGCACACCTCTGGTCTTACAAACACTGCTGCATCCCCAGCACACCTCCAGTCCTAACAAACACTGCTGTAGCCTCAGCATTCCTCAGGCTCAACCTTTTTTTAACAAAACTAACAAACTACCAGCTCCTGCAAATGATACATCCATCCTTGCTTCCATGTCTCTGGTCTCTCACTCCAGGTCAGCAAGGCAGGTGGCTTCCTTATTCCTGTTTCCCTGCAACGCTTCACCCTCAATGCCCTACATCAAGCCCTCTGCAAGTTCAGGCCCCTCTCTCTCTGCAACCCCCCTCCTCTCTCTCTCACACCCCCTCTTTCTCTCCCTCTCTCTAGCTCTCAACCCTCTCTTTCTTGTTTTTCACACCTGAGACAATGATTGCCCACTAGAGAGCTCTACACTGGGCAAACAAGGGACAAATGAGAAACATTTAATGCCCTTTTAGATTTTTTGGGGGGGTTACATTTTTACATTGATCTTGGGGGGGGGGGGGTTGTTGCCAAATACAGCTCCTCAACAAGGGCACTGGAGACCCTAGATACGCCACTGTATGTAAAGTCTGCTATTTGTTCACAATAATATAACAAACATGCATTTTTATATACACTATAACATTCTAATCAATTGTTCATTTCATCAACAGGGAAGTATCACTGAGGAGGAGGCAGGTTGCAGCCAGGAGCCTGGGGAGCCCTTGGAATTATTTCCACCACCTCCTGCCAAACGGAGGCAAAAAAGGAAACACGTGGATGAGATCACATACCAGTTCATAAGCGAGGCCACCATAGCCCTCCGTAGGAAACCTGAAGCACATGAGTCCTTCGGGAATATGACGGGCAAAATTTTAGGGCAAGTGGAGCTACTGCAGCGGCACTATGCCCAAAAAATAATTTTGGATGTGCTGCAAAAGGCGGAAAGGGGCTTCCTTACGGAGCACAGCCACGCGTGCGAGGAGCACCCGTGCCCTCCACCTCCACAACACCCACCACCTCGCCAAATGCCACATGGCCAGTGGCAATATGGGCAGCATAATCCCAACATGCCCTCATGGCAGCCTGATAACAGTTATCAGCAATTATAATTTTTGTACCCTGTTATTTATTTTACCCCTGTTTCTCATTTTCTAAGTTAATTTTGTCCAAATGGACCTTTTTTATGTTTATTTTTATAATACGGAGAGTATTAA
Source organism: Pelophylax lessonae (assembly GCF_965119305.1). Taxonomy (NCBI): domain Eukaryota; kingdom Metazoa; phylum Chordata; class Amphibia; order Anura; family Ranidae; genus Pelophylax; species Pelophylax lessonae. Next base: position 614,584,072 of record NC_138770.1, read on the forward strand.
TGTTTTCAGTTTGTTTTTTCTGATTTAAAAAAATAAATAAGATTGCACTTAAAAAATGGATTATCTTAATTTGTTAACATGTTTAATATTGTGCATAACCAGCAAAATATGTTTTATACATTAATTCCTAAAAGAATAAAGGGACATATCAATAGTTAGATCTATGCAGTCAAAATACAAAGATAATGGTGAAGAGTTAAAATTATTTAATTCTAAATTTTGATAGAACAGATAGAATAGACAAACATTATCTTCATCATAACAGAACACATGCCTTTTTATTTGAAAAAGTATTGCATTATGAGCAGCATCTTCCTTCTTCTCACATTTATCAAGATGAGCATGTGCTCCGCATTTCACATATTTTTTGGACTGCCGCGAGCCGAAAGTTCTTTCTGGATCAAATGTTGAGTTTACTTGAGAAAATTCTTCCGGGACCTTATTTGGTTCCGATCATGCGTGTTGAGATTTGTAGATGTGTGTCGGCCGAATTCTGTACTGACTGGCGAACAATCGGCCGTTCTGGTGTCGGCCTACAAAAATGTTAATGCTTGCACGACAGATTCTGTTCGGCCGAAAGTGCGCTGTCGGAAGCATCATACTAACAAGCCTACAATCGGCCACAATCTGCATGTGTGTACGGGCCTTAAGTTGCACTTTTTTAACAGGCAGGTGTCCTAATTTACAAAAAAAAAAAAAAAAAAAGCCTAGAGTTGGGCTTTCATAATTTTTTAGAGGAAACAAATAAATGGAGGTATTTTAGAGCACTTTGGTTTTAATTTTATCTATGTGCCAGTCAGATTGGCATGTAGTTCTGTTTGGTTACATTATAACAAAACAATGTTGCAGAATTTATTTTATCTTCCAGATCGCAAGCATGCAGAATAGAATTTGGAGAAGGGACTATTTTGACTTGAATAACACAAGTAAAACATCAAACATGGTGGACACAAGCAGCAAATGTAAGATAGCAATACACTTGTGTAGGAGCTAAAGAGACTACGTACGTTACCACTTACTAACACAGCTAACAGAGTGCCACCTACTGTCCCTCAAGCAATTCTATATCTGCAGCTGTTACTGTGTTCCAACAAAACAGCGCTAAGAAAAAAAGTGTTATTTCCCAAAAACCTGCCTTCATAATGAATTTTCACAGATTCTTAGGTCAAAACCCAGCTGAGGCTAAGCAGGAAAACAGATTACATTAGTAACAGCTGCCAGGGAACTGCGCAGACCTTAAGGTTGGTCTTGTAATAATAATAAAAAAAAAAAAGAGAATAAAGAAGAACTCTTGACAAATATATTTTAAAAATCCATGTAGCAATCTTGCTTATTCTTACAGAAATCATGAAAACCTTTTCTTTTTAAAGTCAAAAGAATCTGTATTAACTAAGGGTTGTCACAAACTAGTTGCACTAAAATCAGGCTGCAGTGGAAGTGGTTGTTCTGTAAGCTGTTAAACAAGAGGATAAAAAGGACCTTCTCTCCATCATTACATTATTAGTACAGGAAACAAGGAGCATGGGGGTACACCCAGGGCCCTGCACTCACGGGACACAGGCTAAGTGACACTGGGCATCATTCCACCTGGAAGATTGGTCACGGCTAAAAGTTTGTGTGGTGGGCAGCTCCGGAGAGGAGGTGGGTATTGTAGGCAGAGTTGCTTTTTTATTTTTACAATTAATGGAATACAAACAAATTAAATTAAGATGGTCTTTAAGTGGTTTAAAATTAACTGCCATTTTATTACCAAGAACAAAAGCTCCCATACTCACTGTGGGGTTTCATTGCGGTGTGCTCCTGCACACAAATTAAGGTGTAGTATTTTGTATGTTTACATGTGTTGAAGTGGGAGTAAACTCCCTTGGTTTATTTTACCTATAGGTAAAATAGTAAATAGTAAATATCTCCTAAACGTGCACCAGTCAGAAGATATTTACTTCAAAGCCACCGGTGACGTCACTGGCACATGTGCTCTGAAGGAACAGCATACAAGTGCCATTTCTCCAGAGTCCTGTGCCGGGAACAGCTGCTCCCATGCGCAAGCACGGGAGTTACATTGACGCAGCTCGTCAAATCAAAGGACGGAGCCCGCCAGCCCAGAAGGATAACTGGATGAAGAAGGAAGCTTTGTCAGCGGTAACAGGACACTGCTAAAGGGCTTCCTTTTTAGGTACGTTTCACATAAGTAGTAAAAAAATACCATGATGAAACAAGCCATCGTCCCAGATAATTTCACATAATGTGCTATATGCGATACATTAAAACTTTGTCTTGCAGGTTAAAAAAAAAAAAAAGATGGTTTACTACCGCTTTAATGCAAAAGAAGTACTTGGAAAAGTAAGCAAAAGTTGTACTGCCACCTTTTTGTAACACAGCACACCACAATGCACAGTATGTGTGTTGTAGTTTGTTGCAGTGCGGGCCCATTGGGACCTACTGTGCTGTACGTTGGGGTGCTATTCTACACATTGTATATTATTGGGTGCCACAACACACTGAACAGAGCATATCTGTCGCAAACAATATCTGGATTGGAAAGATTTGGTTAGATTTCCTCTTTAAAGTTATTCCACAAATTGTAGTTTACGATGTTCAAAGCAAAAATTATTTATTGATCTGAATTCCAAGGTATTCCAAGGTATTAGAAGAATGGGCGAAGGAAAAAGGACTCATTTCACTTTCTCTCAATTTATATCCAACAAAAGATTTCCTTTGGCTTTGCGTTCCCGCTTCTTGGCACAGCCCTCCTCAGCCAATTAAAACTTCAATGCAGCAACATCCTATAAAACAGGGAAGGAAAGCTTTGCAATTCTTTGTTTATTGAAAGCATTAAAAAAAAGAATAAATAGAAACAACATTCGTAAGAGATGTCAAAGGAGCGAAGGAGAAACTGACATTCCTATACAAGATTTTTTCTTTTTTTAAGGCGTTGTTATTCACTGTAAAAACAAACAGCGCTAGATTAAGTGTGGGGCACTCACATTACAAACGATACTGTATTCTGGATTTCTCATCAAGAAACAGGTTCCAAGTTAGACATGTTGCCAAATATGTTTTAACTGTTTGCAGCGTCAGGCTGACCTCCTTCCTAAGGCACTTAATGGAAGAGTGTTTATGCATTGTTGCACTAAAGGTGCCCCCAGACAGTAGATGGTGGTTGGAAGAGTAATCACATTTTTTTCATGGCAATACCTACAATCATATAGGCTGAGCATGCATGTTTATACACGTAACAGACATCTTCAGTGCTCATCTATGTGCAAAAGAATAGTAATAACCAGCCAGTAAATTTTAGCCCTGCTAATTATTTCCTCTCTTTAACCACTTTACCACCGGAGGATTTTGCTGTCTTACGTCCAGGCCACTTTTTGCGATTCGGCACTGTGCGATTTTAACTGAAAATTGCGCGGTCATGCAACGCCGTACCCAAAAGAAATTTACGTCCTTTTTTTCTCACAAACAGAGCTTTCTTTTGGTGGTATTTGATCACCTGTACGATTTTCATTTTTTGCGATATTAATTTAAAAAAGCAACAATTTTGAAAAAATAACAATATTTTTTCTACTTTGACAGTTAAAGAATATCCAATATAATCAATTTTTGTCATATATTTAGGCCAAAATGTATTTAGCTACATGTCTTTGACAAAAAAAATCTCAATGAGCGTATTTTTAACCGCTTTATAATTGGAAGGTCTTACCCCATTCCTGACCAGGCCATATTTTGCTATTCGGCACTGCATTAGTTTAACGGACAATTGCGCGGTCGTGCAACGCTGTACCCAAATTAAATTTATGTCCTTTTTTTGCCCACAAATAGAGCTTTCTTTTGGTGGTATTTGATCACCTGTGTGATTTTTCTTTTTTGCGCTATAAACAAAAAAAGAGCGACAATTTTGAAAAAATAACAATATTTTTCACATTTTTTTATATGAAATTCCCCCCCCCCCAATAAAATGTAAAAATCAAAATTTTTTATCGTTTTAGGCCAATTTGTTTTCTGCTACATATTTTTGGTAAAAAAAATCGCAATAAGCCTATTTTGATTGGTTTTCGCAAAAGTTATTGTGTTTACTAACTAAGGGAAAGATTTCTGTCATTTTTGGTGTTTTTTTTTTTTTAACGAGTAATGGCGATTTTTTTTTTACGGGACTCTGACATTGCGGCGGACAGATCGGACCCTTGACTGACATTTTTGACACTTTTGGGGGGTACCAGTGACATTACTACAGTAATCAGTGCAATACATATGCACTGTTACTGTAAAAATGACACTGGCAGGGAAGGGGTTAATTTTTATTGGAGAGGGAGGGGTTAATGTATGCCTGTTGCTTACTGACGTGTGTGGGGGTAGGTGACTGAGTGACATAGGGACAGATCGCAGGTTCAGCTATGCTGAACCTTGCAATCTGACCCTGCCTGTCACTTAGGAGATCCGCCCGCTTTGTTTACACAAGCGAGCGGATTTCCACACAAGATCCCCGACGATCTGGGAAGAGCAGTGGTGATCACCGCCGCTCCTCCCCTGGCCCGACTCCCGCTGTAACTGAATACAGCGGGAGCGAGCCTCCGGAGAGAGGGCAATGTCTGGTGACGTAGGTCTACGTCGCCACACGATAACGAGCCACTTTGCCGCAGTACAGTCAACGTAACTGGTCGGCAAGTGGTTAAACTGGCAATGAGGCATCTTCAAAGGTTGCAGACTACCACCAGACCTACAACAGTTAATTGATACAATAAATGCCCAAAAATATGTTGACACCTGGCCAATGGCCATCACACCTATATGAGTTGGTTCGACATTCCATTCCAAAACCATGGACTTAGGGATTGATTTACTAAAGGCAGAAAGACTGTGCACTTTGCAAAATGCAGTTGCACATTGCAAGTGCAGTTGCTCCAGAGCTTAGTAAATGAGCAAACGCTCTGCTGACTTCCATCATCCAATCATGTGCAAGCAAAAATGCTGTTTTTTGTCCTTGCATAGGATTGGGTATTCTTTGCGAAGTGAAGCCTTGCATCATTTGGTAAGTTCTGGATAAATTGCACTTTGCAAAGTACACAGTCTATTTGCAGTCAGTAAATCAACCCCTAATGTAGTGTTGTCCATCCCTCCCTTTGCAGTTATGACAGCCTCCACGCCTCTGGGAATGGTTTCCAAAAGATTATGGAGTGTGTCTGGGGTATTAGTTCCAGTATTTGTGAGGTTAGGTACTGATGTTGGATGAGAAAACTGGCTCACAATCAGTTTTCCAATTCATCCCAAAGGTGTTAAGTAGCACTGAGGTCAAGGCTCTATGTAGGATATTCAAGTTCCTCTACACAAAACTCATGCTGGCTTTGTGTACAGTCATGCTAGAACACAAAACAGCCCTTCCTAGAACTGATGCCAAAAGGCGGAAAGTGCACAATATGTAAAATGTCTTTGCATGCTGCACCATGAACAGTACTGTTCAGTAGAAACACCCTAACTCATTCATTTTGAGGGGGGTCCACACAACCTACTTTTAGCCATATAGCGTACAACTATATTTTGCCAGATGTACTTATCATCATCTCATCTACTGGTATTTTACAACAGGATCAAAAAAAGACTTGTAAATTAGTAAAACCTCTAAATTAAGGTTGGTTTCAAAAAGAAAAGAAGCATAAGTTGGAAGTTGGAAGACTATGCTTTTACTGTTGCAGGTAGAAGACCCTGAACAATCTCCAAACGAGCTAAGGAAGGTACTTGGATGAGAAGTGAAACGTCTTCAACATTACAAAGCAAGTACATCTGAATATTATTGTCATGGGCTTCCATGTCACCTAACTGTCCCCATGACCCTGCACGGTTGCCCTGTTCTGCACACATAACCCATGTATTCCACACCATCTACATTCATGGTGCCTGCTGTACCTGCATGTGAATTTGGCAAATGCAGGCTACAAACATGCCCTCTGCAAATGCTGTACTGCTCTGCCAGGAACTGTGTGTCCATGTTTTCTCTACTCTGCAATGCCTGTCTGAAACCAAAGCCATGCTCCTGCATGTGGTCAAATCAGAAGAGGGTAGAGTTTGTCACTAGGACAACCTAAAGCCAAGCATCAGCTTGCCTGGCCTACGGAATCCTGCCCCAGCACAGCTTTAAATACTTTAGCAGGGGCCAGGGGCCATCAGACTTCTTCCATGTGTCCTTTTTGTGTCTGAACCTTGAACTGTGGCTCACTGCACAGGACCTGTCCCCTATTCCCGCCTCATATCCTGGAGTCTCCTGTGCCCCCTGACCTTCCACTTGCTGTTGGACCCTTCACAATCACCAGAAGCAGCAAGTGTGAGTAGTCCACCCTGCTGCTGTGATTGCTGTCCTATAACCTGCTGCCCTATAACTGCTCCCTGTGAACTGCTGCCCTATGATTGCTGCCCTGTGAACTGCTGCCCTATAAACTGCTGCCCTGTGAACCATTGCCCTGTAAACTGCTGCCCTGTGAACCATTGCTCTGAGATTGCTGCCAATTCCTTGCAGTGACAAGTTTGTGACCCAGGACTTAATTGTTGCTATATCAGATTGCTGTCTGTCCATTGCCGTGCCAGGATTGATGCCCTGTGACCCTATACCTAATCCGCATGGCACCACAGTGCAATTTGTCCCTTGCAGAGCCTAGATTGCTGATCCCTGAACCTACATTCATCCCTTGCTACACTGGATTGCTACTACATGGACTTACTCCTTCATAAACCCCTCTGTTGGTCAAAAAAAAAAAAAAAAGAAAACCTTGTCCAGGAGTGCAAAACTGCCCTTGATCTCCATATGCGTACTGTTTCACCCATACCGTCACATAGTGGTGGGACCAGACTACTGAAGATAATGGAAAACAGCAGTACCCTAACAACTGGCCTAGCCTGGGGTAGTGAGTATAAAAATTGGATTGTGTCAAGTATGCAAGATGAACTAAGCCTCAACTGCAGGGTCTGTCGAAAGATCAGCTGATCAAAGCAATAGAGGAATCAGACATTCGAGATGTGGACATCCTGGAATAGCCGCAGTGTAAGAATAGAAACCCTGGATCAAATGGCCTGAGCTTCAGGTGCTCAAGGGTTGCTTGGTAAGAGGAAGAGATTCCCATACTCAGACCAACAAGTGGGAGGCTTTTCGAAGGGCTCACAAGACAGAAATCCTGAGGGTCTTCAGGGGACAATACCTTTTTCATAGCCCACGAGCCATGGTACCCAGACCGCCATCACAGTTACGTATGTATTCACTGCTACTAGGTATCACTGCTAGTACAACTGTTTATATATAAATACTGAATATGCTATACAGGTATACAGTATACCTAATATTATCTTCAATACAGAAACTGAAAAATGGTTACAATGAAACAAAGCTTGATGAGAGCATAGAATATGGCTCTCATACAGTACTGTGAATAAACTAATTTAAACCCGCGCTACTAAATAAATAAGTGACTAAATAAGTATAGTGTAAAAGGTGTATGCAGCTGCTGCAACTCTAAGCAAACCTTAGATAAAACCAATAAAATCAAATTTATGCAGCGCTAGCATCAGTGATAATACTCAAGTGAAAATAAATAATAATAAATATTCAATTCATCACACATAAAATATATGAATAAACTCTAAAAGTGATCAAAGTAAAGTGCTCAAGTGCTGTAGATTATCATAAAAGTCCATATAAACAATTACTGCCACGTGAAATATATAAAAAAAAAAATAGTCCTTAATCGTGATCCAAAATAAGGTGCTGAAGTGCCAAAATATATAAAGTGCTTCAAAGTGATAGGTGCCCCTCTCGGTTCCCCACTCACCAAATTGCCAATAAATAGAAGCCTTGAACAGTATTGCGCAGTTGCCCTTGTTGCCAGGATCTTTTAAGGAAATTTTAAGGAAATTTCTCCATATAACCTTCGATGTAAGTAAATGCGTAAGTATCCATTTGGCTATATGGTTGGAATAAAAATAGTTCATACTTACTTCACCATGTACGGCCTCTCTTTTATTTAATGGTGGAAGCGGAAGCGGACCCATTTACTTACATCGAAGGTTATATGGAGAAATTTCCTTAAAAGATCCTGGCAACAAGGGCTACTGTGCAATACTGTTCAAGGCTTCTATTTATTGGCAATTTGGTGAGTGGGGAACCGAGAGGGGCACCTATCACTTTGAAGCAATTTATATATTTTGGCACTTCAGCACCTTATTTTGGATCACGATTAAGGACTATTTCTCATACAGTACTGGCTCATCAATCTGCCACTCATTTCTCTGAAAAAGACCCAAGACACCACTGAGTTATTATTGGACTTCCAGAGATGCTCTATTTTGGGTCTATTTTTTAGCCAAGGGTCCAGGACTATGGATAACTATGTTCCTAGTACAGGAAAAAGATCTTTATGGGACATTGTTTAACAAGCCCCACCCAAGTGCTAAACCTGGGAATGCTGGAACTGTCCATGCACACGGAAAGATGCTCATGAGTACAAGTCCTACACAAATACAACAGCTTTTAGTTAACCCTGAGGAAAAAAAAAATTACAGAATATTTTTCATGCTACGCTTGCAGAGCTACACAAACCTAAACAGTGCTTTTAGTGTGCTCTCCTGTATAATCATCCCAAGAGGGCTGTTACAGTTTCAAATTCTCAAGCCAAAAGTTCAGAAGCCAAATAAATAACTTCACAAAAGCAATTTCAACTTTGACATGGTCATTAAAATATCAAATATGACACTTACCTTGAGAACAGTATAATTCTTTCTTGGCCCAAAATTATGTTTGATAAACAATTGCTAATTGAGAACAGGACCTGTCATGGGCCCATGGGTGATATCGTGCCAAGTCTTTGTTCAAACACTACGGCCAAAATGTTTTTTCTTCCTAATACTTCATCATTGAGTTGTTCTGTGTTACAGAGACGTGGTCCCTGAGGAATACAACATCACCCATCTGGAACACAAGATACAGGAAATTGTGACTGTCAATAGCTATATCCTAACTTATAGCTTTTATTGTGTAGCCATTTTAACACCCTGACCCGGTAAATACAACCATATGTCAGAGAATTGAGTACAGGCTCCACAAATCGGTCTCATGCATAAAACAAATTAGGATTTCATTTACATGGTATTAATAATCAGCACTTGAAAACTAATGTAATCTAGTTTAAAAAAAGCTGTTCTTTGGTGGCTAATTAAATGACAAAGAACATCGAAGCCATGACATTTAAATTGGACATTTTTTTTAAAACTAGCTGTAAAGCCCAACTAAAGCCTGTTTTTTTTTTTTTTTTTTTACTTTGTGTATCTTCATCATATTGTAATAGCTGTCTTGTATCAGCAATACATTGAAAAGCTGGACATTCAATCTCACACAGTGCAGTGGTCCAGATCTCCAAGAGTCTGACGCTTCCCCTGCACAGTGCTCCCTCCCTGAGCAGTACCATTGGTTGAGGTGCAATGTGGGGCGGGGCAGGGAGGAGAGCAAAGGGGTGATATAGCTATGATCCAAAAAAAAGCAACTTTAAAATAAATTGTTACCTCAATGATACCATTTTAGACATCTTAAAATATATACAAAAACGTAATCCATATCAGTGTATGAACAAATCCACAATAAGGTGCATGAGTGTCCGTGTTAAAGAGGAAGTAAAGTCATTTAAAAAAAACGAGGAAAAAAAAGCCCTGTAAAGAGAAAGGCATAATGAGCTAGTATACATCGCATATACTTCACTGGGCTGTGAAGGATCGGCACGGGTGGACATTCCTTCAGAGCGCATGCGCCAATTACGTCATCGGCTGCATGCACTGTAAATATCTCCTAAACGGTGCAAGTTTAGGAGATATTTATAGCACCTATAGGTAAGCCTTAGAGCCGGTTCACACTTCTGCGTGTGCCGGGTTCGCATGTCATGTCGGAGCGCACTGCTCCGACATGACATGCGATCAGCTGTGCGGTGCGAGTTTAGCCATACAGTTTGTATGGCTAAATTCGCACCGCACCCGCAGCAAAGATGCACAGGAGGCATTTTTGCTGCCGCATCAGGATCGGATCGCACAGCGGTTCACACTTGTGCGATCCGATCCTGTGCGAACTGCACGATCGCACTGCGATATGCGATCAAACTGGGGGTGTCGTTAAGATTACATTGACACCCCCAGCGGATCGCATATGGCAGTGTGAACTGCCGGGGGTGCGTGTGCGATGCGGGAACAGGCTGCGAATTCGCAGCCTTCCCGCATCGCAATAGTGTGAACCGAGCCTTAATATAGGCTTACCTATAGGTAAAAGTTTGTGAAGTGGGTTTACAACCTCTTTAAGAAATTTGGCCTCAATTGTTGTATTAGTGATCTGTAAGATCACTTATTGTACTACTTGTAGTTGAGTTTTAACTCTTTAATTTTTATTTTTATTTTTTTGCTTTCCCCTTTTGTTCTTCCCCTCTCTCTTTGGGTAAGTAAGAAAACTTGGAATTGAAGTAACATGTAGATTTTAAATAGGTTGATTTGATTATGATTCAACAGTTGTATATTTAATAAAGATTTTATGCTTGTAAGTATAGAATGATTGTTAAGGAGGCCTCAAGATGATTCATGTATGTATTAGTAGGCTCCAGGTACATAATATTACAAATCATATATACAGTGCAGCACAACTAAAATCATGAATAAACATATTAATACAGCAGTCCAGAGCCAAAACAGGAAAAGTCCTTGCGAGGGACAACAGTCCAGAGCCCCAGTAAGAAAAGTCCTTAAGAAGGAAAGCTTCCTTCTGTGAAAGATCACTGGTAACATGCATGATTGAGCCCACCACCGGCACACAGATTGCTCGCTCACCTCCAATACATGACCCCTGAAGCAACAGATTTGTAAGACTTACAGAGGGCACTTAGATTGTTTTATTTTTTTATATATATTCCTGTGACCATTAGAGTGGCCAGGACCTCTTTGCACCAGTTATGCCTTATCCCTGGCTAGTGGGAACCTGTGTATTCTGACCATCCTGTAGGTTCAGGGGTCATGTATTGGGCTTAATCATGCATGTTACCAGTGATCTTTCACAGAAGGAAACTTTCCCTCTTATAGTGGAAGTAAACCCTTCTCTGCAACTTGTACCTATAGGTAAGCCTATGATAAGGCTTACCTATAGGTACTGTAAATATCTCCTAAACATGTACGGTTTAGGAGATATTTACTTTGCATGCAGCCAGTGACATCACTGGCGCATGCGCTCTGAAGGAACAGCCGCTGGTGCCGTTCCTTCAGAGCCCTGTGCCGTGAACGTAGGCCCCTGCGCGCATGTGCGGGAGTGACGTCATCGCGGCTCCAGCCAATCAGATGGCCGGATGCCGCAAACCCGGAAGAAGGGCGATCGAACATGTCACCCGTGAGAGAGGTGAGCGGGCGGCACTGTGGTGCTTCGTTCTAAGGTAAGTATTTCATAATGAGCTAGTATGCGATGCATACTAGCTCATTATGTGTTTGTCTTTCAGGTGGTTTTTTTTCCTGAGGTTTACAACATCTTCAAGGACTTTTCCTATTGGAGCTCTGGACTGCTGTCCCTCCTAAGAACTTTTCCTATTGAGGCTCTGGGCTGTATTAATATGTTTATTCATGATTTTAGTTGCGCTGCACTGTATATATGATTTATTGCTGTTTTGAGTTTTGTGAAATTTACCCTTGGTGGTCAGCTTGCATATGACTCTTTATTATTTTTAAAGGTAGCGCTGATTGTACTTTCTTAACATAATAATATAAGCATGTTTTTATTGTGATTATTATCATACTGTGGTGTCCTCTGGTGTCAGTGAACATAAATATATTATGTGACACTTGGTAGCTGTTCCATTTCTTATTATCATTTTAGTGGGAACGGAGCAGGGCTGGTTGGCAGGATACCAACCACAGCGGGTATATAAAAGTGGTGATTTAATGGGGCTGCACTCCTACTGAGGAAGTCCACACCCCGGGATGTAATGTGTATAGGGGGCAGAGCCTGAATTGTGACATAATCCTGCGGCCATCTTTTTATGTGGTTGTTAAGACGACACATGTGTATACCAGCTAGCACTGCTCAAGTGCTTTTTATGTTAGTGCAATACTCTTTAACTTTTTTATTAAATGGTTGAAAATGGAGAACACTAGATTCCGTGTGTTCTGGTCCCATCTTTTATGGTCATCTGAGATTCGGGGACCGGATATGCTGATATAAGGGATACAGAGGGATACACCAGCTTCTTTTACATCCCCCGTGGGGAACAGCGTGTTATGACCTACCGGTGATGCAGGTATCATAACGGTGAGGTGAGCGGCCAGTGTGCACTGGTGGAGGATAACATTGGCATTTGGGATTTTTTGTCAATTTGGTGGTGGAATACTATTTTTAACGGACTATTTTCAAGATACAAACAAGAAATCTGTTATTGTTTTCTAACACAGACACTTATGCACCTTATTGTGGATTTATTCATACACTGATATTGATTAAGTTTTTCTAATAGTTTTTGATGTGTATAAAGGTATCATTGAAGTTACAATTTTTTTGCACGACACTGTTTATTGGATTATAGTTATTTTATTGAGTGTGGTGAAAAAATGTTATGGTGTTAGCAGCAATTTCCCCTTACATAATATTCACACAAAGGTTGCGCTAATTGAATATTATGATCAGAATTCAGCAGCTAGGGAGACCAGATATATGCAGCTACACATGGAAACTGAGACTAACAATGTGTATATTTTTTAAGTGAGATTAATTACAGTGAAACACACAAACAAGCATACACAACAAACAATGAACATAGGTAACTCCAGCAAACAAGAACCAACCCCCAAAGACAACAATAACTAATGAACCTAACAACTGACTATATACAAATATATACAGTATAGGGACACCGGTTACAGGGATGCAAGGAAGAGGGGAAACAAGACTGGGTACTAGGGCAGAGAGCAGGAGCAAGGCAGAGGGGTCCAGGATAGAAATGGCTATGTATCAGAATCACAGAAACAAGGCTCAGGCAACGAGGCGATCAGAATAGTGATGCACTGGGGAAAGGGAGGAGCAGCCTTAAATAGCCACCTGGCAGCTGAACACAGGTGTAACTGATCATTACAGCCTGCTGACTTCTGGGAGACACCTGGTGGTGGACACTTGAACTGCAGCAATCAGCCCAGAGAAGCACAGTGCCACCAGTAGGTTAACTCAATCCTAACATTTTTTTTATTTAAGGGGTGGTATAGGACCTCTGCAGACTCGGTCAGGTGTGCTCTGTGTATGAGCAGCAGTCAGGCTCTCTAGTGTTCTGCCAACAAAGAGCAGCTTTCACAGTAAGAAACACATACATCAAAGTGAAAAAAAACATTTTATTAATTTGTTATGCAGCTTGCTGAGTGGCTGCTCTGTTGCTTAGAACAGGAGGATGACAAGGGCACCATTCAAAGAATACTTTGCATTTACTAATATGTTCAAAGCATTCTCTGATTGGATAAGGTGGAGATCATGATGTCACTCCGTCGCCTCTACACCTTGTACAATAAGAAAATGCAAAGCGTTCTCTGATTGGCGCCCAAGCTGTGCAAGCAAATTCCTTTATTCACTAAGCAGCAGAGAAGCCACTGAGAATGGGACCCATTGGCTAGAGGTGATCACTGTAGTAACGGTGCCTACTACAGTGATTTCCAGCTTCCGCTAGGCATCAGCCAGGTAGGGCCCATGCATACTTACTAGAGATGTGCACGATGGAAAATTAGATTCATTTCGGTTTCATTTGTTAAGTAAATAATTTTGTTTTGTCGTAATTGTTATGTTAGAATGATTAATTATTTTGAATTTGTTTTGTATATTCGTTGTTCCGAATCAATTAGTATTTTCGGAAGTTGTGTTATTCTTATTTTATTTCAAAAGATTGGCTATAACCCTTCTAGTCCAATCCACAAAGAGAAATAGAATGAGCTGATTGGACGATATTGACTGAAGTTGCTTGCATCCAAAAGTAAGGAATGGAACTAAATTTATTTCAGATTCATTTGTTATGTTAAATTTAGAGATTCTGATGGATTCACTTCCATCCAACCCAAATAATAAGTAGGAATCATCTTATTTAAAGTGTTTGTTACCCCAACACTTCATATTACTGATATGAGACTGCTGTACCATGTACTTGTATGAGAAAGTACCGTATTTAATGGTGTATAACACGCACCGGCATATAACACGCACCTCAATTTTAGGAGGGAAATTATAGGAAAAAAGCTTAATTGGAAATAAAACAGCCTTGAACTCAGAACTTTTTTTTCAAAAATCAAATGCAGCCTCACCATTGCCCATAAATGTAGCCTTGCCAGTGCAGTGTCCTGTATTGCCTCGCCAGCGCAGTGTCTTGTTTTGCCTCGCCATTGCAGTGTTCTGTATTGCTTTGCCAGCGCAGTGTTCTGTATTGCCTCGCCAGCACAGTGTCCTGTACAGGGGTGGACTGACAACTCATGGGGCCCCTGGGCAATCAGAGATCATGGGGCCCCCTGTGTCCACACTCAAGTCGCACAAAGCCCCACCTACAAATTGCAGCTCAGCCACACAGAGTGGGCATTTAAATATCTACCACAGCATAGCCTGCATGGAAGTTCCTGGCTTCTTTCTGTAGTGTGTAGCCTCTCACGGGGCCCCCTACTGACCCTGGGCCCTCGGGCAGTGCCCTAATCCCCAAATGGTCAGTCCGCCCCTGGTCCTGTATTACTTTTAGGAACGCTCCCTATGCACACTGAAGTGCTGTCATGAATCTGCCACCTAAGGGTTAACCTAGTGCAGACTAATTGCAGTAATTGACAACAGGCTGCCTTATTTAAACACCCTCAGCAGCACTGTGTCTTTGCTGTCTTGTCTGCAGCTTTACCTATACTTCTGATCCTGAACCTGCTGTTTCCTGTTGACTTCCTAATCGACCTCCCGGCTTGTCCACTACTTTGTCTGCTTGCTGCCCACCCTGACCTTGGCTCGTTCCTGGGACCACTCTCCTGCCTTATCCTTGTCGGCTTATCTGCTTCCGGTTCACCTCCTGGTGGGGCAACCCTGAGGACCATGACCTGGTGTTCAGCACGCAGCAAAACCCATCCTCACCATCAGAGGCTCTGGTAAAGACCTGCTGTCACTTAGACTCAGCACCTCTGGCTAGCCCATGTCTACAACCAGTGTGACCTGTCTGTGTTCCTGTTTTACCAGATCCCACGAGGCTACCTCTGCATGTCAGGCTCAGCCACCAGCACCATTACAGTACTGTAATGGTACTTCAGCACTTCAGTGTGCACAGGGAGCGTTTCTAACAATTGCCTAACCAGTGCAGTGTCCTGTATTGCCTCGCCAGCGCAGTGTCCTGTATTGCCTCGCCAGCGCCATTGCACAGAGCACGGGTGGGCCACGCCAAGGAGAAGGGAGGACGAGCGACCGCTGTCATCTGAAGTCCCGGCACCTATGATGAATGTCACATGTCATGGCATTGGGCCACTGTGCTGTCTATCATAGGAGGTGGGACTTCCTATGACATCGACTGCTCGTCCTCCCTTCTGCTCGGCCCGGCCCGCCCCCCTCTGCCTCTCAGCACTGCCTGGCCTTTTTTTTTTTTTATATATTGGCGTATAACACGCACTGCTATTTTGCCCTCCATTTTTAGGAGGAAAAAGTGCCTGTTATACACCGATAAATAAGGTATCTTGTTCTCTTTGTATTGCTTCCTGTGTGAAATCCCTGGTGTTCCTGCCAAGGTAAAGACATAATGTGCTAGTTTGCACCACATACTAGCACATTATGAAACGTACCTGTAAACGAAGCCCTCTAGCAATGCGATGTAATTGCTGGAGGCAGCATCCATCTTCACCTGGTCTTCCTTCTGGGTCCGTGGACACTGGCAGTGAGAAAGGCCAGAGCCACGATGACATCATTCCCGTGCATGCGCGGGGGAGCCATAATTAAGGCACAGGTATCTAAAGGAATGGCACGGGTGGCCGTTTCTTTAGAGCGCATGCGCCGATGACATCATCAGGGTCTTCTACACTGCTTACGCCAACGCCTTTTACATATGTCACGTACACTTCATCCCGTCATGCATCAGTAGGCCAGCTGCGGACTTCAAACGAGTAGCTGAACAACGGAACAGGCCAGCAATGTCAAGCCACTGATGGAGCACCCTCTTGAATCTGCATTTTTTTTGCTCTATTGGCACCGAAGTGAGACCTGGACTTGGATCTTCTGGCAGAGATAGGAGACCTGTCGGGTATGGAAGAACTCTAAAGACACTCTTAGATACCCTTGACCGATACATACTCCACGGCCTATAACAGCCTGTTCACTTGCCATTACAGCCCAGAGTAGATAGCTATTAGAGTATTTACATGCTTATATCTATACTCAGACTTTGGAGATATTGGAGATTGATGCTACTACTATCTTAGGAGCTTGGCAATCGTTTTTGAAGCTGGGACTATATTTACACATCATTGCCCATTCAGGTCATTGCATGACTGTCTTGAACCCCAACACCTGGGTTCCAGAAATTGATGAACTGACCTTTTGGAGGCTCACTTACCATCATGTATACCCTTTGAAGACTGGCAAAAGACTTGTTGCAATTCTGACATCAGCATGTTTGGCACCTCCGGTTTCCTTTATTTTTTTGGACTAATCGGCATTGGGAGTCATGGTTCAACATTATTAGGGGCATCCCTGAACTTGGATACAGTTGAATCATTCCCCACCATCCAATTATCCTATCAGAATTAATGGGAGGTATACAGGTGGCGCAGGAGAGAGCGTGAATGGGGCACTTTTATTTTGCTAGACAAGTTGTCTATGTGTGTTTAGGTGTATGTGGGGTGTTTGGGTGACACTATTTTACATTGTATTTTGTAATCACAATTTTTTTAACCATTAAACTTTTTGCATTTTACACTGTTGTTTGTCCTCCATTTACAACTACTCTCCGGTTACCCCGCTGTGGGAATTCCCGGTTGATTTTATGAATTAGGCTTATCTATAGGTACAAATTATGCCTTAGAGCTTACTTACTCTTTAAGAAGGTGTGTCATTAACCGCTTCCGGACCGCCCGCCGCAGTTATACTGCGGCAGGGCGGCCCTCCGGCGCGAACCAACGTAGGTATACATCGGTCGCGCGCCTGCAGCTAGAGGGCGAGCGTGCACCGCCAGCCACGCGCTCCCACTCATTAGCTGGGACTCCGATGCACGAGGCAGGCGGCTCCGATTGCCGACTGACACCCATGATCGCTCCCAGCTGAGAGAGAAGAATGGTCAGCTGTTGTAAACGGAGCTGACCGTTCTTCTCTCTGAAATGATCACAGAGCTCCTGTGATCCTTCTATATAGGAACACAGGTTTCTGTGATCATTTCACAAGCCATGCCCCCCCCCCCCCCACAGTTAGAAACACGCCCCAACACATTTAACCCCTTGATCACTTACTGTGTTAACCTCTTCCCTGTCAGTGTCATTATTACAGTAACAGTGCATATTTTTAGCACTGATTACTGTAGTAATGTCACTGGTCCCCCAAAAAGTGTCAAAAATATCAGTCAGGGGTCCGATCTGCCTGCCACAATGTCGCAGTCCAGCAAAAAATCGCAAATCGCCGCCATTACTAGTAAAATAAATGACATCAATCTTTCCCGTAATTAGTAGACACAATAACTTTTGCGCAAACCAATCAAAATACGCTTATTGTGATTTTTTTTTTACAAAAAATATGTAGCAGAAAACAAATTGGCCTAAAATGTTAAAACAATTTGATTTTTACATTTTTTTTTTGTTGGGAATGTTATATAGCAGAAAGTGAAAAATACTGTTTTTTTACTGAGGGGTAACTCAGTTGTGTTGCTTTTTTCCAGCAAAGAAAAGTCCGGTCTCCGTCCTGGCTGTGGGCTGTGGCTTGCAGCAGGCTTGTGTAAATCACATGGCATTTGAACAGAAATGCAAATTAATTGGCAAGTAAAACAGCTTCTAAATATTTATTTCAGTGCATTTCTCTTTTCACCTGGAATTCAACATGGAGAGGAATGCATTGTGGTTTTGCACAAAATATCTTTATTATTCTCAAGAACTGAAAAAATACTTTCCTAATTTGAAAATACTAAAGTGGTATAAAACCAAAAGCAAACATTTATTATATTGCAGCTTACCAATTCTTAGATGTGGTGGCTGCATTTGTTTTTTTTAGGCTTTCTTACCTTGATTTTCACCTGGTGATCTGGCCAGTAAGTCGTTTTTTTTTGTTTAACAAAATAAGCTCTCTTTCAAATGAAGCAGTTAGAATGTTGAAACAAACATGTTATCACTGACAATGGTGCTTCCAATGAATAACTTTTACTTACAGTATCTCACAAAAGTGAGTACACCCCTCACATTTTTGTAAATATTTTATTATATCTTTTCATGTGACAACACTTGAAGAAATGACACTTTGCTACAATGTAACGTAGTGAGTGTACAGCTTGTATAACAGTGTAAATTTGCTGTCCCCTCAAAATAACTCAACACACAGCCATTAATGTCTAAACCTCTGGCAACAAAAGAGAGTACACCCCTAAGTAAAAACGTCCAAATTGGGCCAAAAGTGTCAATATTTTGTGTGGCCACCATTATTTTCAAGCACTGCCTTAAACCTCTTGGGCATGGAGTTCACCAGAGCTTCACAGGTTGCCACTGGAGACCTCTTCCACTCCTCTATGATGACATCACGAAACTGGTGGATATTAGAGACCTTGCGCTCCTCCGCCTTCCATCTGAGGATGCCCCACAGATTCTCAATAGGGTTTAGTTCTGGAGACATGCATAGCCAGTCCATCACCAGCTTTATTGAGTTATTTTGAGGGGACAGCAAATTGACACTGTTATACAAGCTGTACACTCACCACTTTACATTGTAGCAAAGTGTAATTTCTTCAGTGTTGTCACATGAATATATATAATAAATTATTTACAAAAATGGGAGGGGTGTACTCAATTTTATGAGACACTTTATGTAAAACCTTTATCCCAAAAGGAAAAACACTGTTAATGTAACTGCTTATGAAGCCTAAGCTGGAGTTTGGCTTTAATTTGTTAGTGTATCTAAATCTGCTAGTACATCTAACACTCCCCTCCACCATACTGACAATGCTGCTGTTCAAAGGTGCCCCTGTTCTCCTTCGTCCGGAGTGAGGGCATTCACATACAAGAGGTGTGTTACTGGCCCGATCACAAGTATAAACAGAGGAAAAAGCCTAAAAAAAGAAAACGAATGCCACATCTAAAGATTGCTAAGCTGCAAAATATTTCATTTACATATATTTCATTTTCATGTCTCTGAGCCCTACTGTGCAAGGACTGCAATGGGCTGATACAAGTCAAGGTTAGGTACCTAAAACATAAAAACAAAAATATATTTAATTACTGTATATCACTAAGGTGTTAGAGGCACCTCTAAGTGCATCTCTAAGTGCCTGAAGATATAATATCTTATATAAATAATATATTATATATATAATCAGTATTTAATTTTCATATTTGTAGAGTGCCCCCTGGAACCCCAGGACCCAAAATGTAATGTACTATAATGCAAAATTCAGATGCCCATGTTCTGGCCAACCCATCCTCTATTCCTCCCTAACAGCATGTCTGCCAGTCATATTTGTTGGGCAATAGAAATTAACAGAGGAGGAGCCTAAGCACAAGCATCTTTTTGTAATATGCATAATAGAGCTGTTGGAACCCTGTCCTAGACAGTGGTATCTCTAGTCTAATGCTGGCCATACACTAGCCGAAAAATCGTTCGAAAATCTGTCATTTGGTCCCTTCGTTCATTTTTCATCCAGTTAATGGGCACAAATAAAAAATCGGTTTTAACTTTTCAGAGCTGCAAAATTGAAGGAACAGTTTGGAAAATTCTGCCGACCTTACAATAAATTGAAAATTAAATGTGTTTCACGCCTGAATTGTTTGCACTAGGCATATGTGACAAACTGAACGAAAAACTGATTCATTTATGTCCTTTGAACAATTTATCATTCGAAATTCAGTCATTACATGATGGCACGATCGTCTGCTCTCATAGCCGATTTTTCGTTTTTGAAAATGAGTTTGAACGATTTTTCTGCTAGTGTATGGCCAGCTTTAATCTAGTGTTGCTGGGCTATAGTCAGCTCTAATTGACAGTTTAGCTTTCCACAGGTTTTCCTAAGCTCATTGGTATTGTTTGCTTCTGCCTGCTGCTGGGAAGTGTCCCTGGCAATAGTGTAAGAGGATCCAATAACCTGAGTTATGAATAATATATGCCTCCCTGGACAACCACTATTAGGTTAAAAAATCGCTGATCTCCGCCATTACTAGTTAAAAAAAAAAATTATATTAAAATATACACCACAGTTTGTAGACAGTATAACTTTTGCACAAACCAATCAGTATACACATATTGAGATTTTTTTAACAAAAATATGTAGTTAATATTTTATAATAATAAAATATGTGTTACATTTTTTAACAAAAATACGTATTGGCCTAAACTGATGAATAAATGTGTTTTTTTATATTTTTTTTATTGGATATGTTTTATAACATATAATTAGTAAAAAAAATATATATTTTTTTTCAAAATTGTTTTTTTTTATTTATAGTGCAAAACATAAAAAAAGCAGAGGTGATCAAATACCACCAAAGAAAGCTCTATTTGTGGGGAAAAAAATAATTTTATTTGGGTGCAACGTCGCATGTCTGTGCAATTGTCAGGTACCATAACACAGTGCCATATCGCAAAAAATGGCCTGTTCATGAAAGGGGGTAAACCTTCTGGGGCTGAAGTGGTTAACATGGATTCCAATAGCCCATATTTTACATCAGTGCAGTTTGTTCCAGTTCAATCAACTAAAGTAGAACATGTTGGATTTTTTCTATATAGATAGCATCTGTCAAAACGCATCAAAATGCATCACAAAAGCACCGGAACATACATGTCCTCAGTTAAGGTATAGCAAAAATGAAGGGAAAAAATGAACTGGATTGCATCAAAAATGCGCACCAGGAAGCGCATCCAGAACACAGAAATTGTGGTGTAAACCAGCCATTACGGCATGATAATATACTATGGAACTGGGTTCTTTATTTCAGACCAAGTACACCATGGCAAACTGAAAGGAAGCATCTGATTGGCTGTTTTGGGGAACAGTTTGATACTTTCATGGATACCTGTCTAAACCCTTTAAATGCTGACAATCACTGTCAAAATCTTACCTTAAACTACAAGTAATTAGTGCATTTCTAATAACGATATAAAACTATTACTGTCATTAGGTTTTTGGGCCTTTGCCATGGATCGGGGTGGGCCTTTCAAAGTATTACACAGAAAAACATGTGGAGGCAAAGAAATAAAAATCCTAATTACTCAAAATGCTACAATGCAAAGGCAGTCATGAAAACAATTTTGTATCATAAAGAAACCACTCAAGAGACAGGATAATTACTCATTTATATAAGCCATTGAAGGTTTGTCATGATTAAATATCCCAGAATTAGCAAAGCTTGGAAGTTAGCTCATTATTACAACCGTTTTTGTAACTGCTGGGTCATCCCCCCACACAAAAGTCCTCTAGAAAATGACACGTTTATTAACATTTAACAGAACATTTTCACTGGCCATGTTTTTTTGCAAGATTCTTATCAGGCTATTAGTTAATTTTGGAAGTGAAATGTTTTAGAACAACACATTGTTCAAAAGATGAAAGGCTTCTGAGAATCAGAGAGTCTGAATTCCATCCAGGCAGTGTTTAAATGATTCCTTTTCTCTTTAGGTCAGAAAATCCTCTGTAAATTCTTCAATAGTTTGCTTGATAGACAAGATGGCACCACCGTGAGGGAATGCCGAGCCAAGGCTGCTTCAAAAAGCTGAAATGTAAGAGGCTGAAATTAGTTATCTCTTCACAAATGTTAACAGGGGGAAGAAAAGCAGAAGAGAAAAATGTGGACAAATGTTTCTAATTTAATATTGATGGGTGGTATGAGGTGGTAGAAATTGATCTCCAAACTCAGAGATCTGAGTTGTTAAGCATATTGGATTAATAAAACTACTTTAGTTTTTTGGATTTGTTTGAAACATGCTGATTATCAGTCTAAGGTTGTGTAATGTACTTTCCTTATTGTGAAATGGCAGGAAGTTCTAAAATACGCACATCCACACCCGGCTTCTAAGAGACACGCTGGAACGTGGAGGACTTTATGGGTTACTATAAGGAGAACATAGCAGCTTTTGTGATGTAACTAATGTTGAAGGCTTGTGTTCGATTTAATACTAAAAGCGTAACAATATCCACATTATCTGATGGGCTGCTATGGAGCCTGGGCCTCCCTAGGTCTATAGTCACAATCCAGATGATTTCCTGGATCCTTTGTCCCATGCAAACGTGTATATCCCTGCATCTTGGTTGACTGATTTTACCATCAATCAGAGTTGGGACTTTACCCAAGGCACAAGAGAAGAGAATTTCTGTATCCAGCAAACTCAAAAGCCCATCAACCCCTTGCCTAAAGAATTACAAAAACCCTTAGGTCTACAGTCACAACCCAGATGATTTCCTGGATCCTTTGTCCCATGCAAACGTATATATCCCTGCACCTTGGTTAACTAATGCCTCGTTTCCACTGAGCGGAACGGTTCGGGTCGGTACAGTTTGGAAGGGTTAGAATGGTCCGGTCTATTCAGGTGAGCGTTTCCACTGCAAGTCGGGCCACCAGGGACCATGCAGGGTTTACAGCAATTGAGGTGCTTGTTTTGCTCTTTCATTTGACGTGAGCATTGAAGTTTTCCTGTCCGCCAATCAGTGGAATGTATCGTGTGACGCCAGTAGCTTCGCCCTAACCGTACCGTACCATTTCCTATGGCCCTACATCTGAAGCAGGACCAGGAATGGTGCGGTTTGGTTCGGTTGTATGGGCCACTTTCATAATGGAAACACTCAAAATAGCGTACTGTACCGAACTGACCCGATCCCCTCAGTGGAAACGAGGCATAATTCCACCATCAATCAGAGTTGGGACTTTACCCAAGGCACAAGACAAGAGAATTTCTGTATCCAGCAAACTCAAAAGCCCATCAACCCCTTGCCTAAAGAATTATGAAAACCCCAGGTACTGCATAAAATCTTTTTTACATTAAGTTAAAGTTCCAACATTGCGCTTAACATACAAAGTATTTTTATTTTCACTTAAAACATCATACATAATAGTTAAAGAGACCCTGTCAATCCTACCCAAAGTTTCCTGCAAGAGAAAGGCCATTATACTCATCTCTCTGGCAGCATGTGTCTCCTACTCCCCTCTTTTCCTGTGCAGCAGCCTTTGTAAGACTCTGGCATTTAACTATAACTAAAGGAAAACCTTTTTTTCGTTTTGGATAGAGTGGAGAGGGATTAGAACACCTGTCAGTTTTTATTTCTGTCTGTGCCCTCGTTAAGGAGATTCAGCCTCTCAATTTGTCCTGCTTACCATTATCACTGAAAATGAAAATAAAATAAAATCCAAATTTTGGGTTGACATCGGAACAAAAAGAGAGGGGGGTGACATTCCGGGATTCTGTCACGTTGGAGGGATTTCCTGTATTGGCTATAGGACAGGAAGTGAAGTGAAATCTGTATGTTACTCGCGCCAGCGGGTAGGGGGTGCACGCCTGCCAACTTGGTAGTGATGAGATTCGTTCCAGAATCGATCAATCTACAGGTCCAGGCCAATGATTTATGGCCTGGATCTGCTGATTGGTTCTGACGAATCCCAGAACATCCTGTGCCTGTGTAATGTAAACACAGGCACAGGAAATGACGTGATCGCCTATCCTGGAGCCCTTTTCGGTTCGCGCGTGACAGGAGATCACATCAGCTAGTAAATAAAAGCACTACACTGACCCCAGCACGCATAGTTAGGGACATTTAACCCCTCGATCACTCCCCCAGTTAATCTTTTCACTCCCTGTAACAGCGTCACTATATACAGTGTACAGATATTTTACGATCACTGTATTAATGTCACTGGTGACGTCAGTAAGTGTCAGCAGCAGTTAGTGGCAGTTAGCATCAGTCCCAGATAGGTTTAGGGTGCCCGTCATATATTCATAAAATAAAGTTTTAACCCTCTCATCACCCCCAGGAAACCCCTTCACTGCCCTGTCACGGTGTCATTAGTATGGCGTACAGATCTTTTTTCTGATCACTGTATTAGTGTCATGGGTGACATCAGTTAGCGTCAGTGTCAGTTAGTGTAAATACAGAATAGGGTCAGATTGCCTGCCACATATTCAGTATTACATTTTAACCCTTTGGTTGCCAGTGATACACACACTAAACACCTCCATTACTAGTATAGTGTCTAAACAGGTCAAAATCTTTGATCAGATGAGAACTATACTAGCATCCCCAATAGTATAGTATAGTGTTCCCAAAATGCAGCGTTAGCAGGATCAGCCTCGACACCTGCCAGCACCTGTGTTTAGCTCCTCTGCCCAGCCCCCTAAGAAGTGCAGTATCTGTAGATCACTGTCACTTCCAATACACAGCACACAAAACTGCAGCATTAGCAGAGTCAGGCCTGATCTCTGCTAGCACTAGCAGTTAGATTTTGTTGGTAGCCGTTCAAACAGTCCTTGACAACCAGGTGCTTTTTTACCTGTGAGTCTCACTAGGTACCTATAAATTTTTACCTGTGAGTCTCACTAGGTACCTATAACTTTATTGAAAAAAAAAAAGAACATTGCATGTACGCCCATTATTAGAAATGGGTGGACAATGGGAGGTCTAATGGTGGGCATACTACACACTTTCTGGCAGCGATTTCTTCATCCACATCGATCGATGTGAATGGAGGAATCTGTTAGGTTACAAAGAAACTGAGACCTAAAGCAACCATAGTGACATACCACCATCCCTAATAATGCATACAAACAAAAATACAAGGTCATGGGACTTTAAATGAGGCAGGTCACTTTGAAAAAAATTATAAGAATAAAAATAAAAGATATGTATAGTTTCAGATTTGTTATGAAGTCATTGAACAATATTTCATGATCATACACAATACACAATGAAAATTTCAATATATGATACCAATATCTTAAAAGAAGTTGACATATAAAAATTCATAAGTGATAGAATAAATTCATATTGAGATAATATGTAAAAATATATAAATGAGAGATTGAAAATGCATGATTGATATAGATGTAACAGACACAGACACTGGACATCCTAGGATTCTACGTGTTTCAAGGATTACTGTACGCTTCATCAGGAGTTTGATGCCAGGGAGTATAATTTAGCTCAAAAAGTGAAACCAGCATCCAAAAAAGGATTTTCCGGGGCTGTGGCAAGAAGACCCATCCAGATCCAGGGGGACAGCAAGAGAGCAGGCCAGGTTGTGGAATATAGTCCATGAAGTGGACAAGGTGAATAGGCACATCTCACACCCATAGATGTGTGTGCATCAAAAGTGCCAGAAGTGTTCCAAATTCCATTCCCGTGACAAGATAAATGAAAATAGAAATTTTCATCTGGATGGGTCTTCTTGCCACAGCCCCGGAAAAGGCGTTTTGTCCAGCGTTCCCCCCACCACCACCACCTATTTTTTGGATGCTGGTTTCACTTTTTGAGCTGACTTATACCTCCTGGCATCAAATTCCTGATGAAGTGGACAGTGATCCGCGAAACGCGTAGAGTCTTAGGATGTCCAGTTTTTGTGTCTGTTACATCTATGTCATCTATATCTATATCAATCATGCATTTTCAATCTCCCATGTATATATTTTTATGTATCAGCTCAATATGAATTTATTCTATCAATTATGAATTTTTATGTATCAGCTTCTTTTTAGAAATTTGTATCATATAATGAAATTTTCATTGTGTATGATCATGGAATACTGCTCAATGACTTCATATTAAATCTGAAATTATATGTGTCTTTTATTTTTATTCTTATATTTTTGCAAAGTGACCTGCCTCATTTAAAGTCCCATGACCCTGTATTTTTGTTTGTATAAATCTGTTAGGTTCTCTTTTTTCGTTCAGCCCACAGGCCGCATGAAAAAAAAGAACATTACAATATATGCCCAACAAGGACCAGCAATGTAATGGTACATCACTGGACTTTGAGAGGTTATGCAGGGATGATGCCTGCAGGTTTAAGCATCATCTTGGTATTGTTTTTTTCAGCCAGTGGTCAGCTTTCCATGGTTTTCTCGGACTCTCCTGTCCCAACAAGTAACCAGAGAATGCAGCCGATGGTTCCATCAGCTGACCATAGAGCTGATCGGAGACCAGAAGGACTGGTCTAAGCCTAAGGCCTAAGAAACGGAAAGCTATGAGCATTTTATCATTTCAGTTTTGGCAGATGTAAACAGTGCCTTTTTTCAGATTGGGAAAGCATCTTATCACACCGATCTTGGTGTGGTCAGATGCTTTAAGCCCAGAGGAGAGATCTAGAGTCTAAAAAAGAGTACCTGTTACTACATATTGCTATCATAGGGGATATTTACATTCCCTGTGATAAGAATAAAAGTAATAATAAAATATAAAAAAATGAAAGGGACAGTATAAAAATAAAATAAAAAAGCAAAATAAATAATAAAAAAAAAAATGAAAGCACCCTTGTCCCCCATGTTTGCGCGCAAAGGCGAATGCCAGCATCAGTCTTGTGTCATATGTAAACAGCAATTGCACAACGCATGTGAGGTATCACTGCGAACGTTAGATCGAGGGCAGTAATTTTAGCTGTAGATCTCCTGTGTAAATCTAAAGTGGTAACCTGTAAAGGTTTTTAAAAATGTACATAATTTGTCACCGCTGCACTGGCATGCGCAATTTTAAAGCTTGTCATGTTTGGTATCTATTTTCTCGGCATAAGATCATCTTTTATACTTTACCAAACAATTGGGCAATATATTGTGTTTTTGTGCATTCAATTTCAAAAAAGTGTTTTTTTTTCCAAATAATTGGGTTTGGAAAATCGCTGCGCTAATACTCTGTGACAAAAAAAATTGCAACACCCACAATTTTATTCTGGAGGGCCTCTGCTTTTAAAAAAATATATAATGTTTGGGGGTTCAAAGTAATTTTCTAGTAAAAAAAAAAAAAAATGTTTTCATGTAAGCAAAAAGTGTCAGAAAAGGCTTGGTCTTCAAGTGGCCAGAAGAGTGGGTGATGTGTGGCATAAGCTTCTAATATTGGGCATTAAATGCCAGGACAGTTCAAACACCCCCCACCCCAACTTTTTTTACACAAAGTTGTCACTTAAGGCCCCTTTCAGACTTGTGCGACTTGTCCTGTGACTTGAGACTGAAAAGTCGCAAGACAAGTTATATTTCATGACCTCCAAACAGTACAGTTCATAACCATGCGACTTCAAGTCACAACAACTTCAAAGTAGTCCCTGCACTACATTGGCCCAATTTGAATGCGTTTTGAGGCAATAGACATAGGCATTGCTTCAAGTCCAGTCAAAATCGCGGTAAAGTCACGCAACTTTTAGGGCCCATAGGTGTGAAAGGGGCCATAGGCCATGAGTATATGTGAAATTAAACCCCAAAATACATTCTGCTGCTTCTCCTCAGTATGGGGATACCCCATGTGTGAGACCCACGTACAGGACCCCAAAAACAAATCACCGCCTTCAAGCTTTCCAAGGGCATACATTTCTCATTTCAATTCCTCACTACCTATTACAGTTTCGGAGGCCATGAAATGTCAAGATAGCATAACCCCCCCCCAATGACCCCTTTTCGGAAAGTAGACACCCCAAGCTATTTGTTGTTGAGGCAAGGTGAGTATTTTTCAGTTCTCACTTTTTGTCACAAAGTTTTCAAAATGGAAAAAAGAAAAGAAAAAATATATTTTCTCTTTCTCTCTTAATTTTCCAAATAATTGTGGCAACAAATGAAATCTGTAAAATACTCACCATGCCTCCTAGTAAATAGCTTGGGGTGTCCACTTTCCAAAAAGGGGTCATTTGTGTGGTTTTGTGCTATCATGACATTTCAGGGCCTCCAAAACTGTGATAGGTAGTGAGGAAGTGAAATGAGAAATGTACGCCCTTAGAAAGTCTGAAGGCGGTGATTGGTTTTTGGGGTCCTGTACGTGGCTGGACTGCCAAAATGTCTCACACATGGGGTATCCTGGTACTGTAGGAGAAGCAGTAAAATGTATTTTGGGGTGTTGTTTCACATATACCCATGGCATGCGTGAGCAATTTATCATTTCAATGACAACTTTGTGTAAAAAAATTGATATTTTTTTTTTTGGCATTTTTTAAACACTTGTGACAAACAAATTTAAGATTTAATGGGTTCAACATGCCTCTCAGCACATTCCTTGGGGTGTCTATTATCCAAAAAGGTGTAATTTGGGGGGGGGGGGGGGGGGTTGTACTGCCATACCATTTTAGCACTTCAAGAAATAAGATAGGCAGTCAGAAAGTAAAAGATCCCTAAATTCCAGTATATACACCATAGTTTGTAGATGCTATAACTGTTGCGCAAACTGAAAAAAAATAATATACGCTTATTGAGATTTTTTTTTTACCTAAGACATGTAGCAAAATTCATTTTGGCCCAAATTTTTGACAGAAATTTAGTTTATTTGATATTTTTTATAAGAAAAAGTAGAACATATAAATCTTTCTCAAAGGCCTTTCACTAAGGCTAATCAGGATAAGAGTTTAAAGTGTTACTAAGCCCAAAACAGTAAAATCAGTCTGTATAGATGCAGTAAAGCATGCTTGTTATACTCATTCTAATAGGTTAATCCTCTGCATTGTATAAAAATGCAGTTTCATCCTGTTTTCTCTGATCCTCCCCTTCTTTTACTGTCCCCAATCCATCTGCTGATAGTACAGAGCCTTGATGGCACTCTGCACATGCTCAGTTTGATGTGTATTGCTAGATATTTTTTTTTGGGGGGGGGTGCATGTGATCAGCACACGGCCAATCAGCACTGTCCAGACAGAAAATCAGCGGTCATGCAGCCTCATAGGACAGTCAGAGCAGAATGAAAACTCCTCCTACAAACTTTAACCAGTGATAGAAGTCACAAGACTGCTATATACTGCTGATGAGAAAAGGTATTTGGCAGTTTATATTTACAAAAACAATTGCATTTCCATGTTCTGTGTACTGTGAGAGACCACATATAGTGAATGCAGGCTCCTGAGTTTGTTAACACTTTAATGCTAAAATGGATCCAAGGCTGGAACAACTTCCCAGAAAAGGGTTATCAGAAACAGCAACTAGGATCAAGTTAATGTCAAAACCAAGAGGAAAATACCGAAGTCAAAGACAAATCACAATCCAATGGTCAATTCGTTCAGACAGGCAGTGAAAGTTAAAGGTAAAAAGCAAGCCAAGGACAAGAAAATAACCTATCATAAGCATTTACATACTCATCAGTGTTCTCAGCCCTGCTCACCAAAAACACAGTCTCACTGTTCCAGTTGTAATTTTAGTAATTCTAAATAAAAGGAAAATCCAAAGATCCTCCCATAATGACCAAACTAGGTAGGAAAAAACTGAGCCTCTGGTGCACAGATCGCCTCCCTAAAGTACCACAGATACTGTATAAGTAAATCATCTTGTCAGTGCCTATCCAAACCTGAAATACCAGGGAAGACTAGCTCTATAAAGCAAATTTCCAGGCAAAATTAACTCCCCCCCCCCGCCACTTAACCAACTACCAACCTTTACAATTTTGGAAAAAATGAAAATTTCTTACCCCCACTTCATGACACCATGACTGTGAGAACCCCAACAATGGTTTCTTCTTATGACCAATGGGAAGCATTCATGTGGGCACCTGAGGAACAACCCACCCCCCTACACACACATACTGCAGACCTGAAAATAGGACATGGTACCCGGCATATCACATGGACCTCGATACTAATGTATAGCAATTAGGTTTGCTTTTCTTTTTTAATAAAGGGTGTAGATTAGTTAACGGCCCATCCCTACCCAGAAATTAGCTTTAATCAACACCTATGCTCACAAAATTATCTGTGCCCTTTCTTCTCACAGTCTTCCAGTCGTTTTTTTTTATTATGTAATGCGAAGGAACCTTGTTGAGTTTAGAATGGCTTTTTATTTTTACATAAGTTGCACATTTAACTGCATGGTGTGAAGTTTATATGAACCTCTTCCTAGAATAGTAGTCTAGGAACACTGGTCTCTGTGTTTTTTGGATGGCGCTTTGTTCTCATTGGTGTGAAAACTCATTTCAAATTTTGTCTGCGGTATTTGGTTGGTGTAGAATTCATCTTGTTGACAGCCCCAAAACTTCTGTGAAATAAGTCTGCAGGAAAGTAAAATAATGAATGTCGAAAAAAAATCTACTGTAGATAATTTATCCCAGGTGATGCCGGTAAAAACAATTTCAAGTGTTGCAGAGGCAACACCATGTGGTGACAGTCCTGCTGGTAATAGATGACCTGGAGGAGAGGGAAGTGGAGGAGTTGCCATAAAGCTTTTTTTTTTTTAGACCACAGCAGAAAAAGGGAACTAGTAGTGCACAGTAAGTAGAATAATCAATTGGCCTTTTGGGTGCTGCACCCCAAATTTAACATGTTTAGATTCTAGAAGGGTATACACCCATAGAGATGGCGGGATTTTTATGGAACAACTAAAATTAGTTTAACAAAAGGAAGATTGGGTGTCTGGAGGTCATTTAGCACCACACCCCTTGTGTAAACATGAACAAATTGAACAGGAAAGCTAGGGCTTTAATTGGTGCAAAAACAAACAAAAAATATATTTAAAAAGTAGTAAATTTTATTGATACAGAATTATAAAAACATCAATAAAAAGACTTTTTACATATTGATTGTTAAGCAGTTGATCCAATACACTCGACATGTTTTGCTATTGAATATTTGCTTCTTCAAGACATAGTTGGATACTACATATAGAAACTATAAGAGATACAAACATTTGGTTATACACCAAAACAATACTCATTTAGACATACATCAAACCAAAAAAATTTAAAGAATTAAAAAAAAATCACTGTTAATGCTTACATATTGCAGGTCACCTGGAGAGAATCAAATAGCAAAAATGAATAAGCAGATTGAAGAGAGATGTTTTTAGGAAAAACAACACTTAGGCCTCTTTTACACGGAGCGGACCGTATTGCGATCCCCTACTGCACTTTTTTTTTTTTTTTTTACGGACACGGATGACACTTGTGTCATCCGGTCCGTATGTCCGCATATCATCCCATTTGTTTGCGGATGATATACGGACATAATGTATGTCTATGGGATTGCGGATGTCAGCGGATGACACCGCTGACATCCGATTTTGCGTCCTTTCCGTTTTTTAAACGGAAGAAAAAATACGGTTCTGTTCTGTTCCAAAAAATGGAACAGAACTGAAAGGATGCAAATCGGATGTCAGCGGATGGTCATCCGCTGACATCTGCAATCCCATTGACATGCATTATGTCTGTATATCACCCGCAAACGGATGGTGTGATATACAGACATACGGAACGCCCGTGTAAAAGAGGCCTTAGGCTTTTTTCAAATCCTGCCTACGGAGGGACATCAGCATGGATTGCACTGCATCCCGTATGCTGTTCCTGGGGATGGGGTTCAGGCTTTATTTATAAGTCATCTTTATTATTGTGGCTGTCCATGTATTAATGTATATTAAGGGACAGACAGATATATATATATATATATATATATATATATATATATATATGTATCTTTTGAGTCATCTGCACTATTATCCCTCTACTCAGGTTATCACAGGGGGCAAATAACATTGGGATGATGGGAGTTATATGTGTGTGGACAGTTGTGACTTACACATATATTTTGTTTTTATTCATTTAGGTAATAGCCCCCCCCCCTCCCCCTTTGGGGCTTGTTACCTCAGGTCCTATATTGCCTTTTGGTGAAACATTTCCTTCCCTCCATCCTATTGCCAATAGGCATGGTTCAGTATACATCATAACAATATTTCCACTGTTGGTGTTCCAACACTGTGAAGTGGAAATAGGCTGGGATTTGTGGTTTACTTATGTTCTGGCAGAGCGCTGCAGATCGGACAATTTTACAATAAACTATGAGCAATGAGCATATATATGATTGTGGATATTTTCAAATAATGTTTTTTCTTCTATTTGGTGAATGTGCATATGTAATTTATCGCATGTGTTTATGATGTATTCTTTCTTTAAGTCTGTAGAAACAATGTAGCCATATTTATGGTTCCTGACAAAGCAACTTTTGGTTGAATCCAGTTTGTGAAACGCGTTGAACTGGCACATTATAGTTCTATCTACAGGCAATATAGTTTGTATTGATATATCTGTTTCTACACACTTCTACTTACAATTGGATGTAAAATGTTTTTAACATAATATATTGTATTTTCAAAAAAATTGTATTTTTATCTATACGAGTGCTCACCCTTCTTTGACAACTCCACACCCTATAAAGTCCTAGTGATTTGGAGAACAACCTGGAGAGGCCTTCCTGTCCCCTGTTGTTGCTCCTTGTTCTCTTTCTTGGAGGGACATCAGCAGTCATAGGGGAAAGTAGTGGACCACAAACAATCCTAGAAGAGGGTATATTATAATATAGTCATTATATCCAAGCTAGTCAGTTTGCAAATATTAGTCAAGGGTAGTATGCTTTTAAGGAAAAATATTAAACATTAAGCCTCATATTTACCTTCACTTTAATTGCAAGGTAGTGGAGACCAAATTGTGAAGCCCGAAATCAACCATATCTGAATAATACAAGTATAAGCTAATTTCTCCTCCGGGTGTAGGGACTGGCCACAGGAATTCCTATTGAGTCACTACAATAAAGGCAATAGTAAATTTACTAGTTGTGATTATCCTCTTCAAAGCAATCTGCATGTAACTTGTTGCTGATAATTACCAAAGTGTAAAATTTATTTAAAATTCTAAATTTAAAAGGGACCTTTGTTCAAGAATTGCGTCATGTATGTGGAGGAACTGCATTTAAAATCTTTACTGCTTAGATAAACATTGAACAGAAGTGTGTATATGACACCTTGGACACCAAACATAAAATCCTTTGGGAAAGGTTTATGTATTGATAAATGTGAACTTTTAATGTGTGTCATTTTTAAAGAAAATGTAATTTTCTAACTTTGTAATAAACTTTAGAATTTTTAATTACCAGTGTACAGTAGGTAGATGGGGGTAGGAGTTTTTCTCTGGAGACAGCTGAGAAGACTGCAGTCTCCTGAATGGGGGACTATATTGTCAACAATTTTTATTAAAGGATGATAGAAGATAATAATCAGTCTATGGTTGCCATATGTTTTGGAACTTAGGGAGTGTATGAGCTTGCTCACACGGGTGGCCAGGGGGCTATAAAAGGTGGATAAGCCACAATTTTATTACCCCTGGCTGCCCACTTAAACACAGAAATGCAGCCCCCCAGGTCTGTACACATCATGCAGGTGGTAGCACCGCCGAACAAGACCCATTCAAATGAATGGGGCTGTGGTGCAACGGATTTGCAACCATGTGCATAGGTCAATAAGTTTCAGTATTAATTACAGTAATAGAAAGCAGAGGGGTAATATAAGGACGCTGGATTTCAAAAGAGTAAATTTCCCTAAACTGCGCTTGCTGCTAGAAAATATCAATTGGGATAGAACCCTTCGGAACAAAGAACACGGAGGAAAAATGGGAGTGCTTCAAGAGCATACTAAACAGGGGGATTGACCAGTGCATTCCAAAGGGAAATAAATTTAAAAGAGCAAAAATAAACCCTGGGTGGCTAAACTCCAACATAAAAATGCATATTAGTGCTAAAGAAAAGGCCTTCAAAAAATACAAGACTGAGGGGTCATTGGCAGCATTTAAGCACTACAAAGAGTGTAATAAGAAATGTAAAGACGAAATCAGGGCGGCTAAAATAGAACACGAGAGACATATAGCGGAGGAGAGCAAAAAGAACCCCAAGAAGTTCTTTAAGTATATAAACAGTAAGAAAGCGAGGCCTGAACACATTGGCCCCATAAAAGATGATAAAGGAAATATGGCCACTGAGGACAGAGAAAAGGCGGAAGTGTTAAATCATTTCTTCTCTTCAGTCTTCACAAAAGAATCGGGGGGCTACACGAACCCAGCTTGTAAGGCCGAACTAAATAATACACCTCAGGAAGTGCCGCCATGGTTAACAGAAGATAGACTTAGAGCTAAACTAGAGAAACTTAACATAAGTAAATCCCCGGGACCGGATGGCTTGCACCCGAGGGTTCTTAATGAGCTCAGCCAGGTGATTGCCAGACCATTATTCTTGATCTTTAAGGATAGTTTACAGACGGGTATGGTGCCAGCTGATTGGAAAAAAGCCAACGTGGTACCAATATTTAAGAAGGGGCTGAGATATATACCGGGTAACTATAGGCCGGTCAGCCTAACATCTGTAGTCTGCAAAATTTTGGAGGGGATGTTAAGGGACCACATACAAGACTTTAGTAATGAAAACGGTATTATAAGTAGTAATCAGCATGGATTCATGAAAAATCGTTCGTGCCAAACCAATCTATTAACCTTCTACGATGAAGTGAGCAGCCACCTAGATAAAGGTAAGCCTGTGGATGTGGTGTATCTGGACTTTGCAAAGGCCTTTGACACCGTTCCCCACAAACGATTAATGTACAAACTAAGGAAGGTAGGCATGGATCAGAAGGTGAGTACCTGGATAGAGAACTGGCTCCAGGGGAGAGTACAGAGGGTGGTGATTAATGGGGAGTACTCGGATTGGGCGGGTGTGGAAAGTGGGGTCCCCCAGGGTTCTGTCCTGGGACCAATCCTGTTTAATTTGTTCATAAATGATCTAGAGGAGGGGATATCGAGTACAATCTCAGTATTTGCAGATGATACCAAACTAGGCATGCCAATATCTTCTATGCAGGATGTGGAAACCTTGCAAGCAGACCTGAACAAAATAACGGGGTGGGCAACTACATGGCAGATGAGGTTTAATGTTGATTCTGGATTCACTCCAGAAATAAAGAGATTATTCTCCCGCTCTACAAGACTCTGGTCCGGCCACATCTGGAGTATGCTGTCCAGTTCTGGGCACCGGTCCTCAGGAAGGATGTGCTGGAACTGGAGAAAGTCCAGAGAAGGGCAACAAAAATAATTAGGGGAATGGAGGACATCAGCTATGAGGAAAGACTACAAGCCCTGAACCTTTTCTCTCTGGAGAAAAGACGATTGAGGGGGGATATGATATCAATGTACAAATACTGTACTGGTGACCCGAGCATAAGGAACAAACTATTCAGAGAAAGGGGATACAATAAGGCACGTGGCCACTCACTAAAACTAGAGGAAAGGCGGTTTAACCTTAAGGTGCGTAAGGGGTTCTTCACTGTAAGAACGGTAAGGATGTAACTATGTGCAATGAACGTGGCCGCAGCGTGCTAGGTCGGCATTTTATGGGCTAAAACAGGTGAAGAGAAGGCATCATATTGCCTCCTAACCCCCTGTCAAATGCCTTTTAAAAATGGATCTATTGTGAATCACTTTACAGAGGGGCGGCAATGTTAGCAGCATGTGTGAAGGAACTCTAGAACTCTTTTAGTGGCTGTAAAGAAATGCACAAGGACTCGGAGTCAGAATTAGTTTCCCGTGCAACCCTAAAACAGCACCCTTTTATTTTAAATTAGTCATAAATAGTTTTACGTTAGATGTGTGAATCAATTAATGTGAATAAAGCCACTGGATTAGATGGCTTATACCCATGAATCCGCAAAGGACCAAGCTCAGTTATTACTAAACCATTGTTTTTTATTTCTGGAGCCATTTTACAGACTGGCTTGTTACCAACAGACTAGCATTAAGAAAATATGTCATTTAAATATAAAAAAGCTATCAAAGGTCTTCACCCAGGAACTACAGGCCTATAATTCACCATCTGTTATAGAAAAGATATTTAGGGGTTGCTAAGGGACCTCATACAAGAGTATGTGATAAAAAATAATATCATAAGTGATAGCCAGCATGGATTTATGAAAGACAGATGTGGTTAAACAAACCCACTTTCTGTTCCCAAGGAAAGAAGCAGAAATGTGTACAGGATTGCAGGATCATAGCTAAGGATGTAGGGTAATTCAGATTTACTAATGTATTTGAATCCGTTTTTCACAGACACCCAATGTATAACCTAAAATATATGAGCAAAACACAAAAATGTGCTCAGTACATTTCTTCAATACAAATCCAGAAAGCTTGTAACTTTCTGTCTGAGCTCCTAACTCTGCCTTTGTTGCACTAAAATCTAAAATCCCAAGCAGTTGATTTAGCCCTTCCCAGTTCACATCTGTGAACTGCGGAACATCTCCCCCATATTATAAGCTATTGAAAGCTAATGCAGCCACCACATCTAAGGACTGGTAAGCTGCAATATATTTTTCTTGGAACGAGATACATTTTTAAGTCTTTTGGTTCAGAACACTTAAAGTGGATGTATATCCTTTCCTATACCCAGTGAAGTGAATAGCCTCAGATGATACACAGAGATTTAACAAATCCTCCTACATAAGTTTTGCATGTATATCTGCTGTCGTTCCCTTTCTATACTCTTTGGAAAGTGCAGATCCTGTTAAAAATCTTTTTTTCCTCATTAAGCAGTGGGTGAGGAGTCTGGGCTTACACTATGTGTGAGCTGATTGGAGGAAAGGCTTATACCCCCCTCCACATAGGCAGAGGAACGATGGAACATGCAGAGCTACAGTCTGAATAGACACACATTTTCAGCTGCTGTTATCTCGTGTGTTGGAGAACTTGTCAGAAATCAATCTGCTGATCACAGAGGAACAGAGCAGCAGAAAGATCTTTTGAGAGAGATAATTAAACACTACAGATAAATGTGCCTAGGTCAAATTTTATAAATGGGGTTTACAACCACTCTAAAGCGTAATTCCACTTTTGTTGAGAAAAAACCTTCCCCATTGGATGATCTATATATATTACAAGGATTATAACAACCTTTGTTGAAGATCCCTACCTTTTGTTATTTTGAAGAAATCCCTCTGTGTTCCTCTGTACCCATGTAGGAAAGTGAGTCTAATGGAAGTGGTTTCACTATTATTAATCAGCTGTGCACCTGCAAAGCACTAATGAGGAAATCTGCTGGGCCTGCGTCCCTTTAGACATGTTCCTATTGGGAGTATCTCACCAAAAATTAAATTTTTTGTTCCAGAGGATGCCTGAATTCTGACTTGTATCTTAGTTCAGACTTCTGGGAAAATTGGTGAGTCAATCACACAAGCAGGAAGTTATGTTTCTGGGGTGTGGTCAGTATACATTCTGTGTACAGAACACCTCCAGGTAGCCATATTGCATTGCATTTTGAGAAAATTACAGCGGCTGCAGATAGAAAAGGAAAGGTATTACAATATGACTTGTGTCGCAATTGTATACACTATATTATTTTTTCTTTATTTGCTATTTTTTTTCCCACGAAAGTGGAGTTACCCTTTAAGCCTAAAAGATGGTCATAGATGGATCAAAATTTGGTCAGTTGATTTTGATTAATGTATGGTGGTCCAAGTTGGATACCTTCTTGATCAGCAGCTGCAGCCAATTGGCCACTTCAAGTTTTGTGAATGAAGGAATACTGTACATCTGTTCTTTTCTTTCATCAACCTGCTGACTGATCGAAAAAAAAAAAAAAAGCCATCTATGGTCACCTTAAGTTTGCCTAAAAAATAAATAGACAAAATAAACACAAGGGGCATTACTTAATTCAGTGTTATGTGTCCCTTGTGCTTCTGTCATCTAGTTCAGTAGAAATCTTCTTTCTCCGATGCCCCCCCACTTGCTGCTGTCAACCTTCTAGCTGAGGAGCTGTCAAATGCACTAATCAAGAGTGCCTGGCTATGCTCGCCTTTTCCATCCTGATCCTCCATTCATAGAAGCCCTACTCCAGATTCCATTAATCAAATGTGATCTATGAATAGAAGGGGTGGACCTTTCAATCCTCCGTCCCTCCTCCAATTATAGATATTTGTATAATAAAAATTTATGACAATCTGTATTTTCAAGAGCTAACAAGATACTTTTTTGTATTAAAAAAAAACACAGAGATTAGGAGAAAGAGACGTTGGTCTGCGGTCTGCCTATATACAAAGCATTTGTGCAACTCTTTTTGGACATCAGTTCACAAGTAAGATTTGATGGGACTGGAAAAATGCATTGAACAGCCAAAAAGGAGCCTGGTCATATCAGTGTTCGAATAGGGAAAGTAGCATACACCCCTATGTACCCTAAGCTCTAAATGCTTGGAAAGGCAGCAAAGGAGGGTGGATTGGTAAGTATACAGTGCTAGGGTGCAGGGTATCTGAAGCACTGTCACTGTCCTGAATAGGCAAAGCAACAGTGTCACTTTAGGATCTTGTTTGAAGCATGCCCGCATGCTGGCTATAAATAGTAAGTTTGAAATACTTTTAACACATGATGACCGTAATAATAAAGAATATAGACATAAACAAGGAATATTTAAATTCCTTTAATCTGTCACAGTAATGCACGGTAACGCACATCAAATACGTTGCTGCATTCCAATGCTATTCATTTTGAATGGCAATCCAAAACACTTTTTTTGTAGGGTCATGTGCAGTTTCAGGCACATTAGGGAATGTTGGCAGCCCATTCATTTTAAAAGGGCTGCCTTAATGCAAAACGCATTAATATGCAATAAAACATGATTTTAGGAATATTAGGGTTGTGCTGTTAGCTCATTCATTTTGAATGGGTTGCCCTAAAGCAACCTAGGATAACCCACTGCAAAGAGGGAAATGGTCCCTCGATTTATCCTGCCATCACAGGACTTCCCACGTACATGCTGTAAACATTATAAAAACTGAAATAAATGCTCTGAAATATTGGGCAGTGCAAGAGTTGAAGAAATGCAGCTTCCATCTAAGCCCTCACACACAGGCCTTTTGCTTTGTGACAGATTTCCTTGAAAAGTGTTACTATAAGTGTCTGAGACTCCTGTAGCAGAGCCAGGTGCACTGGAAACAAAGACGGTTTTAGTATGGGTGGCTTGTCTGTTATAAAGGGATAACTTGTCTTTTCCTGTCAAACATCCAGAATGAACTGTAAGACCTTCAGGGCTAAAATTCCATCAGCCTGGAGAAAACGTATTTAGGATTTTTTTTTTTTTCATTATAATGTCAATTGCTCAAATTCCCAGGTGATCATGTTTTATACAAAGTCCTGAAAAAGGGATACTATAAACAGGTTGGAATGAGAATGAGATCATGCAACCAATTTTCACTCAATTATTTTAAAATTGTGTATTGTAACAAATAATGGACTTCTTAACTGTTAAAGGGCAAGATATGTACTCTTGTGATCCTCTCCATCCTTTCTGTACTATATGGCTGCATAGAATGCAAAGGAAAGGATAGCAACATCATCTAAAGCTGCAGTTCTGAGAACCGGCAGGTTATTTAAATCCATAATTATAAATAAAAGAAATAAGATAACAATTTGCTTTTAAAGTGGTTGTAAACCTCATGCATAAAAAATGAACAAAGCACATCCCGTTACAGTATAGTGTGCACTAACCTGAATCCAAAGCACCACGTTTGGTTCCTTTCTGATCTCTCCTCTCTCTGCATGACTCACTCCTATTAGAATAAGCGGACACCACAGCCTCCCGGGAGACAGCCTGCCCCCCTCCAGCGCACAGCAGATGGCTCATCCCCTCAGCTCTATGTTTCACTCAGCCTTTGAAAGGGTATGTGTGGGGGGGGGGGGGGGGTTGTCGCATTCCTCTAATCAGCCCTCAGATTACATTCAGCACTGTGCTCTAGATCTGCAGTGTATATGACATCAGATCCCTGCCCCCTGCATTCTGCTGCTTAGAAAAATCCTTTTAACTGTGTGTTGTAGAAGTTTTACAGGACATATGGCTGCAGATAAACAGGTACAACTTATGTAGGAGGATGTATTTCATCTCTGTGTATCATCTGAAGCCAGTCACTTCATTGGATATACTGTATGTAAGGTCTTACAACCACTTTAATGAGAAATTGGGACTTGGTTTTTGCTGCTCAAAGGCTCAATTCTGGGTGGAACTTGAAAATGAAAAACAATAATAACAACAATGAGAATAGGCAATAGTCCCCTTGCACCCAGTCATGTATGCCCTTGAGGCATAACTTTCTCTATACAGCAGTACTCAGACAGATAGTGGATGGGGCAATATTAGGAGCCAATTATTTGAGCTGTATGACATGTTGATGGGGGAGAGATTAGAGTGAAGGTTATAGGGTCCCCCCACCTTATTCCCTAAAGCAAAACTCAAAATTAATAGCCCATTAAAAAACAAAATCGAGAAAGCTTTAGCTGCAATACTCAATCTGGATCTGTCACTCCACAGTACTTCTTTTCCTGGATGATGTCTGAACAAAGCTGGCTCTGTCCTTCTAGAGAGAAAGGCAGATGAAGGTATTACCAGGGGAAGTACTGTGATCTCTGTGAGAAGTAACAAATACCTGGATGCATTACATCTAGGGTTTGTTGACACCAGGTAGTTGATTTACTAAAGCGAAAATATGGATTTTTCCTACAGCTTACCTGTAAAAAACATTTCTTGGAGTACATCACGAGGCACAGAGCCATATTCATTACTATATGGGTTATACGCCACCTATAGGTGAATGGACACTGGCAACCAATCAGACAGGAAGCCCCTTTATTTAACCCCTCCTACACAGGAAGTACCTTAGTTTTGTAGCAAGCAATAGACATCCCATAAAAGAGGGGAGGGACCTCTGTGTCCTGTGATGTACTCCAAGAAATAGATTTTACAGGTAAACCATAGGAAAAATCCATATTTTGTTATCGTCCATCATGGGACACAGAGCCATATTCATTACCCTATGGGACGTCCAATAGCAATGCACCTGAAGGGGGAGGGAGACACCATAAATACTGCTATATCTACATAGCTGCCTGCAGAACTCTGCGGCCAAATGCAGACTCCTCCCAGGTCCTAACATCCACTTGATAGAATCTAGTGAACGTATGCACCGACGACCAAGTCGCGGCCTTGCAAATCTAAGCCATAGAAGCTTAATAGCAAACTGCTCAAGTGGCACCTACTCTTCTGGTAGAGTGTTCCTTTTCCAGAAAAGGTGGAACCTTCCCTTTCAAACCATACACCTGGATAATAATCTGGCAAATCCATTGAGAAATCGTAGACTAAGATGCAGCATGAACAAAAGGTCGGTCTTTTGAATCTGACCTGACCTTTTCAAGTAAATCTTGAATGCACGTATTACATAAAGAGAATGTAATACGTTTTCCGTTTCAGGATTTGGAAAGAAAGAAGGCAGTAAAATGTCCTGTTTCAAATGATAGGCAGACACCACCTTGGGCAAAAAACCTGGATGTGGACGTAGAATCACCCTATCTTAATGTAAAATCAAGAATGGCTCTTTACAAGAAAGAGCTGCTAGTGCTGATACTCTTCTGGCTGAAGTTATCACAATAAAAAAAGACCAATGTTCTGGTCAAAATAACCAGGGGAATATGCCCCATGGGCTCAAAAGGCTGTTTTTGTAAAACTGCCAGCACCAAATTTAAATCTCAAGGACCCAATGGTGGCTTCACTGGTGGAAGCATACATAATACCCCTTAAACGAAGGTTTGAGCCAAGGAATGTGAAGGGATAGGTCTCTGGAAAAAAAACGTTAAGGCTGAAATTTGACCCTTATTAGCACCTAAGTCTAATTTCATATCCAGCCCTACTTGCAAGAAGGCTAGAATTCTCCCGACAATATATTTGCGGGGATGCCATTTTCTGGCCTCACACCAGGTATTGTAAGATTTCCAGACTCTGTAATAAATGCCTCTAGAGACTGGTTTTCTAGCATTTATCAGGGTAGAAACTTCAGGGCCAGACATACCCCACTCTTTCAAAATCGAGGCTTCAATAGCCAATATGTCAAATTTAGAGACTATAAAGCAGGGTGGAATATCTGACCGTGAGGGAGCAGGTCTGGACGCAGTGGAAGAACCCAAAGCCTTGCCACTGCCAATTTTTAAATTTGTGCATACCAAAACCTCCTCAGCCATGCTGAAGCTACCAGGATTACTGGTTTCCCCTCTAGCTGGATTCTGCTTAACAGACACAGCAGCAGCTGAACCAGAGGAAAGGCGTAGATCAGGGAAAACTCCTCCCAAGGAGTCACCAAGGCATCTACTCCGACAGATGCTGTGAGTGGATTGCTGGTTCTGGACACAAATCTCATCAACTTGTTGTTGAACCTGGATGCCAATAGATCTACATCTGGGACTCCCCAGTTGGCAGATCAATGCAAAGATCTTGGGGTGTAGGGACCATTCTCCCGGAAATATCTGTTGACGACTTAGAAAGTCTGCCTGCCAGTTTTCTATTCCTGGAATGAAAACTGCTGATAGCCATGGGACAATTTTTTTCTGCCCAGGATGGGATGATTTCCACCTACTTCTGTGCTGACTGACTTTTGGTGCCTCCCTGATTGTTGAGATAGGCCACAGTTATGGCATTGTCGGATTGTACCCTCACAGGCGTCCAGTATTTTAAAGCCTGACAAACTGCTCGGATTTCCAAGACATTGATGGGAAGACTCTTTTCTACCCCAGACCACTTTCCCTGAACAGTGGCCTCCTCCAGAACTGCTCCCCAGCCGGAGAGACTGGCATCTGTAGGCACTACTTTCCAGACTACTGGAAGAAAGGAATTCCCTTTCTCCAAATTTCTGGTCATCAACCACCAACTTAGACTCTGACATACTCTTGGTACCAGAGACATGCACCAGTCTAGGGACTAGACCTTTCTGGTCCATGCTAACAGAATGTTGTTCTGTAAAGGTCTGGCAAGGAATTGAGCACAGAGAACTGCTCCAAATAAGGACACCATCTTCCCTAATAACGCCATGCAAAGACGTTCCGAAGGATACTTTTGCCTTCTTATGAATCGAACCAGATCCTTCCAATCTGTGACCTTTCTTGATAGGAAGAATATCTTTGCCTGCATTGTGTCCACAAGGAAGCCCAGATATTTCATACACTAGACCAGCTGTAATGCTGACTTTGCCAAGTTCAGAATGCAGCCCAGATGTTCTAAGTACTGAACTGTCTGCAAAACGTTCCGGCTTAGAGCCAAAGCAGATCAATCTATTAGTAATAGATCGTCTAGGTATACTATCACTGATATCCCTTGAGACCTTAGAGTGGCCAATACTGGAGCTAGGATCTTAGTGAACACTCTCAAAGCCATGGCCAACTCGAAGGGCAGGACCACAAACTGAAAACTATGGTTTTGTACTGCAAAGCGTAAAAACCTTTGATGGGCCTGAAAAATAGGCATGTGAAGGTATGCATCATTGATGTCTATGGATGCTAGAAATTACTTTCCCTGCTGGGAGGCCATGACTGATAGAATTGACTCTATTCAGGAAAGTACGAATGTTTAGAAACTGGTTCAGAGCTTTGAGATCCAGAATAGGCCCCACGTCTCCATTCGGCTTGGGGACTACGAAAAGGTTTGAGTAAAAACCCCTGAATCTTTTGTTCTCTGGAACCTCTGTAATCACTCTTTGAGACCTTAAATGGTCCAGAGCCCAAAAAAAAGATCTTCTTTTCAGAGGATCTGCAGGTATGTTTGATTTTACAAATTGAGGATGCGGGAGCACCCGAAATTCCAGTTTGTATCCCTTCGAGATAGTGGAAAACACCCAGTTGTCCTGAATTATTTCTACCCAGACCTTCGAGAACCGTAGCAGCCTTCCCTCCACCCAATTGAGTGGGGGCGCCCCTTCACAAGATAGGCTTAGAGGTAGACTTGGTAGATCTCTGGGCCCAGGGTTTCTTTTGCCCTTGCCCTAAAGGCTTCGCTCTAGATCCAGATGGCTGGGGCCGTCGCACCTGCCTGGGATTTGAAGCACTGGGAGTCAGTGCTGGGAATCTTAAAAGAAGGAGGTTTGCTTTTCCTCTTAACTGATAGCAATGCACTCTTTCCCCCTGAAATCTTTAGGATATATTTATCCAGATTATCACCAACTAGGCGTTCACCATGAAAGGGAAAGTCAGCCAGTAACTTTTTACACAGTAGTTCTGCAGACCAGCTTTTTGCCAAAGCATTCTGCGCATATGCACTGTAAAAAGAGCAAACCGTGACATTTGTTGTATGGAGTCTTTAGGAGCATCCACTGTAAAACATAAAGTGCGAAGTAGATCTGTCAAACCTTCCACAGACTCTCCTTGAGAAGGAACCATCCTGGAAACTCGCGTAATACGGTCTTTTAAAGACTGACAAACTCCTATAGCTGCTACTGCTGGTTGTATCACAGACCCTGCAACAGCAAAGGAGGCCTTTAGTAAAGGTTCCAACTTCTTATCAGCTGGATTTTTAAAAACCTGGGCATTATCCAGAGGGCAAGTTAAACT
Source organism: Pelophylax lessonae (assembly GCF_965119305.1). Classification (NCBI taxonomy): domain Eukaryota; kingdom Metazoa; phylum Chordata; class Amphibia; order Anura; family Ranidae; genus Pelophylax; species Pelophylax lessonae. The sequence continues at coordinate 614,628,579 of NC_138770.1, forward strand.
TTTGTTAACAGAAGAAATGGAAGCATCCACGGAAAGTATACTCCGTGTTCTTGTGAATTTTTCTTCCATAGGATACAATAGTGAAAACCTTTTGGGAGGAACAGAAATCCTATCAGGATGGTCCCAATCATTATACATTTCTTGCTCCAAGAGCGGATGAAAGGGAAAAGCCTGAAGACTATGAGGAGGGCGCAATGAGCCTAGAAAGGAAAAAGAGACTTCAGACATCTCTAAGGGAGATCATTCGTATCCAAACCGGACCATTTCAGTGCGAGACTGAATCAACAATCTCTGGGATTGAGAGGCTGAGTATGACTCCTCTGCCCAATCCTGAACTGCCTCAGGGGGCGTGGCTCAGGTGAGGGGGATCTATCACCTTTCCTCCCTCCCTGTGTTGCTGCAAACATGCAATCTTACCCTTAAGGCTGGCCAATGCCAAATTGTCCTTGGTGACCTATGTTGTGGCAGAAGCACTAGATGTGGCTACTATGCCTGACAACTGTAATGGCTCAGATTGGCTAGTCTCCTCTGGCCCTTCAGGGGAGGTAAACACAGAGGAAGCATGACTAGGATATTCAAGTTTTGTCGACGACACCCCAGTGCTCCTTCCAGCTGTGCCCTCCCACTCCTCTTTTGGGAGGACATTGTTCTTGAGCAAGATAAACTTGAGGTACTAACCTTTGTGTACTCAAGGCTGGTGCCAAGCTATACAGCTTCTCACACACAGCACTGATTATCCCAAAGTAACAGAACCAGACCGTGACTGTAAATATGCACCCACAGTGACTCACGCAAGCCAACTGCTGCTGCTCTGTGTCCCCTCCATTCCTCTGACAGAGGCTTGCGTGCTGGAAAGACTTCCTTAAGAAATCGCTCCGTTTGCGCTTGTACTGCACATGCACGACATGCTACTTGACTTTCACATGCACTCCAATCGTGTCATGACACGCCCCTCCTGGCTTCATGCGTATGCTTGTGCTTAAATGGCGAATATTGGCACCCACAGGCGATCCTTCACCACAGACACGCCACTGAAGGAGTTGCATTGACGGTGCTTTCCGAGGAGATGAACGCAAGGGCGCTTTCGCGCCAAGGTGAATATCTGTACGCCAAACATAGGGTGAGAGCATATTAAGCAAAAAAAGTGAGTTTTTTCACAGCTTGTACACCTTACAGGTGATCGGCACATATGCAATATGTTTACGCAAACAAGATGTGCTTTGACACAGCTAATACATCTATTATCTCTTTATAGAGACCAACATGGCACACAGCATCTGTTATCTTTTAAAGGGAACAGTGCATAAAAATATTTTTACAAATATTTTTAAAGTGGACTTACCAGTCCTGCCGCAGAATTCTGTCTTGTAACAAGAATCTAATCTTCACCCATCACAGTGAGTTTCTGTCACTTGTCGACCTTTAAGGACTGGGTCCCCTTTGTTTTCGAGGGGCCACTCCCTTGGACCTGTAGAGCACCCTGCCGGAGCGCCTTTAGCATTGGTTTTACCAAGGGTCTGGATCCCAGGGTCCAGTGCCTTAAAAGGACAACATTACAGGCAAAACCACGTATCTCCTTTCCTGAGGCTCAGGTACCATCCTTTTAGTCTTTGACTCTTTTGGATGGATCTGATTGCTAACCCCTTAGATTCAGAGATCTTTGATTGGGGATTGTAGCATAATATTTCTTTCTTCTTCTTTGAAAATACATAAAAATGTGGAGAGCTTCTTCACTGTGACCATCACCTTTAAGACACTGGCGAAAAAACTGGGGTACTTCCTGTGTAGGAGGGGTTATGTAGGGGGATTTCCTGTCTGATTGGTTGCCAGTGTCCATTCACCTATATGTGGCATATAACCCATATGATAATGAATATGGCTCTGTGTCCCATGATGTACAATAAAGAAATAGGGTGTTCACTGTACAAGAAAATTTGCCCAAAAGCTTAGTGAATGTAGTAGTTTTACTTTGCAAAGAATACTCAATTACATGCAAGGAGCATGAAAAAAATGGCATGTTTGCTTGCCCTCTATTGGATGATAGAGGTCAGCAGAGCTACTAAAGGCCCATTTGCTTTTAGCAAATCATTGCAAGGTGTTTTGAGATACACTGAGCATTGATCAAGGCAGATTCAACGCATGGACACATGTCTACATTTTTACGCAATGCACAAAAATGTTAACATACCTCAGTGCCTTGCAATGCATCAAGATGAAGGAAGTGTCAATTAGGTTTAAAAAAATAAAAAAGTAAACACTGTGATGGATTTTAATAACATATTGCACTACCACTACGCAACATACATCAGTGCAAATGCGTTATAGGAACCATTATATGCACCCTCTGTTGAGCCCTTTTGCAAACTCTTAAAATAAAATTTTAAAAAATGTTTATATATATATATATATATATATATATATATATATATATATATATATATATATATATATATATATATATTGTATATAATACTAGGTCCACGTTGAGAGTTTCAAGAGAAGAAAAATCTACAGGTGAAATGGGGAATCCCTTTAAACATGAATGTCATTGTGCAAAGGTTGTATAGCAAGCAGGACAGAGCACCCCACCCCCTCATAGAGTTTCCAGAGCCTCTGCACAGAAGGGAGTGACATTGTTAAACGAAGGAAGGAAGGAACTGTAGGCTTACCTCCGCTGATGACCTTTCAATGACAACACACTCAACGACACCCAAGAGCAATTGCAGCGAGCGGCCTTTCCTGTACTCCTCCAAATAAGCTGCATCTCCAGATAAAACTTTCTAACAAGCTTTGAGTCCTTGGATTACTTCATCGCTTTTCTCCAATCTGGCAAAGACAGGAAACAATAAAACAAAATGGTCTTCAGATGATTTTTTTATTATTTCCATCGCCACTTCAAGGAAGATGTCAAACGATTCGGAAGTAACAGGACAATTCATCATAAAAGGATGTATTTATTTGGGATGCTGGCGAAGAAAAGAAAATGTGCTGTTAAAAAGCTTAATTGACAATAATTTGGGCATTTTATATGCGTTGTTATTTTTAGTCTGTCCAATATAAAAATACAACAATACAAACTAGAACACAACAATAAAGTCGTGGCTCGTTAAAGTCCAAATTAGAAAAATGGTTTTAATTAATTCTATTGTATGCTGAGTGGAGTTTCTGTGTGTTAATATTATTATTAATATTATTATTATTAATATTACTATTAAAATCTTGTTAAAAACAAAACAGTGTTCACATGATATTTTATTATTTCCTTCACCTCTTCAAGGAAGATGGCAAAGTTTGGAAAGTAACAGGAAAATTCATCATAAAATGACGTATTTATTTGGGGCGTTTGCAGTGAGAAGAGGAAGCATTGCTCAAAGGTTGATTGACAATCTCTTTAACTAACAAACATGCATTATAGCTGGCCTTGTGTTCTTCACCTATAACAGCCCCCTTTCCCATAAGACAAGTAGGCCTACTGGTACTCGTTTGTCCTCAGGTATTATAAAAAATGCTATAGTGCCTGGCTATCTCACCAGGGCAGGCATGAGCTAAGCACAGCAAATAAGTACTTGCAGTTGGCAGACGGAAAGAGTGGTCCACTGGTAGTCCAGGTTCAAGGCAGGCAATGTTCAGAAAGTAGTCAGGGTCAAATCCATGGTAAAAAGGCAGGCAGTGTTCAGAGAGTAGTCCAGGTTCAATATGAGGTCCATAACATGGGAATCCAAACCAGCAGGTAGTGCAGGGATCAGGTGAAGGTACAGGAAAAGGGCAGGCAAATAGGGAGCTTGAAACACATGTTGCAAACACTATCACAAGCATGGCACTAAGAGCCGGTTCACACTATTACAACTTGCCAGGCGACTTGGTCAGCCTGGCAAGTCGCGCACCGTCGGGTCCATTGAGTAGTACAGGACCGGTTCTAATAGGAGTGACACAAGTCGCTCCGACTTAGAAAAAGGGTTCTGTACTACTTCGGGGCGACCTGGAGGCGACTTGCATAGACATTCATTAGATGAAGTCCGTGCAAGTCGCGCCGAAGTCGCGGTGCACGCGACTTCACAGGTCGCCCCCAAAGTCGGAGCGAACCTAATGTGAACGGGGACTAAGGGTTGGCAGGCTTAAAACAGGTTTGGTCTCCACCCAGAGGCTGTGTATACTTCAGTCGCCATCGCCCTGCAGATGGACAGCCAGACAGGGAGAGTGCAGCTCCGCTAAAACCAGGATGCTGAAAAATGACCAGCAGCTGCCATGGAAAAGGAGCGTTACATGGTCCTGACAGATCCAAACGGGAACACAACAATAAAACCATGCTTTGTTAAAGTCCAAATTAGAAAAATGATTTTAATTAATTATATTGTATACCAATTACAGTTTATGGCTTCTGTTATTATTATTAATATTATTATTATTGGTATTATTATTTTTAAAGTCTTGTTAAAAAGTAACAGGACAATTCCTTATAAAGGGACGTAATTACTTGGAGTGTTGGCAGGGAGAAGAGGAAGCACTGTTCAAAGCTTGATAAACAATGTCTTTAGCATTTTAAATGCATTTTTTTTATAGCAATACAACAGCACAGATTAGAACGCAACATTTAAGCCATATCTCAGTAAAGTCCAAAACTGCAAAATTCATTCTCTGGTAATTTATATACTGATTAGAGTTTTTGTGCTTTATTATTATTATTATTATTATTATTATTATTATTATTATTATGTTAATATTATTATTGTTATTGCTTTTATTAAAAAGCCTTGTAAAAAACAAAATTGTGTTCATGTTATATTTTATTTTTTACATGACTACAGTACTTAAGTGGGGATGTCAAAGGATCAGGACCAGCGCTTTTTTCTCAGAGAATAGGTGCAGGAACTCCCCCTTTCTGAATTACCCTTGTCTCCACCCCTACCCTCCTCCTTGCACCTTTCCTTGGTTCCAACCCCTTCCCACCTCCTAGTACTGCCCCTTTTAGAGAATACTGAACCAAGTATTATTTTGTGGTACTAGGTAATTTGTATGGAATTTGTTAATAATACCAAGAATAGCAGTATAATAGATCCCCTGCAGCCAACAACCTAAGGCGCCCTCAGCAACAGATCCCACTATAGATCCCACTAGCAACAATGGACCACCCACAGCAAAATACCCCCAGCAACAATAGACCCCCAGCAGCAACAACAGATCTCCCCGTACACAGCATCATTAGAAGCCTGACACAATGGACTGCTCCCTCAACAGAAAATCCCTCCCAGCACCAACTGACCCCCCAGCAACATAAGACCAAACCCAGCAACAATAGAGCTGCCACAAGCAACAATAGACCCCCCCCCCAGTAAAAATAGATCCCTTCCAGAAATAATAGGTCCCCCAGCAGCAACAGTAGACCGCCCCAGCAACAATAAACCCCCACAAAATGATATCCACTTAAGGAAACATTAGATCCATCAATAGACACTGTAGCAAACCCAGCACCCCTTTCTATTACATACATTCAGGGCTGAAGGTCCAGGAACTGCGTTCCCCCCACATTCCCGCTAACAAAAAAAAGCCCTGATCAGGACAATTAATCATAAAAGGATGTATTTATTTGGGGTGTTGGTGGGGAGAAGAAGAAGTATTATAAAAAAGCCTGATTAATAATTTCTTTAGCATTTTAAATGTATTTTTATTTTTAGCCTGTTCAATATAACAATACAACAATACAAAACACTTTTAACGAGACAACAATAAAGCCATGTCTCGTTAAAAGTCCAAAATTGCAAAATAGTTTTATTTAATTCTCTTGTATAGTGATTTTAGTTTCTGCATTCTTTGATTACTATTAGTAGTAGTAAGGTCTTGTTAAAAACAAAATGGTCTTCAGATTTTATTATTTTTACTGCCACTTCCAGGAAGATGTCAACCGATTTAAAAGTAACTGAACAATTCATCATACAAGGATGTATTTATTTGCAACATTGGTGGGGAGAAGAGGATGCATTGTTAAAAGCTTGATTAACAATCTAATTAGCATTTCCTACATTTTTTATTTATGATATACTTTTAGGCAATATAACAATACCACAATGCAAACTATAACACAACAATAAAGCCATGCCTCTTTAAAGTCCAAAATTGTAAACTGTCTCTTGCATACTGATTGGACTTTCTGCTTTCTGTTATTATTATTTTTTTTTCTGGTATCTGGATCTGGACCAATAAACTTGGTCATTGCACCATATCCCCAATAGTTTAATATAAACACTATTGCAACAAAATTCTTTTGTATTATTACAAAAAATCATATAAAATTATAAAATATAATAACACATGAAAAATGCTTTAGGAGATTTTTTATGGTTTTTGTAATAATGAAAAAAGACGGTTTTATGAATTGTGTAATTTATCACTATAGCACCTGAAAAGTTCCAGGAATTTTGTTCTTTTTTTTTTTTTTACAAATAACACCAAGTTAAAGGCTGACTTTACTATTATTGAAGAGAAGGTTGTTAAACACGTACACTCCCTTTCTAGGCACTTTAACCTTTTCTTCCTAAAGAATGATAAAAGTCGAGGAGTTTTACTAAGCTTGCCCATTGTCCTTTAAGGTCTTGTTTAACGACATCATGGTGTGCTGTTACCATAGTAACCATTTAGAGGTAAACTTTGTTGGGGTCAGCTGCAGTCACTGGTTGCTAGGGGATACCAAGGACCTTTGTTCTTTGTATCTTGTTCTTCCATAAATCTCTTTGTCTGCATTAAACATTGCCCGTTGACAAATAATAAATGGTAGTGTCCTTTAAGCCCTCTTCTAATTATCTTGTAATTCATGACCCTAAATTTGTACACAGCTTGACCCTCCTCTCAATGAGTCGTGTGCAGTTTAACTAATATTTCTCCAACAAAGTCATTTTTCACCAACCCTTGTTGATGTGATGGCCACCAAGCATGCCATAGAAGAGACCACAAGGCTTACTAATTAGAAATGTTTAAGTGTCAGGCTTCAGCTCCTTATAAAGGAAAAGGGCACTAAAGTCGGCCATACACTAGCAGATTTCCAAACAAATGTTCATGTGAACACTCCTACAACATTTCTTGAGAAAGGTTGCTCGAAAGTACTTCGAAATTGTGTTTCCTTTTAAATTCAATTTTGAAATCATTTTTCCCCACTTGTCGACCGCCCGCGCAAATTTACTGTGGCAGGGCGGCACGGCTGCGCATAATCACGTACAGTACAGCCACGATCACACTAGACACAGCCTGAGCCAGACTGCTGAAGGAGTGGGCTCGATCACCGCCGTTGTCCCGCGATCTTCAGAGAAACTGACAGGAGAGCCGCCTGCCTATGTAAACAAAGCAGACGGCTCTTCTGTCAGACAGGCACACAGAGATCAATTGTTTCAGCTTAGCTGAAACACCAATCTCTGTGTGCCTGTCACAGAGCCCCCCCCCCCCCAAAGTTAGCAAGCACATTTAGGAGCACACTTACCCCCTTGATCACCCCCAGTATTAACCCTTTCCCTGCCAGTGTCATTTATTCAGTAAAGGTGCATATTATTTAGCACTGATTACTGTATTAATGTCACTGGTCCCCAAAAAGTGTAAAAAATGTCAGTTAGGGGTCTGTCTGCCGCAGTCCCACTTAAAATCGCTGATTGCCGCCATTACTAATAAAAAATAAATTAATTCATTCATTAAAAGTCCAAAAATCTATCCCAAAGTTTGTAAACGCTATAACTTTTGCGCAAACCAATTAAAATTCGCTTTTTGGGATATTTTTTTTTACCAAAAATATGTAGCAGAATAGAAAATTGGCCAAAACTGATAAAAAAAATGAATTTTTAATTTTTTTTTTTTTATTGGGAATGTTTTATAGCAGAAAGTAAATAATATTGTGTTTCACAGAGGTGATCACATACCACCAAAAAAGCACTATTTGTGGGAAAAAAAGGACATCAATTGTATTTTGGTAAAGCGTCGCATGACGCAATTGTTAGTTAAAGTAACGCAGTGCCGAATCACAAAAAATCTGCCTGGTCATTAAGGGGGTAAAACCGTCTGGAGCTGAACTGGTTAATTTCTGGAATGAAAAAAAAAAAAAATCTTATTACTGTGGTCAAAAACCAATGTTGATTTGACCCTAGTAAAGATTGAATGAGTGTTCTTAAAAAGAAAAATTTGGAGCAAAAAGTTTACTAATTGTATGGCCAGCTTAACATTAGCCATGGCTAATAAAATATAATCCCACTATTGGAAATAATTTGAATGAAATATACAATATATGCAAGCTTTTCTGTAAAAAGTAGATGTAAACCCATGTTGATGTGATTTGTATTCTCTTTAACTCTGCAGCATTAATTAAAAATATTGGGTTATCCTGCCACAAGGGACCTTGGTATTGTACTTCCTGTCATGGGGTGACAACTGCCTCCCAATTGTGCTCCAGCATTGCCATTCTGTCTTAAACGTTCCTGATAGAGACTACAAGTAGACATGCAATATACAAGCATGGCCCAATGTTAACAATATCAGAAAGCCGCTCCAGAGCATTGATGTGCAGCCAACGCTGGAGAGTGCATATAGACAGGAAGCGTATTTTAGGAAGGAAAAAAAAAATGAGTGCCAATCCCTCCACTGGCTTTCACTTACCCAACAAATAAAATTCCTTGCAACAACCTAAAAAGCCACCCACAATTCTGCCCTGAGCTACATCATTAATCTCATCTTAAAATAGCACCCAAACCATCATCTTCTCTCCTCCCAAGACCTCTTGCTCTCTAGTGCAGCACTACTGCCTCAGGAACCACTGGTAATGATGGGCCCCCTGTTCTGCCATGACTCTATAGGCTGTTCAGTCCCCACCAACACACCTGATTATTAGTTGTTAGCTGCTCACAACTGTGTAACTTTAAGCGTTTTTATGCTACCATTCTATGATAGTATACAGTAAATCATGAGAAACTTGAGAATTAATGAGATGAATGTATTATTAAAGGGTAAGCAAATGCAATGTATAGAACAAATAAACAAGACAACAAAATGCATTATATAGGCTGATGGCAGGTTGGTTTAAACTGCGACCTTTAACGTATGCCACAATAAGGCTAACCCTATTACACTAGTCAATACAGTGTCAGTAAGAATAGCATCAACCATGAAAGCATGAATGCCATAAAATAAACCTCATTGTAATTCTTAGCAAGAGCTACTCAAACAGCATTCCTGAGTGTACTTTATGTATACAGCCATTTAGTGGGTGGGTGTATACATTTCTAACAAAGAGCTACCCCTAAATGTGACTGCAAAGTACCTGGCACCTTACTGTCAGTGTTGGCTGGCTTTCGTTGGGGCCCTTATGTAGGTGTAGCTGTCCCTTTAAGAGTGTGCAAACAGATGGTTAGGGGGCTGCTAAATAAGAAGCAGTCTCCAATGGCAGTAACTGTATGCATCAAAGGATTGAACTTGGCAGTTCTGCTCACCACTCTTGGCGTGCAACCAGGCCAGTCTCATACATTTGGCGGTCCGTTGTCTCAGAAGTCTCAGTCCTCACAATCAGGTCTCCTACAAGGCTCAGTCCCAGCGTTCATACTCTCATCAGCTCTGTCAGGGTCTGCCTTCTGAAGAGATGAGAGCAGCGGGTCTGTGTCTCACAGTCCGCATCACCAGAGGTTCTCTGTGACTCAATCCTCAGCCTCTCTGGACACAGCAAACAATTCCAGTCCCGACAGGCTCTCTCCTAGAGCAGGCATGCACAGCACCAGGTCCACACAGTCTGACTTCCCCCATTGTGGTCCTGGTGTCCTTCGCAGACCCCAGCAGCAAGTCTACACTTGTGTTCTCCCCACGCTGTTCTCCCCCAGATCAAAGCACATGTGCCTGGGAACAAGTTATATGTCTTCTTCTCTGTATGACAGGAATTGTGGGTCTGTAGTTCTGCAGCCATTAGCCTTCTTTCACTTGTACTTATCAGCGCCCCTTAAAGGACTACATACCCCATGATCCTTAGTATCTGCCTGGCAATTTTCTCCTTCCCCCTGATTGGCTCAAGCACACAGTCGCCGGGGGGGGGGGGGGGCAGGAGTGGTAGGTTTTCCATAGAGCCCACTCTGATGCTTCACAGCAAGAAAGTGAGAGGAGCGAGCCAGCTGCAGCACACCCTGGCACTCCACTCAGCCACAGTTTTCCAAAAGGAGAACGAGGGGGGGGGGATACAGCCCACTATGTCATTGTTCAGCACAACCGCTCTGTACACAGCAGCGGCACCAGCAGCAAGGGGGGGGGGGAATCACACAGGCTGCACCTGGCTACATAAGCCTCCCTGCCACCTCCTCAAATGCTTGCCTACAGAACTTCCACAGAGTCTCTCCCATCTTCTGGAACTCCCCACCCCAATCTGTCTGACTGCTCCCTTCTGTCCAACTTTAGATGTTTACTGAAAACTTTTATTTATTATTATAACACAGACTGATTAGGTGGTCATAATGAAGGCAGACTCTCCACTTTAGTAGTTAAATTGATAGAAGTGAAGGCTAGCCAACATCAGTGAGTATCTTTAATAAAGAGTACAGTAAATATTAGTGATAAAGTTTGCTAGAAAGCTTGGAATGTATATTTCTTACCTGCTGGATTTTTTGTTTTGTTTTGCTGAGCACACAACCCCCTGAATCACCCAGACATTATACAATGACTCACTGAGTGAATGAATTCTGTAATCTCTTTGTGAATACATAGACACTTGCATATTTGCTAAACCCTGACTAAGTAATATGTTATATGACTGCTAAACTTAGTACATATTGCCAATGCCTAGAGAAACATACAGATGGTAACAGACATAAACATTACGGTAAGCCTAAATGATGTATAGAAGGTACTCTTGCGCTATCATACAAGTGTAGTCAGATAATCAACTGCCGCATGCACTGATCAGCAAATCCTAAACCGAAACACAACATGTAATAAAATACTAGTGCTGCGCTATTAAATGACAACTAATATAAGTGTAAAAAAAAATAAATGCATCCGTGACATAATAATACATATACATATAACAATGTAAGAGTGTGGAAGATAAATGGTGAATAAACATCAAATGATATACATCAAAATATATAACCATGCAATAAGTGGGTAATATATCAAACAAGGCAGTAGATTGCAGTAAATTAGTGACCCGTAGGTCCACACTCAAATCATCCATCAAGAGTCATATAGAAATCATAAAGTGATCAATATGTGTCCATCAGTGACAACACAAAAACTCAAAAAAATGTTCATAAGCAAAACAGTGGAGTAGTGGACTCCAGAAGTAGGTCCGTGTAGAATCCCAACAGCAAATATACAAGTGACTGATGTCTCAATTATCCAATGTGATGACACCTCTGTGTGCTATTCCCACATCTTATAGCTGTAAGGTTACAGCATTGGGTAGATAATAATGAGCTGGACAGGCTTAACTCTCCAGGTGCCTCCGGGGGGGTCTTCTGGGGTGGTCTTAGATAGGCAGCCTATCTTCTGGATGGTCATCATCTATGGTAGATGATGTTTGGTCAGCAGTGGTCCGATGGATAGTCCGGATATCACCTCCGTATGGATGGTGCATGAAAGAAGGAAGGGTCTCTGGTCTGTGTATCACCTTTAGGCACCTGCAAAGTTACCCTGTCCAGCTCAGTATTGTCTACCCAATGCTGTAACCTTACAATGGTACGCCTAGCTATCACCATATGGGCACTCACAAAGTCTATATTCTATGAATGAATTTTATAGTGGGTATAGCCGACTTTCCAAAGTTCGATTTTTAAAGTAGAACTCCAGACAAACATAACAAGATAAAAACAAATAGTACAATAAAGGATATAATGACAAAAAAAAAACAGCATTTGCTGCAAACTTCCACTTAACTCCACAGATTTACAGTGCAGTACTTTTTTGACCACAAAATGTCCTCAGTCTGATGGCCAGCATCATTCAATCCACTTCCTCTGAGCCCAGGTTGTTCTGTACCACATTTGCCTGTGACTGGACTGTATAATGAGAAGCAGCACAGTGATAAGCTCATCTCTCTGTCGCTTTGCTTTCTCTTCCTATCAGCATGCCTCTGGTCAGCACATGAAGAGATTGGTTTCTTGTACTGCTTCTTCCGCTCACTCCAGCTCTGCTGTACAGAGAGTACAATATATAAAACATAAAATAAAATAAAAAAAATAAAATAATTGTAATTATTTTATTTTTATTTTATTTTATTTTATATTTTAGAGAGTACAATATGCTGATCCCCAAGCAAATCAATGTACTTACACTGAATTTAAATATTGTATTATATGTATTAATGAATACAAAATTAGCCCTACCCCCCACCCCCCATAGGAGTTGCAAATATTAGGGTTCCCCACTGCCACACAGCCGGTCACAGGATTTTCAACATGCATCCAGACACAGGAAAACAGCCCTTGAGTTTTGTTTTGTTGTTTTATTAGGGGGGTTATAACTTGGATAGGGATAGGGATTTATGGGATGCCCACTTGACAAACAACAATAGATCGAGGGACAACTTCTATTTATAGCTCCACTTCTGCAGAAATTGCTAGCCCACCTGGCTGCCTCCTCAGCAGCCCACCTGACTGACCTTCCGGAGATCTCCTAAGACCAAAGACTGAAGCACAATGATGTCTTCAAAAGAGACTTGCTACATGTGGCATTCTTCCCTCTTGTCAGCCCTTGAGCAGTGCTGAATTGCAAAAAATGTTAAAAACAAACAAAAAATATATAAAACTATTTAAAGTTGATCTATAAAAGGTTCACAGTTGATCATGCAGAAATTAAAGCCAGCCTGTATCATTACCCATTATTATCCACGGGTCAGCTTAGTAGACCCATAGTTTTATAGATGTTACATTCAATAACTTATGTAGCAGAATTTCCAGCCTTTGTGCTGGATGTGGGTCTGCCTGGGTTACCGCTAACAACAACAGCACATTTAAGCATGTTCTCCAAGTGTGAGCACTGAGACAATGACCAGTCCAGTATCTTTGGGTTTTTATATTTATTGAGAACTTGGATGCGAGAAGGGATGAGTGGGATACTCCGTTGGCTCAACTATGCACAGTCTTCTAGGGACAACTGAAAAATGCTTGTTGGCGCTGATTTGATGCCGGTCAACGCCGGATAATGCTGGTTAACGCTGGCCTGCTGCCTATTAACTCTAAACTGACTTCCAATCACCTACTTGTGACTCAAAGTCCTTGTTGAAGCTCCTTTTGGCGCTCCTTGCTGAGATAGCTACTTTATCACTGCTGCACTGCTGAACACTTGTACGCTTCAAGGCCCGCACCGGCACCCTCTCTCACACACTTATCTTCAGGGCTTAGACACTGGCACCCCTTTTTCTAAGCCCTCTCTACTGGTTAGCAGGCTCCCAGATCCCTCTGACCTTCTGGAGTGGTCCCCTCTCCTAGGCAGACCCTGGGGCAGTTTACAGTACTCACGACACTGCTTTCCTGGAAACCTCTCCCCAGCAGCTCCACTCAGTCCACAGCACACTGGATCCCTCTCTGCAGCTCAGCTCAACCCTCCATCCTCTAGACCGACTGCCCAGGACACTTTCCTCATGCTGACAGGAGGAGAGACACCCGTCACCCCCCTCCTGGGACTCTGCTTCCCGCCCAAAGACGTTCTGTCATGTGCTCCCCTCAGACTTATACCCCCCCCCCCCCAGGATGCATTGTGGCAAATTCTGCCCTCTGGGATAGATACAAGCCCTTGTGTGCTATTGGTCAGGTTTCCTCCACTGTGCAATAAGAGCCCTCATTGGACATAGTGAGGAGACTCCCCAAGCTCAACAGGCACACCTGGAAAACACATGACAGCCTGCTGAACAATCAGACCCCCCCTGATAAGCAGACAGGGCCTCCCTTATAGTTTTCCTAGCACCTACCTAGGAGGGTGCTACACTTATTAGTAGCTGAGAATCACAGTGCAGTAAGGATTGCATTCATTCGACACATTTTGTAATGACCCATCTGCTTCTTCAGGAAAATAAGAATTGAAATATATATGCATTGTTTTCACACAAATAGAGCTTTCATTTGGGGGTATTTAATCACCACTTGTTTATGTTTTATTTTTTATTATATAAATGACAAAACACTGAAAATTTTGAAAAAACAATATTTTCTACTTTCTGTTATAAAAGTTATAAAACATATCTAATAAAATCTAATTTCTTCATAAATTTAGGCCAAATAGTATTCGGGTATATGTCTTTGGAAAAAATAAAACAGTTTTTCAGGACACTATATTACTGGGGACACTAGATTAGTTCTGATCATGATCAAGATACTGACAGTATACTGGTAATGTCGGCGATCAGCAACTTATAGTGTGGTGGGCAATCTAGTGCTAACTGACACTGACTGGGAGGGAGTGAACTGACTAATTGACATTGTTAGTGACACTAATACAGTGATCAGTGATAATACTGTACATTGTACTAATGATGCTGGCTGGGAAGGGGTTAAGATCCAGGGGCAATCAAGAAGGTCGCACCAGCCTAGCACATTATCCTCAATAATAGGCTTTATTAGTTAAAAGAGTTTATACTCACAAACAAATGTTATAGAACAGCATATCCAATCCGAACATCTGGAACAATCAATATCTGTAACCACTGTCCTCAATAGATGATGGCTGACGCGTTTCAAGGCTAAGCCCCTTCTTCGGAGCCAGCTGGCCATGTCTAGACCACTCATTTTTTTATAACATTTGTTTGCGAATATAAACTTTTTTAATGAATAAAGCCTATTATTGAGGATAATGCGTTAGGCCGGTGTGCCCTTTGTTTGTTTTTGATTTTAGTGCCTTCGGACAACCTCAGTCTTATAGGGCAGCAAGGCCGTAGCCATTTGGGAAGCCAAGTGTGAGTTCCACGGAACGAACTAGACAGGGGACCTTGTTTCTGAGCGCAGGAGAAAGGTGCTACAGCATCGCAATTTTGTCTTGGAGCAATCAAGAAGGTAACTGTGTGTATAACAAGTGTAATATGTGCTGCTTTTTCTCCCTGAAATCAGAGTTGATTGCAGGGAGAAGAAACAGACAGATCGCTGTCTGTGCACAGTCCGGATCTGCTGACAAACTCCTGCTGTGTCCAAACACAGCACAGGTCAGCAGGGGGCGTGCACGTGCATGGCCCCAAACCAAGAGGTACACTGTGGTGTACGAGTACGTTGCGGCACCTGGCTTTGCCGTCTGCTTGCAGGACATCTACTTTGAGTGGGATGGCAAGAGGTTAAAAAAATGTCATTAGCATGTTAATTAGGGGGAAGGCAAAATACAAGCAGATTAAACTTCAGCTTTAACCGCTTTACGACCGCCTGCCGCAGTTATACTGCAGCAGGCAGCAGCTCCTGGGCAAACTGACTTAGCTATATGTCGGTCACGCTCAGGAGGCTAGGGGGTGAGCACTCCCGCCCCCGCTCGTCAGTGGGGAAGCCAAAGCAGTAGGCAGGCGGCTCCGATTGCCGCCTGACACCCGCGATCGTTCCCTGCTGAGAGAGAAGAACGGTCGGCTGTTGTAAATACAGCTGACCATTCTTCTCCCTGGAATGATCACAGAGCCCCTGTGATCCTTCTATATAGGATCACATGTCTCTATGGTAATTTCACAAGCCACGCCCCCCACAGTTAGAATCACTCCCCTAGGCTTACAATTAACCTCTTGATCACCCACACTGTTAACCCCTTCCCTGCCAGTGTCATTATTACAGTAACAGTGCATATTTTTAGCACTGATTACTGTAGTAATGTCACTGGTCCCCCCAAAAGTGTCAAAAATATCAGTCAGGGGTCCGATCTGTCTGCCGCAATGTTGCAGTCCCGCAAAAAATTGCAGATTGCCGCCATTACTAGTAAAAAAAAAAAAAAAAAACAATAAAAATGACATAAATCTTTCCTGTAGTTAGTAGACGCGATAACTTTTGTGCAAACCAATCAAAACATGCTTATTGCGATTTTTTTTACCAAACATATGTAGCAGAAAACAAATTGTCCTAAAATGTTAAAACATTTTGATTTTTACATTTTTTTTGGGAATGTTATATAGCAAAATGTGAAAAATATTGGGGTTTTTTTCAGAATTGTTGCACTTTTTTGTTTATAGCACAAAAAATTAAAATCGCAGAGGTGATCAAATTCCACCAAAAGAAAACTCTATTCATGGGAAAAAACGGACATCAATTTTGTTTAGGTACAGCCTCGCACGACCGCCTAATTGTCCGTTAAAGTAGCGCAGTGCCGAATCGCAAAATAGGGCCTGGTCATTAAGGGGGTGAATCCTTCCGGTCCAGAAGTGGTTAAAAAAGCATGCTGATTCCCACAAAGACTGTGGCTGGCAAGGCATGCTGGGAGTTGTAGTCACTTCCATAGGTAATGTTTGCCGCACAATCTCCAGCAAGTATTTGTTTTACCCTTCACCACACACCTGTATCGGGTTGTTTGAACAATAAAAGTCTTTTGAGCTTGTTTGACCAGACTGTGACCAAGAAGAAGACTGTGTGGGCTGATATTCCTGTCTGGAATGTAACAAATAGACAGAGGTAACGTCTTATTTATACATCTGCTGGGACTTTTCATACATGAAGATTGAGTCATGGTTTTTGTAGGCTCATCTTTGTTCCAAGCTCTATCGATAGGCTAGAATATAGAACCAAGCTTGTTTTAGAATGATTTTTTTAAAACATTATCCTTCCTGCCGGGCACAGGGCAAACATTTTATGAGTGGCCCCCAATTATTTTATAAGGAGAGAGCCCACCATCAGCAATCCCTGCACACCATGGCTATAGAAAGTGCGGCAGGAGCCTTCCTCACACTTGGCCTACATTCTACATAGACCCAGGGCTGTCTTTAACACAGGGCAAAAGGGGCCGCTGCCCAGGGCCTGGCCATTGGTGTGGGGGCCAAAGAAGCTGCCCCTTAAGCCCACACTGCCTGCAAATAGTTGGTGAGAGGAAAGATCTCACTCTACTAATTATTATGACAGGCAAAGAGGCTTATGGGGGGCAAATCTGTGCCCTATAGAAGGGGTATGTCATTTAACCACTTGACCTCCGGAAGATTTTACCCCCTTCATGACCAGACCGTTTTTTGCTATTTAGCACCGTGTTACTTTAAAGCGTAACTCCACTTTTGTTTAGAAAAAAACATTCCCCTCTGGGTGATCTCTGTACATTGCAGGGATTTTAACAAACGATGTTGCAGATTCCTACCTTTTTGGGAGTGGTTTCATAATTATCTATCAGCTGTGGAAGCTGCAGTACTCTAATAAGGAAATCTGCTGGGCCTGTATCCCTTAATGCCCCGTACACACGTGCAGATTATCTGAAGACTTTTGTCTTCAGACTTACCTTTTCTATGTAGTGCAAGGGCCTGCCGGATTGCATACAAATTGAAAGTGTTTAGGTTTGACCTCATATTATATGGTTTTGGTAAGTCTGCAGACAAATGTCTGCAGATAATCTGCACGTGTGTACGGGGCATTAGACGTGTTCCTATTGGAAGTATCTCACCACAAATGACATTTTTGTTGCAGGGGATGCCAGAAATCTGACTTGTATCTTAGTGCAGTCTTATAGGAAAATTGGTGAGCCAATCACACAAGCAGGAAATGATGTTCCTGGGGGTGTGGTCAGTATACATTCTGTGTACAGAACACCTCCAGGCTGCCATATTGCATTGCATTTTCTGAAAATTACAACAGCTTCAGATTGAAAAGGAAAGGTAATTTTTAATAACATTAAATTACAATATGATTTGTGTTGCAATTGTATACGCTATATTATTTTTACTTTATTTGCTATTTTTTTCCCCCATGAAAGTGGAGTTACCCTTTAACTAGTAATTGTGCAGTCACACAACACTGTATCCAAACAAAATTTATATCATTTTTTTCCACACAAATAGAACTTTCGTTTGGTTGTATTTCATCACCACTGAGTTTTTTATTTTTTGTGATATAATCAAAAAAAGAAAACAACAACATTTAATTTTTATTTTTTATGCTACAAATATCTAATAAAAAAATAAATAAAATGTCTTCATAATGTTTTGCCAAAATGTATTCTGCTACAGGCCTTTGATAAAAAAAACCCAATATGTATATTAAAGCCACAGTATAGTGCCTAAAATCTATGATATATATACTGGTATTTTTATTTATTAATTTTTATTTATGGCGGTGATCAGCGACTTATAATGGGACTGTGCGACTCGCAATCTGACACTAGCTGAGGCTGAGGCTGGGGGGGAACTAACTAACTGCCACTGACATCACCAGTGACATTAATACAGTGATCAGTGATAGTATTATGCACTGTCACTGTACTAATGACACTGGCTGGGAAGGGGTTAACATCTAAGAGCGATGTTGTGCAATGTCTGCCTAACTATGTGTAATGTGTGTCTTAAACTAAGAGATCTCTTAGTTTCTCATCCCTGCTTTCCAGAGATGAGAAACAGAGAGATTGTTCCCTCTGTACAGAGCTCTGTGTTGATTGTCAACACAGAGCTCTGAGCTGTGAATGCATAGCTCCCAACTGTCCCTGATTTGGAGGGACTGTCCCTGATTTGGAACAATGTCCTTCTGCCCCCTTCATTCATCCCTCATTTTGGTCTAATCTATATAGTTGTATGTAAAATGCACTAATTATCTTTCAAAAAGTGTTTCCCTGTCCTAAACCTTTCATCCAAATTCTAAATTGCTGTATTTGTAAATTTCAAAAGCCAGTATAAAGTGAAATAGTGGTAAAAAAAAAAAAAAAAGCACTTGTGGATTTAACTTTTGTATAATTCTCCTATAAGGGGGCAGGGGGGGTGTTCTATGCCTTTAAGCTTTTGCTAATAGGTGTCCCTCGTTTTACTTTCAAAAAGTTGGGCGGTATGTGATTGTACACAGCCAATCAGCAGGTCCTGGACTTGCTGACAGATTGCATGGCTGAATTCACATCGCATTCAGACCAAAGTCGCACAGGACCCTTTTTTTGGTCTGCACCAGAATCGGATTGCATGGGTGTTCACACCTATGTGATCTGATTTCTGTCTGAACTGACAGTTTGCACTGCGATATGCGAACTACTCTGGGGGGTGTCGTTAACCTCATATTGACACCCCCAGCAGTTTACGGCAGTGTGAACTACCTGTGAGTCGGGTGTGGAACCCGCTGTGGATTTGCCGGGTTCCCGCATCACACCAATGTGAATCGGCACTCAGTCTGGCTTTTTGCAGAATTGTAAGGTTTATCTGCTTGTCGAGCTACACACAGGGAAACGTGTATTGGAGACAGAAGAGAGGGTCTTGTTTATTATAATTACCTGGTGCACTCTTAGTGTTCTAATGTGGAAAGCTGCAGTGTCTGCATCCCTTTAGAAGTGAATAACCCCTAGGCATTGCCTTATTAAAACTTACATTTCTACTACAAGGGGTGTCTAAAATCTGACTTGTATCTTATTGCAGACTTCTGGGAAAACCAGTGAGTCAATCACACAATCAGAAAATGACACGTTTGCAGATGTTCTGTACACCGTCTGTGTACAGAACACCTCCAGGTTGTCATATTGCATTAAAGAGGTTGTAAACTCGTTCAGAAAATTTTTTTTTTTTTTACAACCTGCAAGAGAAAGACATAATGAGCTAGTATGCATCGCATACTAGCTCATTATGAAATACTTACCTTAGAACGAGCCCCCGCCGTGCCGCTCTCTTACCTGTATGATGGGCGACATGACATGTCGCTCGTCTTCCGGGATCGCGGCATCCGGCCATCTGATTTGCCGGAGCCGCGATGACGTCACTCCCGCGCACGCGCGCGGGAGCCGACGGTCACGGCACGGGGCTCTGAAGGAACGGCACGATCAGCCGTTCCTTCAGAGCGCATGCGCCAGTGACGTCACTGGCTGCATTAAAGGTAAATATCTCCTAAACCGTACATGTTTAGGAGATATTTACAGTACCTATAGGTAAGCCTTATCATAGGCTTACCTATAGGTACAACTTCCTGAGGAGGGTTTACTTCCTCTTTAACTTTTATAGAAAATTTCAGATTGAAAAGGTAAGGTCATTTTTTAATAACATTAATTGACAATATGGTTTGTGTAGCAATTATAATGTATATGGCAAGGCATCACCTGCCAAGATTGCATAGGAAAGCACCACTGAGTGTAAGATAGGGTATGTAACAAATAAGGTTTTGTATAAAAATGTAATTGACAACTTGCCCTCCAGAAGATTTACCCCCCTTAATGACCAGGCCATTTTTTGCGATACGGCACTGAGTTACTTTACCTGACAATCACGCAGCTGTGCAACGCTGTAGCCGAATAAAATTTATGTTCTGTTTTATTTCACACAAATAGAGCTTTATTTTGGTGGTATTTGATCACCTCTGCGGTTTTTATTGATTGCGCTATAAACAAAAAAATACTGACAATTTTGAAAAAAAAAAACTATGTTTTACTTTTTGCTAAAAAACATATCCAATAAAAAAAAAAAAATTAACATCTTTATCAATTTAGGTCAAAATGTATTATGCTACATATTTTTGGTAAAACGTTATAGCGCCTACAAACTATGGGATATTTTTTTTTTTTTTACTAGTAATGGCAGTGATCAGGGACTTATAGTGGGACTGCGATATTGCAATGGACAAATTTGACACTCACTGACACTTTGTGGGAACCAGTGACACTACTACAGTGATCAGTGCTAAAAATATGCACTGTCACTGTACTAATGACATTGGCTGGGAAGGGGTTAACGTCAGGGGAGATTGAAGGGTTAACTGTGTGCCTAGCTCGTGTTTAGTTACTGTGGGGGAGGTGCTTATACTAGGGGAAGACATGGATCCATGTCTCTGCTTTGCAGGAACACAGGATACATGCCTTCTGTACTGACAGAATGACGATCTTCCTTGTCTACATAGGGAGACCACCGCCGTTCTCCCTCTGTACCGAAGGATCGGCGGGTGCCCACGGACATCGAGTGTGCGATACCTGTCGATCAGCTCCCGCTTGTGTATAATCGGTTATTGCAGTAGTGCCACTTTGCCACGGTATATCTAAGTTATACGGTGGGCAAGTGGTTAACGTGTTGATGGGGGAGGGGTGACAAGGCAAAATATAAGCTTCAAACTTCAAATATAGGCCCCTTTCACACAGGCAATCCGTTGAGGTCCACCTGCAAGATTTTCAGGTGGACCTGATCAGACCCTCCTGTCTCTTCTATGGAGTGGCGGTCCGATCCTGTCCGCCAAAAACAGATGGATGGGGGACCTATTCCCCATTCATCTGGCGGATCAAATTGGATGGAAACAGACAGGTGGTTCGTTTCCATCCGATTGCCCCATAGACGAGAGTGGGCTGTGTCTGCTCTGCATAGTGGAGCTGACACGGACCTGTCATCCACCTGCTCCGCATGGATCAACAGAGAGATATCCCACTAAGCTAGTGGATTCTGTTTCACGAAGGCCCCTGTGTGAAAGGTGCCTTAAGTCCTGCCCTAGTCACGTGTGTTTTCATAATATTTGGATATTGTCAGTGCTTGAGGTTATAGTAAAGTTACAGTATGGCTGAAAAATTACAAATGGAATGGATTGATATGCATGCAAGATCAATAAAAATCAATAACGATCATGAAAAAAAGACGCTGCTCCCTTTTACCACTTTTAGCAATTGCACCCCAAGAAATGCGCAGTCCCAGAAACACGTCTAGTCTGTGTAGCCTAACCACATAAGCCCCGGAAGATTTTACCCCCTTCCTGACCAGGGCCTATTTTGCGATTCGGCGCTGTGTGACTTTAACGGACAATTGCGCGGTCATGCAACGCTGTACCTAAACGAATTTGGAGTCCTTTTTTTCCCACAAACAGAGCTTTTTTTGGTGGTATTTGATCACCTGTGCGATTTTTTGATCATGTGCTATAAACAAAAAAAGAGCGTCAATTTTGCAAAAATAACAATATTTTTCACATTTTTTTATATGAAATTCCCAAAAAAAATTTAAAAATCAAAATTTTTTAACATTTTCGGCCAATTTGTTTTATGCTACATATGTTTGGTAAAAAAAATCGCAAAAAGCGTATTTTGATTGGTTTGTGCAAAAGTTATTGCGTTTACTAACAAAGGGAAAGATTTTTGTCATTTTTGTTGTTTTTTTTTTTTAACGAGTAATGGCGGCGATCTGCGTTTTTTTTTTGCGGCGGACAGATCAGAACCTTGACTGACATTTTTGACACTTTTGGGGTTACCAGTGACATTACTGCAGTAATCAGTGCTATACATATGCACTGTTACTGTAAAATGACACTGGCAGTGAAGGGGTTAACTGTATTGGAGAGGGAGGGGTTAAGTGTGTCCTAGGGGCGTGTTTCTAACTGTGATTGGCTGTGGCTCCTAGTGTAAGAACAGAGATCAACGGTCCTACATAATAGAACTGTCTGATCTCCATTCTTACACAGGGGAGAATGACAGGTAGCTGTGTTTACATTAGCTGCCTGCCTTTCTCTCACTCTAACGGACAATCGTGAGTGCCGGCGGAAATCGGGTCCGCCGGGCACACGCACGGGGGGGGGGGGTCCGTGACCGTGCGGGAGCGCGCCTCAGGCGGCGCACGCTCGCTCCCTAGAGCCTCACAGGCTAGCGACGTAGCCCTACGTCGCTTTGCCTGTGAGGGGCTGACTGCCGACGTAAATAGTCGTGCGGCGGTCGGCAAGCAGTTAAGGAAACATCAAATATGAATTAAACCAGAAACAACCACAGGCAAACACACCCCTGACTTTCTTTCCCATCTACAGTAACAATGCAGGTAAATACACTGCTCCAAATAAATTAAAGGAACACTTTTTAATCAGAGTAAAGCATCAAGTCAATTAAACTCCTGGGATACTGATCAGGGCAGCTAAGTAGCAGAGGGTATTTTTAATCAGTTTTAACTGCTTTCGTGTTAACGAAATTAACAACAGGGGCACTAGATGGGCAACAGTGGGACGACCTCCAAAACAGAATGGTTTTACAGGTGGAGGCTACTGAAATCTTTTTCCTTACTCATCTTTTCTGAGTGTTTTTCACTAGTTTGCATTTGGCTAGGGTCAGTGTCACTACTGGTAGAATGAGGCGATACCTGGACCATATAGAGGTTGCACAGGCATTACAACTCCTCCAGGATGGACATCAATACGTGCCATTGCCAGAAGATTTGCTGTGTCTCCCAGCAAAGTTTCAAGAGCATGGAGGAGATTCCAAGAGACAGTCAGTTACTCTAGGAGAGCTGGACAGGGCCAAAGAAGGTCCTTAAACCATCAGCAGGACCGGTATCTGCTCCTTTGTGCAAGGAGGAATGGGATGAGCACTGCCAGAGCCATACAAAATGACCTCCAGCAAGCCATCTGTGTGAATGTCTCTAACCAAACAATCAGAAACAGACTTCATGAATACCATTGAATGGTCCCCACGCTTGCCTGACCTAAATCCAATAGAACGCCTCTGGGACATTATGTTTCGGTCCATCCGATGCCGCCAGGTTGCACCTCAGTCTGTTCAGGAGCTCAGTGATGCCCTGGTCCAGATCTGGAAGGAAGGACCCCAGGACACCATCTCATTAGGAGCATGCTCCAACATTGTCAGGCATGCAGCACGTGGGGGCCATACAAACTACTGAGTACCATTTTGCTTTGCTTTTGCTTGCCTGGTGCATCATTTTTTCACTTTGATTTTCAGGGTGTCTTTGAATTCAGCCCTCTGTAGGGTGATAATTTTCATTTCCATCAAACAATGTGGCATCCTTTCATTCCTAACACATTATCCAATCCGTATCAGTATAGATATCCAGCATGATACTTTTCCCTATTGAGATCTGATGTGTTTGCAAAGTGTTCCTTTTATTTTTTTGAGCAGTATATTTTCCACTAAAAGTAACCGATAAAATCATAGAAATATGCAAAACGTTGGGTAGCATCCTAAAACCTAAAATAAGATAAAAAAAAGCTTATGAAAAGTAAACCAAGAATGGCTCATTCCCACAAGCTGCAATCTGATTTCCACAGCGCTAAAGTATTTCATAATTTCTGGAATGCCTGGTATTCCGAAAATGATATGCAACGCAATGGGAAAAAACCTGCAAGCATTGAAAACAAGCAGGTTGAAAACAGCGCGGAAAAAAAAATCTATCTCTTACCTTGATAACAATCCAGTAACATCAGAAGAGGGAATTAATCCGCAGACATAGGGAACGCACACAACATTCTGGGGGAGCTTAGACAAGAGGACCTGTCACTCACCGCAGACATTATCCCTCCTTAATAGCAGTTATGCATTCATAGACTTTTCACCCTAGACGTTTTGTTTGACATCTTTGCTGTGTGTCAGCCCATTTAGCTGTCTGTCTTGCATGAAAGGTTTATAGGTAACATTACATACAGGCTGTTTGGCAAAATGCTTAACATTGCTAGCCTGCATCATTTCAAGAAAACAGCTCACACTCATTAATCTGGTGGAATTCCAGTTTTTCACCCTAGCAAAACAATGTTTCCTGTGTGTGTTTC
This sequence comes from Pelophylax lessonae, assembly GCF_965119305.1. Classification (NCBI taxonomy): domain Eukaryota; kingdom Metazoa; phylum Chordata; class Amphibia; order Anura; family Ranidae; genus Pelophylax; species Pelophylax lessonae. Next base: position 614,653,136 of record NC_138770.1, read on the forward strand.
CTGTGTGATTATATATATATATATGCACATATACAGTATCTCACAAAAGTGAGTACACCCCTCACATTTTGGAAATATTTTATTATATCTTTTCATGTGACAACACTGAAGAAATGACACTTTGCTACGATGTAAAGTAGTGAGTGTACAGCTTGTATAACAGTGTAAATTTTCTGTTCCCTCAAAAAAAGTCAACACACAGCCAATAATGTCTAAACCGCTGACAACAAAAGTAAGTACACCCTAAATTAAAATATCCAAAGTGTCAATATTTTGTGTGGCCACCATATTTTTACAGCACTGCCTTAACCCTCTTGGGCATGGAGTTCACCAGAGCTTCACAGGTTGCCACTGGAGTCCTCTTCCACTCCTTCATGACAACATCATAGAGCTGGTGGATGTTAGAGATCTTGCGCTCCTCCAGGCTGCTGGTTTGATTGCTTTCCCCTGTTTTGTGCTAGTGTTGGTGTTTTTTCAAAGTCAGCACAGCCCTCTATCAGGAAATTCTAGAGCACTTCATGCTTCCCTCTGCTGACCAGCTTTATTGAGATGCTGATTCAATTTTCCAGTAGGAATTGGAACGTGCCCACACTGCCAAAATTACCAATACCTGGTTTATTGATCATGGTATCGCCGTGCTTGATTGGCCAGCAAACTCGCCTGACCTAAACCCCTATGGAGAATCTGTGGGGTATTGTCAAGAGGGAGATGAGAGACACCAGACCCAACAATGCAGAGGAGCTGAAGGCCGCTATCAAAGAAACCTGGGCTTCAATTACACCTCAGCAGTGCCACAGGCTGATTGCCTACATGCCAAGCCACATTGATGCAGTAATTCATGCAAAAGGAGCCCCGACCAAGTATTGAGTGCATACTATATTGTACATGGACATTATTTTTATTGGTCTTATGTAATATTCAAATTTTCTGAGATACTGAATTTTGAGCTCTTGCACTAGCTGTAAGCCATAATAGACAAAATTAAAAGAAAGAAGTGCTCGAAATATACCACTTTGTGTGTAACGCATATATATAAAATATTTGAGTTTTACTTTTTAAATTAAATTACTGAAATACTTTAACTTTTTGATGATATTCTAATTTTTTGAGATGCACCTGTATGTATATATATATATATATATATATATATATATATACAGCACTCCAAATGCCCACCTGAACCAGGCCATGGAGCTGCTCAGTGATGTTGCTATGCAAAAATGAAACAGCATGTCACATTTAGTGGGCGTTACCACCGATGAATGCAACTAATGCAAATCTATGGGGCCAGGCCTCAAACAACCAGCAATCACATGCAATGCTCACATTTGCAGCATAGTGGTGAATCGTTTTCAGGGTTAAATCAAGTGATTAGGAGATGACATGTCACCTTCTTACCGCCTGTCAAACCCCCTCTGAAAGCAATGGGCTGCCACATATGTGAATGAATCCTTAGAATGCAGGTTGTATATCTACACGTTGCAGGTAATGGAGACTTGTCCAGAAGAAGACTACCTTGGTGTAGTTAGTTATATGAAATAAAATGCCCCTGGTTTAACATATTCATAGCCATGTTTTCAATTGTGTAGAATCACGAAGAAGGGTAACTGATAATTAAAGATGAGCTCAGGCATCCTCCAAACACATCTCTAGTCGAGCTCTGAGTTTGAACATTTTTACGTCAATGAGCTGCGGGCTGGGTCATTCTTGCCCCACAGCTCAAGTTAACAAATGGGCTGGCTTAGAGGGGGAAATGGCTCATCCTGCAGATCACTAGAGTAGAAAATGAGTGTGAGTTCAGAATTCAACTACAGATTCGTCTGGAGGACACTCAAGCTCATCTCTACTGATAGTTCAGGAAGAAGTAAAGGGAGATTTTCCTTTACTTCCTATCCTGAAGACATTATTATTATTATTACTATACAGGATTTATATAGCGTCGACAGTTTGCAGAGTGCTTTACAAGGTTAAGGCAGACAGTACAGTTACAATACAATTTGATACAGAAGGAATCAGAGGACCCTGCTCGTTAGAGCTTACAATCTAAGAGGGAGAATCAAGTGATACAAAAGGTAATAACTGTGGGGGATAAGATGATAAACAGTTGTTAGGTGGAGGCAGGATAGTCTTCTCTGAAGAAAAAAGTTTTTAGGGATTGCCTTAAAGTGGATAGAGTTGGAGATAGTCAGTCAGATTGGGGTAGGGAATTCCAAAGGATGGGAGAGGCTCAGGAAAAGTCCTGAAGGCCAGGATGGGAGGAGGTGACGAGGGAGATAGAGAGCAGGAGGTCTTGGGAGGAACGAAGAGGATGATTAGGTTGGTATTCTGAGACTAGGTTAGTGATGTAGCTAGGGGCTTTGTAAGTTATTGTAAGTATTTTGAGTTTCATTCATTGAGTGAGTGGCAGCCAATGGAGGGATTGACAGAGAGAGGTAGCAGACGCTGAGTGGTTTGTAAGGTGGATGATTCTGGCAGCAGCATTCATGATAGACTGAAGGGGGATAACCTATTTATAGGTAAGCAAATGAGGAGGGAGATGCAGTAGTCGATGCGAGAGATAACCAGGTAGTGAATCAGGCGCTTTGTGGTTTCTTTCCTAGGAAGGGACGTATTTTGGTATTAGGTTGAAGTGGCAAGATTTGGAAAGCGATTGGATGTGGGGCCGAAAAGAGAGTTCATAGTCCAGGATAACACCTAGCACCCTGGCATGCGGGAAATGGTGGATGGTTGTGCCATTGCTCTTAAAAGAGAAGTCACAGGAAGAGGCACATGGAGGAGGAAATATTATGAGCTCGGTTTTGGACAAGCTGAGTGTAGTAGTGTGACATCCAGGCTGATATGTCTGTTAGTAAATTATTGATGCGTAAGGATGAGCTGGCTGAGGGGTGGAGAGATGAATTTGGGTGTTGTCAGTATAAAATTATATTAAAAGCCATGGAAGGCTACCAGCTGACCCAGGGAGGAGGTGTAGACTGAAAATAGGAGAGGTCCATAAACAGAACCTTGGGGGACCCTGACGGAGAAAGGAAGAGGAGTGGAGGAAGAAGAATTGCAAGGGACACTGAAGGTGCGGTGGGATTGGTAGGATGAAGCAAAGAGCACAGTCACAGAGACCAAAGGAGTAACATATTTTGAGGAGGAGGGGGTGGTTAACCATATCAAAGGAAGCCGAAAGGTCCAAAAGTAAGAGTACAGAATAATGTCCATTGCTTTTTGCTGTTAGTAAGTAATCTGAGGCTTGAATCCAGACTGAAGGGGATCAAGAAGGTTATTCTTCATGAAGTGGTATTTTAGTTGGTTGTAGACCAGGCATTCAAGGAGTTTAGGGGAAAAGGGAAGCAAGGGGATAGGGAGTAGATTGTTAAGATTGGTAGGGTCCAAGGACAGCTTTTTTAGTATGGGGGTGACTAATGCATGTTTTAAAGTGATGGCGAAGATATCAGAAGAGAGGGAGAGATTAAAGATGTGGGTTAGAGAGGGTACGATAAAGTCAGAGGGTGACCGTAGTATTTGTGAACTGGGTCCAGGGGACAGGTGAATAGATGGGTGTTAGAAATTAATTTTACAACCTCGTCTATAGAAGCAGGGATGAATAAGGGGAGTGTTGATTTTACCTGTTGACATGGGGTGTAGAGTGGAGATTTTATCACAAATTTAAAGCTATAACGCAAAGTGAAATGAAATCCTCTCCTATGCAGCTGTAAGCACAACAAGTGTCCAGATTGGAAGATTTCCCTTCACTTCTTGTTCTGGAGGCCAAAGGGTTATTTTTTGCAGAACAGTTAACTCCTTGGGGCCCAGATCACTTTTTTCTTCTCAGTTCAGTGCATTCTAAGATCTGTCTCCCAAACACCAGGCTGCACTCGCCACACAAGCCACCAGGGCCTCACAGTGCCTATCTAGTGGGTTCCCAAAGTTCCCTTCACAGGGACCCAAAGCATCAGCCATGGATGTGAAGATAACCACCCACACCTTCACCTCTCAAGAGCAACAGGCAGCAACCACCGCCACTATAGAGCCCAGAACTCTTCACCGGTGTCTGTCCACTTTCCTCCAAACACAAGTTCCTTCATCAAAGAACATCTATAAATATTAAACATATGTTCAGGTGGAATTGACGTTCTTAAAGAAAGGTGAATTCTTTACCTGGAGTAAATAAAGGACATAAAACCCAACATCCCACAAAGGTATCAGCTTGTTCCCAGTCATGGAGAGACCCAATGTTCACACAATTCGGTAAGGTTTCCCCTAACATTCTTTTCCCATGAAGGAGTAATATTCTTCCTTTCTTCCCTATAGAGGAGTGCACAGTCCTGCACGCCAAAAACCTGACATGGTGGCTATTGATATGCTCACTGTGGAGGTCCTCCTTAACCTTCTTACAGTGCAGAACGCATTGAACGACCCAACTAACTTCATCCACTGGTCCTTGAAATAAACCTTCACTTAAAAACGTGAAAGTTACAGAACGCTGTCTAGTAACTATATGGTTAAAAGGCCCTACACTGCTCTCTAAATATATATATATATATATATATATACAGTATATACAGTATATATATATATATATATATATATATATATATATATATATATATGAAAGACAGCTTGGAAAAAGTATAGATCTCATGAATGTCCCATCCTCTTCTTTGTGGTATGTACTTTAATGCGTGTTATGTTGTGCAATGATATGCATTGCTTTCAGGCAGCCCATTGACAATAATAGGCTGCCAACGTACCCTAACCTACTAAAAAAAAAAAGCACATGAACCTTTCTTTCTAAAGCAAGGATGAGTTTTGCAGTGCGCTATATTGCAGATGTGTTACCTTAGAACATGGGGTGGCATTCAAAATGAATGTGAAATTGTACAAAGATTGTGGAACCCCAAAATCTCTAACCAGTACAGCGTTTGGTAATTACTACAGTGCATATGTAAACAAATCACTCTGAAAAATGGATGGATACAAGCTATAAAAGATATCTCACATAACATGATAATGTTCAACACGCCTTAATTAAAAGTATTGATAGCATACTCACACAACATACGAAGGCTGTAGGCAAAGCAGAAATGTCTATACACAACACTGTGGATGAATCAGCACTATGAAGAAGCAACAGACATACACCAGTCATTGGCTACCCTGCTCCTGGTCTCACACAGGGATGCAGTGTAATCCCAATGAAACTCGGCTGACAGTTTTAGTTTCCGACCCTACACGTTTCATCGTCTAAGACTTTGTCTGGGGGAGTGTGGTGAAAGGAGCACTGCACTGAGATTTGTCTCACTGATTTGCAGATACACTGGGTGTTCATTTGGAGTTGGAGATATAATTATTCATTTACACATTTTTTTCACTATTTTTTATTGGGAATGTTTTTTTTTTCCCTTTCTGTGGACATTGGACGTTGAGTTTATACAATTAAGGGACACAGCATTTTGTTTCTTTGGATATACATATTTGTTCATTTATTGGGTGTTTTTTTTTTATACCAGATTACTATTTCAGTCTGATTTATTTATTTATGCACTGGGGTTTCACTAATTAGCAAGAGCCGTACCAGTTGGAGATTTTGGGGTTGGACTATCTTTTTACAATTTTACATTTTTAGGGGTATTTTTCAGCAGCTGTTGGTGGTATTGTTGTTTTTTCTGTTGTCATTATTCCATAGCGCAGAATGGTTCAGTATATATATATATATATATATTCAAAATGAATGGCACCAATACATTAACTCATGTTTCATGTGTTCATCATGCTTTATTGCATCACCAAAGTGTAAATGAACCCTCAAAGTAGATTTCCCACCAAAATGTTTTCATACATAGAGTAGCATGCACAAAGAGGTGGGGATGCTCATGATGCAGGTGACCTAATATGGTGCAGATTTCTAGAAGGAGTCATTAGGAAGACACAGAGGTCCCAGCTAGGCTTAACGGGGGGGCTATTCGCAAGCTTGAGTCCAGGGATCAAGTTGGTCTGGAGAAGATCACTAGAGTGGTGTGAGTCTACATCTATCTCACTAGGAACAACTTGGTGGATATTGGCAGGAGGCGACTGATGATCCTGTGGTTATGTGAGTAAGCAACCCCATTGCTGAATGAACAGTTAGTGATTTTAAGCTCTGGAAGGAGTAAAAGTCACCATCTGCATAGAGATCCTTTGGGACTATCCTTTTTATATTGTACAGCCAGAAAGTTGAAAAGTCCTTAAGGTATTCAGTTCTACAGTTTATTGGGATATCTCATGCTCCCTCTCCCTATCCCAGTTCATCATTTCCAATAAAAACCCTAAAAAGAAACCCCTAAACTGGAGCCAGTGAAAGAGTGAGCAAAATGCTGGATGACTGGCTGTTAGAGCTCTAATGGCACTTTTCCACTGCGAGTATCGGCTCGGCCCCACTCGGCACTACTTGGCCCTGCTCAGCTCGGTTTGCTTTTCCACTGCGTGGTACGAGTCGGCACCTTTCGGCACTGTATAGGCTCTAATCGGTTTGGTTTGCTTTTCCACTAAAGTAGTAAGTGGATCAGATAACAACGATTCTCTGACCAATCAGTGGCTAGTAGTGACAAACAATCAAGGCTGCATGGAAAGGATTTTGGGATATGGTATAGGTACGCGATGCACAACAGAGGTGGTACTGTTTAACCACTTGCCTACAGTGCACTTTCACCCCCTTCCTGCCCAGACCGATTTTCAGCTTTCAGCGCTCTCACATTTTGACTGAGAATTACTCAGTCATGCAACACTGTACCCATACAAAAATTGTGTCCTTTTTTTCACACAAATAGAGCTTTCTTTTGGTGGTATTTGATCAATACTGGGTTTTTTATTTTTTGTGCTATAAATAAAAAAAGACTGAAAATATTGTGAAAAAACGCATTTTTCTTTGTTTCTGTCATAAAATTTTGCAAATTAGTAATTTTTCTTCACAAATTTTGGCCAAAATTTATACTGCTACTTATCTTTGGTAAAAATAACCCAAGTAAGTGTATATTATTTGGTCTTTGTGAAAGTTATAGAGTCCACAAGCTATGGTGCGAATCATTGAAAATTGATCACACTTGATCACACCTGATGTACTGAAGGCCTATCTCATTTCTTGAGACACTAAAAAGTCAGGAAAGTACAAATACCCCCCAAATGACCCCTTTTTGGAAAGTAGACATTCCAAGGTATTTAATAAGGGGCATGGTGAGTTTTTTGAAGTTGTAATTTTTTCCCACAATGCTTTGCAAAATGAAGATTTTTATTTTTTTTTATTTTTTTTTACAAATTGCCGTATTAACAGGTTATTTCTCTCACACAGCACATGTATACTTGCAACTACACCCCAAAACACATTCTACTACTCCTCCTGAGTATGGCGATACCACATGTGTGAGACTTTTTCACAGCCTGGCCACATACAGAGGCCTAACATTCAAGTAGCCCCGTCCGGCATTCTAGGAGCACAAATTACACATATAATTTCCTGACAACCTATCGCACTTTTGAAGGCCCTGGAGCACCAGGACAATGGAAACCCCCATAAAATGACCCCATTTTAGAAAGCAAACAGCCCAACGTATAATTTTTGAGGCATAATGAGTCTTTTGAATATGTCATTTTTTTCCACAAGTTTTTGGAAAATGTGGAAAGAAAATGAAAACACATTTTTTTTTACACAAAGCTGTCCATTTATGCAATATTTCTAACACATAGCATGTACATAGCAAAAATTGCACCCCAAAATACATTCTGCTATTCCTCCTGAGTATGGCGATACCACATGTGTAACACTTTTTCACAGCCTGGCCACATACATAGGCCTAACATCCAAGTAGCGCTTTACACAAAGTTGTCCATTTATCCACTTTAAGACTGGGCCTATTTTTGACACTTGGTGTTTACAAGCTAAAATCATTTTTTTTTGCTAGAAAACTACTTGGAACCCCCAAACATTATATATTTTTTTTAGCAGAGACCCTAGAGAATAAAATGGAGATCGTTGCAATATTTTTTATCACACCATATTTGCGCAGCAGTCTTCCAAATGCGGTTTTTTTGAAAAAAAATTCACTTTTTTGAACTAAAACATAAGAAAACAGTAAATTTAGCACAATTTTTTTCCATAATGTGAAAGATAATGTTACGCCGAGTAATTAGATAACCAACATGTCATGCTTCAAAATTGCGCATGCTCACAGAATGGCGCCAAACATTGGTACTTAAAAATCCCCATAGGCAACATTTTAAAAATTTCTGCAGGTTACTAGCTTAGAGTTACAGAGGAGGTCTTGGGCTCAAATTATTGCTCTCGCTCTAACGATCGCGGCGATACCTCACATGTATGGTTTGAACACCGTTTACATATGTGGGAGGGACTTGCGTATGCGTTTGCTTCTGCGCGCGAGCTAACGGGGACAGGGCGCTTTAATTTTTTTTTTTTTTTTTCCTATTTATTTTATTTATTATTTTTTTATTTTTACACAGTTTAAAAAAAAAAATGTTTTGATCATTTTTATTCCTATTACAAGGAATGTAAACATCCCTTGTAATAGAAATAGCCATGACAGGTCCTCTTTATTGTGAGATCTGGGGTCAAAAAGACCTCACACCTCACAACTACACTAAAAAAGCAAAAAAAAAAAAAAAAATTGTTGAAAGAGGAAAAAAAAAAAAGCAAAAAAAAAAAGCGGCCCTTTAAACCGGTTGCTAGGCAACGACTTTTGACGTAGCTCCGGTCCTCCAAGACCATAGAGTTGAGTGAGGGCCATCTTGCCCTCACTCGACTTCCTGTCTCTGAGGATCCGGGACCGGATAGTTTTCCCCGCTGCCGGCGGGTCCGGTAAGCTGGGAAAACGTCTGGGACGCGGCAGGAGGGGGGGGGGCACCTCTTCCCCTGCACCGTAAGGGTAATTCCGCGGTGAATCCGCCACTGGGACCACCCTTATCTGAAAGCCGACCGCCCGTCGTTTCAAAAAATACCGGGGTTATGGGGGCTATCTGCTGCCATAACCCCAGTATTTAGCTTTTAATGGCCGATGCATATAGTCGTTAGGCGGTCAGTAAGTGATTGCATGTATATGGCAAACAGGTGACGATGACTGATGGGGTGACAGGTGACGATGACTGATGGGGTGACAGGTGACGATGACTGATGGGGTGACAGGTGACGATGACTGATGGGGTGACAGGTGATGATGATTGATGAGGTGAATGGTGATGATGATTGATGAGGTGACAGGTGACGATGATTGATGAGGTGACAAGTGACGATGATTGATGGGGTGACAGATGACAATCACTGACGGGGTGACATGTGACGATGATTGATGGGGTGACAAGTGACGATCACTGATGGGGTGTCAAGTGACGATGATTGATAGGGTGACAGGTGACGATGACTGATGGGGTGACAGGTGACGATGACTGATGGGGTGACAGGTGACGGTGATTGATGGGGTGACAGGTGACGGGCGATGGTCACTGATGGGTGACAGGTGACGGGCGATGGTGCACGGCGGTACTGATGGCAGTCTCTGGTGACCGGTGAACTTTAGGCTATGTTCACATGTGAGCGTAGCGATCACGGGCAGAATCACTGCGATTCTGCCCGTGATCCAGAAATCATTGCAAATCGCGGGACGCCTGTGCGTTGCCCGTGATTTGCAATAGCACCCCAAACGCTGTGCGATGTTGCAGCGATTTCCGCCTGCCGAATCGAGGTAACATCACGCAAACAACGCATGACGCCCCAAAGAAACTCTTGTACCTTTTTTGGGCGTCATGCGATGTTTGCGCAATGTTACCGTGATTCGGCAGGCGGAAATGGCGGCAACATCGCACAGCGTTTGGGGTGCTATTGCAAATCACGGGCAACGCACAGGCGTCCCGCGATTTGCAATGATTTCTGGATCGCGGGCAGAATCGCGGTTATTCTGCCTGCGATCGCTACTCTCACATGTGAACGTTATGGGTGTCAATTTCTGGGCACTGATGAGGTGACTGTTGGGTGACAGGGGACATTGGGGGGGGGGGGGGCTGAGGACTGTGTGTGGGGACCTTTATTAGTGTGATTTTTACTTTTTACAGGGGTACAGAGCAGTAACTCAATGTTTCTAGCTCTTCTCCCCTCATACTGGAAACTGTATGAGGAGAGAAGAGCTAGTAACACTGAGTTACTGCTCTTTGTTTACATTTTGTGATCGGCTGTGAATGGATTCACAGCCGATCACATAGTAAACAGTCACTGTCAGTGACTGTTTACTACCGCCGGTGACAGCTGTGTTCCTACGGAACACAGTGCCACCGACATGACCGCGCTGCGCGCTCCCGATCGCGCATGCGCGGTCATCTCCCGGGCGCCTCCATTGTGATCGGCTGTGTCATTGGAACACAGCCGATCACGTGGGAAACAGCCATGCCTATTGGCTGTTTCCCCCCTGCCGGTGATCGGCTGTGTCCCGGGGACACGCCGACACCGGCAGTGCACGGCGGCGCGCCCGCGATCGCGCGCCTGCCCTGCTTGAATGGGCGGACGTCATATGACGGCCGCCCAGGATAATAGCCGCACCGTCCCGCCGTCATATGACGGCGGGCGGGCGGTAAGTGGTTAAGCGAGCCGTACCAAGCCGTACCATGTAGTGGAAAAGCGCTGCCGTACCAAACCGTACCGAACCGTTACCATGCGGTACCATGCAGTGGAAAAGCACAAAAGCGAGCCAAACTGATCCGTTCCATGCAGTGGAAAAGTGCCATAAGTGGGGAAATAGAACTGCATTCACCAGTGGCCCCCTACGGGGATGTGACACATTTCGATTTATCAACAACTGGGAGGGACAACCTTATGGAATATAGATTGAATAGAAAATTTAGGCAGGCCCTAGCACTACATTTGTAATAATGTAATAGAGAGTTTACAGAGATTGTACAATCGGATTGTGATGTGTGTGTGATCACCTCCAGAATTTAAATTGCAATCTTGGTACATCCATTACCAGGTCTTCAAAGTCCAAGATGTTATGGCCTAGTGAATGTGAAAGAGCTAGCATTCCTTCTCCCCAGATGAGTCAGGGATTTGATAAACATAGAAATACCTGCACTTCTATTTACATTTCAGAATTTTTATATAGGCATTGGAGTAAAACCAGTTTTCCCTTCACCTGGGAATTCAGGAATTTTCTCTAAGTTTAGCTGTGTTGTAACTGACACTGAAACACAGCACAAAGCAGACTAAACTCTGCCAATCAGACTGTAAAAATGAAGCGTGTCTGAAATGAACTGCCAATGGTAAATCTACATTAGGAAAAACACTGATATCTTTTGTAGAATAGCTGTATATCTGTCATTCTTCTCTTTTGTGTGTGTTCTCCAGCATGTGTGTAAAGCTTGGTTCACACACATTATGCTTTTTTTTTTTTCGTTCAACCTAACCGGCTAAATGAAGAAAAAAAAAAAGAGAGGTGGCGGTACTAACTATGCAATGTTGGTACAGTGATCTCCCCGCTGTGCTATTATGTTCTGACAGGGGTAAATCCCCCCCCAGAACACAGTGGTAAGCGCTCGCAGCCATTGGCTGCAAATTCTGATCGGATACCGATCGGCTGCTGGTTTTCCAGCATGCTCGTTCGGTAGAAGCCGGTCCTGAGATCAGATTCTATCAGACAAACAGCTGTACACACGGTCTGAAAGTCAGCTGGTATTTGGCCAATGTGTACAGGGCTTTGGGCTTACGATCACCAGTGTTAATTTTGGCAACAAATTTTGATTTCGTTTTAGTTATAGACTTTTGACTAAAATGCCATTTTAGTTTTAGTCTAATTTTAGTCATCTGCAATTGTTCTAGTTTTAGTCGTGTTTTAGTCGACTAAAAAATTTTAAATATATTCACCTGTCAAACAGGTGCGAAAAAATTGGTCTTTGGCTCCTTTACGCCGTTACCCTATATCGGTACTCTTGATGCAAGCAAGAATTGGCCTTGCTGTCAAAAAATGAAATGATATGCACCAGTCAAACAGGTGCAGAAAAAAATGATATTTTGGTGTCTGTGGCGCCTTCACACCGTAAACCTATAGAGCAGTGATGGCGAACCTTGACAAACCAGATATTTTGGAACTACATTTCTCATGATGCTCAACTACACTGCAGAATGCATGAGCATCATGGGAAATGTAGTTCCAAAACATCTGGGGTGCCAAGGTTTCGCAATCACTGCTATAGAAGTACTCTTGATGAAAGCAAGAATTGGCCTTGCTGTCAAAGATTTAAATGATATGCACCTCTCAAACAGGTGCGGAAAAATTGGTCTGTGAGAGTCTGTGGCACCTTTTCACCATAACCCTATAGAGGTACTCTTGAGGAAAGCAAGAATTGGCCTTGCTATCAAAAATTGAAATGATATGCACCTGTCAAACAGGTGCGAAAAAATTGGTCTTTGGGTGTTAATTGTGCCCATGAAACCTACACCAAAACAATTCTTCCAGATGAAATCAACACTCACAACACTAGGCAGCCTAGAAGTCTTGTAGAGATTCCACATCCTTAATCAGTGACATCAGCATCAGGGGCTTCATAGCTGCTGGTAATCCCAGATCAATTTATTTTGATAAATGTCAGACGGTCCACGGAATCTGTGGACAGACGTGTTCTATTATCAGTAACGAAAACCTCCAGCAGCACTGAATGCCCAACATTGTAACCTACCAGAGTTGGGAAAATCTTTAGATAAACCCTTTAAAGTGTCTCCAAGAAATATCATCCTTTGCACCCTCTGTAGGGATGGGATGAGTTCTGAGACTTTTCCCTTGTAACGGTGGTCAAGGAGGGTTGCCAACCAAAAGTGATCCTTCTCCTTGATGCCACATATTCTTGGGTCCTTTCACAGGCTTTGAAGCATTAGGGAGCCCATGCACCGCAAGTTTTCGGAGGCATGAGAAGCAGACTTCTCTGGGACACTGAGGATTACAGTACCTAGAACTGCCTCCTCCCATCCATGTACATCTTCCAAGTTTTCTGGGGATGAAAACCCATCTGTTGGGGGTTGACATATGTCTTCCTCTGCTTCAATACCTCCAAGACTGCCAGAATCCTCCTCCTCCCTCTCCTCTTGTGCGTTCTGTGGCGTAGAAAGAATGGTGTCTGCATAAAGTGGGCCTTGAGAGGAAAGAAAGTCCTTCTCTTCTTCCAGCTGCTCTGCCTCAAGTGCCCTGTCCATAATGCCATGCACAGTGTGCTCCAGCAGGAACACATCAGGAATTGTGCCACTGATGCATGCATCCATCCTTGTGGCCCCCTCAAATGGTGACAGTACAGTGCATTCATCCTTTATTAGCAGCCATTGGCGTGGGGAAAAAAAGTCGAGCCAGCCTGAGGCTGTCGTTCTGCTATACTCACACAGGTACTCCTTGACAACCCTCTGCTGCATGTGCAGTCGCTGGAGCTTTGCCAAAGTCGAGTTCCACCTGGTAGGCATGTCACAATTCAGGCAGTTTATGGGCAGGTGGAATTACCGCTGAATTTCAGCCAACTGAGCACTGGCTGTGTATGACCGGCTGAAATGGATACAGACTCTTCTGGTTGTAATGTTCTGGTACCTTTGGGTACCCTAATTACTCTTTCATAAGTGTATGCGCCCCACCATTCTCTTTTGGTAAGGTGCGCATACACCTTTAAGACTGATGCTGTCATCACTGAGCGCCGGACTGGATGGCTATTTAGATCGCCGGCTCTCACTCACATGTGTTCGTTCAAACTGCTTTGTGCCTTGATGCTAACCTGTCTTGAAGCTCTCATGCTTGCAAGCATACCTCGCTGTTGGAACCACACTGCGCTGATCCCTGTATCCCGCTACCGGATCATCCGCTCTTGCCGAACCTCTCCTCTGCTACATTGCTATTAGTGATAAGTACCCCACAGGGGAAACCTCTATAACTTTTATACTAAAGCTTACACTATCTAGCTCTGCATACTAAGGACTATTACTACATCTGCATTATCTAAGATTGCTAGCTCTTGAGCCTACTACCACCTGTTCTTGCACTGGGTTGATCTCTCTTGTATGTCCACCTGCTACTCTGTCATCTACTACCATACATGATTGCTAAACCTATCTGCATCCCATCTGCTACTATCTTACTTTCAAGAACATTTCCTTTCAAGTGTCTGTCATCTACCATCTCTACCCAACCTGTCTCTTCAGCCTATCATCACTGTGTTACTATATACATAAGTCACTCTAGGAAACATCTTATTGAGTGTGTGTATTTACTTGCTGAATTGAGATCATCCACACCTGATGAGTCATTGAGAGTTGGGATTGGTGTCTCAGCGTTTCTCTACATGACTACTGAAGTGGAATATTTCTGCAGCTGAAAATCCACATCATACGTAAAACGCAGGAGCGTTACAGATTGAACGAACCACAAATGGATTCAGCAGAAATAACCACTCAGATGACACAATTAAAACAGCAAGTAACTGCGTTAATACACGCACTTGCTGAATTAAAAGAAGACAATCAGGCTCTGTCGCAGCAGGTAATTAGACTGACACAACTTACCACTGCTCAGTCCCCTGAACCCAAAATAAATCCACCTTTGGTATTTACAGGCGATCGCAAAAAATTTCGCGAATTTAAAAACGCATGTGAGTTACTTTTCTTGCTAAAACCCCGTACCTACCTTACTGATCACATTAAGGTTTGTACTATTATTTCTTACCTAACAGGCGATCCTCTGGCCTGGGCAGACTCTCTTTTTGAGAAAAACGACCAGCTTCTCAACTCCTATGCCTTGTTCCTAGCAGAACTCACTAGCCTATATGATGATCCCAATAGGCAGAGTACTGCCGATCTTCAATTAAGATCCTTGAAACAAGGTAGGAGACCTGTAGAAGACTTTGTCGCAGAATTCAAGAGATGGACCCTTGATTCAGAATGGAATGATGCATCTCTGAAAACCCAATTTAGGCTTGGCCTATCAGAGGCCGTTAAAGACGAGCTCGCCCGAGCGGATCTGCCAAAAACCCTGGATGCATTGATACAACTCAGTATCACCATAGATAGAAGACTACAAGAAAGAAAGGCTGAGAAAATGGGAATGCCATTATCCAGTTCTTCTCGGATTTCGGCCGTTGACCCCGTTCCTATGGAGGTAGGAACCATACGCCCACCTCTATCAACTATGGAAAGAGCCAAAAGACGATCTGGTAATCTCTGCTTGTACTGTGCATCCCCGGATCACAAGATAAACGTCTGTCCCCTAGTCTACAAAAAGAAGGGTGAGTGTTCACATGTCCTCCTAGGGGGATTGACAACTTCAATCACTAACCCTTACCTTTCTGTTTGCTTAACATTACAGTGGGACCAGAACAGGATTACTACTAAGGCCATGATTGACACAGGATCTTGTGGAAATTATATTGACATACGTTTTGCTGCTTTAAATAAAGTTCCTATTATTTCTAAACTTAAACCTGTCTCAGTAAGTCTTATTAACGGTGTTCCTTTATCCTCTGGTCCAATCACTGATCAGACACAGGCACTCCTAGTCACTACTAACGGGTCTCATATGGAGAACACTACCTTCGATCTAATACCTTCACCCCACTTTTCCATTGTGTTGGGACTTCCCTGGTTGCACACACATCAACCAACCATAGATTGGAAGGAACGGACCCTGGCCTTCCTCTCTTGCTATTGCGAGGGTACGTGTAACCTCCCGTCTTTCGGAAGATCCTGTCTGTGGTGACAGATGAGATTGCACCACTATGTTATCAGGATCTCTCTGAGGTTTTTCTTGAGAAAAATGCTCAAGCACTACCTCCCCATCGAGACTATGATTGTAGCATTGATCTACTCCCAAATAGCAAATTGCCGTTCGGTCATGTTTATCCTCTTTCACAGGATGAACTTTCCCATCTCAAAGACTATTTGGATGAGAATTTGAAGAAAGGTTTTATTAGACCTTCCACTTCTTCCACAGCAGCAGGACTCTTTTTTGTCCGCAATAAGGACTCAAGTCTCAGGCCTATCATCGACTATAGGCAATTGAATGCTATTACAATAAAAGATCGCTATCCTCTACCGCTTATCCCTGAGCTCATTGAGCAGGTGCGTGGAGCTACCTATTTTTCAAAATTGGATCTGAAAGGAGCATACAATCTCATTCGAATCCGTGCTGGACACGAGTGGAAGACTGCATTCAGAACCAGATACGGATTGTTCGAATATCTTGTAATGCCATTCGGGCTATGCAACGCCCCTGCAGTTTTTCAACGATTTATAAACGATATTTTCAGAGACTTACTAGATGTCTGTGTTGTGGTATATCTGGACGATATACTTATATATTCACGATCCCTGTCTGAACACATAAGACATGTAAGACTAGTATTATCGAGATTGCTTGCACACAACCTTTATGTGAAACTGAAAAAATGCTTGTTTAATAAAGAAGAGGTACTGTTTCTAGGCTACATCATATCCAAAACAGGAATCGAGATGGACATGAGTAAGATATCCTGCATTCAGGATTGGCCTACACCAACCACACGCAAGGCGCTACAGCGATTCCTTGGATTTTCGAATTTCTACAGGAAGTTCATCAGAAACTTCTCTGCCATTGTGAGACCCCTCACACAGCTCACGAGCATTAAAAAACCATTCAAATGGTCAGATGAAGCAAATAAAGCTTTTCACCTGTTAAAGACAAGGTTTACTTCTGCTCCCATATTACGCCATCCAGACCCATCCCTCCAATACATTCTGGAAGTAGATGCGTCAAACATGGCAGTAGGGGCAATACTCTCCCAACGACCAACTCACACTTCACCACTTCATCCAGTCGCCTTTTTTTCTAAATCCCTAAGCAGTCCAGAGATAAATTACCCCGTGGGTGAAAAGGAACTGCTTGCTATAAAATTGGCTCTGGAGAATTGGCGACATCTACTCGAAGGCACCCAATTACCAATACTTATATACACGGACCATAAAAATCTCCAATATCTTCAGACCAACAAAACTCTCTCTCACCGACAGGTACGATGGTCACTATTCTTTCTAAGGTTTAACTTCCTAGTGACCTACACACCTGCAGATAAGAACAAAAAGGCAGATGCACTATCACGACTAACTGAAGAAAACTACTTCGAAATCCCTTCCGTTCCTATAATACCTCACAAACGCATTATTGGAGTTGTCCGTTCCTTGAAGGAAGAGGTTTTGCATGGTATAAGTTTGGATTCACCCCCACCACAACTAAATACTGATGCAGAAGGCTTCCTCTACTACAACGACAAACTTTACATACCACCTACCATACGCACCAAGATCTTGGAATTATCGCATGATGTGCCTATGGCAGGACATATGGGTATGACAAAGACTCTTAATCTGATTACCAGACAATTCTGGTGGCCTGACATGAAAACATCTATACAAAAATTCGTCTCTTCATGCAATGTCTGTGCCAGGTCCAAAATTGACACTACGAGACCATCCGGTCTACTATGCAGTCTACCAATACCCCAAACTCCATGGGAAGTTGTGTCCTTGGACTTTATAGTGGAATTGCCTCCTTCCAAAGGATTTAATAACATCTTAGTGTCAGTGGACCATCTGACAAAAATGGCACATTTCATTGCTATTCGCAGACTACCTTCGTCCAAACAAACGGCAGAACTCCTGATGAAACATGTCTTTAAGTTACATGGTATCCCAAAAACTCTTCTGTCTGACCGTGGATCACAATTTATTTCCAAGTTCTGGCAAGAACTATGTCACATACTACGGATCGAGCGGAAGCTCCCTTCTCCTTACCATCCGCAGACCAACGGACAGACTGAAAGAGTCAACCAATGCATCGAGCAATATTTACGTTGTTACACTTCTTACCAACAGGATGATTGGGTGGATCTTCTCCCTCTGGCAGAATTTGCCTACAACAACGCAACCCACAGTACGACCAACCAGAGTCCGTTCTACTTGAACTATGGGTTTAATCCCTCTATTCTTCCACCACGCATCCTTCCTTCAAATAACCCAGTAGCCTCAGACTATCTTACCCAAATAAAGGACTCTCTGGGTTTGCTTAATACTACCATTGCACACGCTCATAGTCAACAAAAGAAGTACTATGATCTTCGCAGAAGACCTTCTCCTCAGTACGCTATCGGGGACCTCGTTTGGCTCTCAACAAAAAATTTAAGACTGAAAATCCCTAGCAAAAAGCTTGGACCTCTGTTCTTGGGACCTTTCCCAATCAAGAAACTTATTGGAAAAGCTGCAGTACAGCTTACATTGCCAATAGACCTCAAAATACATCCCATTTTCCATGTGTCGCTACTGAAGCCCCATGTTCCTGACCAAGGAATAAGGCCTACTATCCCACCTCCTCCTCCTGTACAAGTTGAAGGTGGAGAAGAATATGAGATAAAAGAGATTCTGGATTCTCGTATCCACAGAGGAAGACTTCAGTACTTGGTCCGATGGAAGAACTATGGGCCCCAAGACGACACCTGGCTAAACACCTCTGACATACATGCCTCTAGATTAATCCGCAATTTTCATGCGAAGTACCCAGACAAACCAGCTCCAGAGGCCTTCAGGAGCCGGCCTTAAGGGGGGGGGTACTGTAATGTTCTGGTACCTTTGGGTACCCTAATTACTCTTTCATAAGTGTATGCGCCCCACCATTCTCTTTTGGTAAGGTGCGCATACACCTTTAAGACTGATGCTGTCATCACTGAGCGCCGGACTGGATGGCTATTTAGATCGCCGGCTCTCACTCACATGTGTTCGTTCAAACTGCTTTGTGCCTTGATGCTAACCTGTCTTGAAGCTCTCATGCTTGCAAGCATACCTCGCTGTCGGAACCACGCTGCGCTGATCCATGTATCCCGCTACCGGATCATCCGCTCTTGCCGAACCTCTCCTCTGCTACATTGCTATTAGTGATAAGTACCCCACAGGGGAAACCTCTATAACTTTTATACTAAAGCTTACACTATCTAGCTCTGCATACTAAGGACTATTACTACATCTGCATTATCTAAGATTGCTAGCTCTTGAGCCTACTACCACCTGTTCTTGCACTGGGTTGATCTCTCTTGTATGTCCACCTGCTACTCTGTCATCTACTACCATACATGATTGCTAAACCTATCTGCATCCCATCTGCTACTATCTTACTTTCAAGAACATTTCCTTTCAAGTGTCTGTCATCTACCATCTCTACCCAACCTGTCTCTTCAGCCTATCATCACTGTGTTACTATATACATAAGTCACTCTAGGAAACATCTTATTGAGTGTGTGTATTTACTTGCTGAATTGAGATCATCCACACATGATGAGTCATTGAGAGTTGGGATTGGTGTCTCAGCGTTTCTCTACATGACTACTGAAGTGGAATATTTCTGCAGCTGAAAATCCACATCATACGTAAAACGCAGGAGCGTTACACTGGTCTGCTTTAGCAGATCTTCCAACCCTGGGAACCAATTTAGAAAACACTGCACCACCCAATTGAGGACTTGTGCCAGGCATGGCACATGTGTCAACTTTCCCTTTCTAAGGGCAGACAGGAAGTATGTGCCATTATTGCACACCACCATTCCTGGCTCCAGCTGGCAAGGCGTGAACCACCTCTGGGCCTGCTCCTGCAGAGCTACACGAATCTCTGCTCGAATGTGGTTTCTGTCCCCTAGACACACCAACTGAAGCACTGTATGGCACCTTTTAGCCTGACTCATTGAATAGCCCCTTAAATGCTTAGGGGTACTTGTGGTTCGTAGGAGAATTCAACAGAGGAGGGCATGGAGGAGGGAGTAGAGCTGACAAATCTCGCATCATCACCATTAGCTGTATGGAGATGTGGCGGCACATCAAGCTGCAGCACTGAGCCCTATCCTGCATCCTTCCAAATTGCAAGCAGAGTTACCCAGTGTGCTGTGTACAAAATATAGCGTCCCTGACAATGTTTGCTGGATGACGTTTCAGCAGTAACTTGGACTTTGCAGGTGACTGCCTTGCCCAACAATGCCAAATTATTGCCTTCCACGTGATGGTACAGAACTGGATTGGCCTTATGTGAAAAGAAATAGGGACTGGGAACCTGCCATTGTGGTACAGCACATTCTGCAAATTCACAGAAGGGGGCAGAATCCACCGGACAGAAAGGCAGAAGTTGTAATGCCAACAGCTTTGAAAAGCTTGCATTTAGACACTGGGCATGTGGGTAAAAGCGAATGTATTTTTTTTTTCACTGCAGCGGATGGTCCAGAGAAATTTGCCGGCTATAGACTACAGCTGGTGGTGTGCTACTGGCAGATGTGCTGCAAGGACCTGGGACACCCTGTGGTTTACCATCATCCCTGTCAGGGGAGGCTGCTGAGAGGTCATAAGGTGTAGTGGGGGTAGACTGAGGTGAGTAAGGAGGAGGAACAGAATTGACTCCCTTTTGTGTGGCTTTCAGGTTCTCTTGCCAATGTGCTGAGTGGTGGGAGGGTAAATGCCTTGTGAAGCATATGGTACCCAAATGGCTAGTGTTTTTGCCATGCTTGATGTGCTTGAGACAAAGTTTGCAAATTGCAACAGTGCGATCGGCTGCACATGTGCTAAAAAAGGCCCAGATAGCTGAGCTGTCGGGTGCCAGGAGATAACAGCTCCACAATGTGCTCTCTACTCTTCTTGGGGTTGTGTCTCACCCTCTCTTTCCTCCTCTGCTCTTTCTTGCATCCAAGTGACCTCAACATCATCATTTCCTCCATCCTCATTACCACTGGAGACAACTTGGCAATACGCTGCGGCTGGGGGAACATGACTGCAAATTTTTGTACCAGTGTTCTCCCCTCTCTGTAGTCTCATGTTCCTAACTTCCTCAACCTTACAACCAACATCTGAATCAAGTAATGGCTGTGCATCTTCAAGGAGCAAGTGGCTGATGCTGTGTTTAAATAACTCAGCTGACTCCTCCATGTCTGATGCTGGGGCTATGGCAGGAATAGCTGTGGACAAGAAGGCAGATTTAGCCACTCTGGCAGCTGCAGTGGACTGCGCACTAGTCTCTGCTTGAGTGAGAGAATGAGGAGGATGAGGATGGTTTAGTAAGCCAGTCCACCACCTCTTCTGCATGCTGTGGCTGGATAGCCAACATCACTAAACAAGGAAAATGATGCCCTGCCCAAGGACTGACCACGTCCACCTTTGCCTGTGGACACAGGGGCGTAACTACAGGGGTTGCAAATGCAACCGGCCCCATGCTCCAGGGGGCCTGTGCAGCTCCCCTGTACACCTGGATAGAAGGGGCAGTGAGGGCAGCATGTAGAGAAATCACTGTCCTCCTTTTTCCTCCTGTAACTGCAGGAGAAAAATGGAGGAGATTTTTGTATGCTGCCCCTGCCACTCTTCCTATCCAGTTAACTTGTGTTCTGCTGTCTCTGGGCCCCTGTGTGCTCCCCTGGCCCCCCCCCCTCCCCCCACTGTGCTGCCCCCCCACTGTGCTCCCTCCCCTCTCCTGCCGGATGCTGCAGGGGATTTCACAATAGAGAACCAAGAAGGGCATACAAGTGACTGGGACAAAACACATTGCTCAGGCATGGTCTATAAAAGGGAAAGCTCCGCTTGTTTGCTTCCCCCTCCCCTACGCTGCCACATTTGGCACCTTTCAGGGGGAGCAGGTACCTGTGAAATCTAGGTACCCGCTTCCTGGTAAGATTGCCGCAATCAATGTGCGGTGATATACAAAATTCCTGGCCCCTCCTCCTTAACCTCCCCCCGCTGCCTTCTGGAGGACACACGTGTCCCAGAAGACAGCAGGACCATTCTGAAAGCACAGGGCGACCCGCATAAGCACTGCAGGAAACAGGCCTGTTTACCTTAGTGAAGATGCCAGCACCTGCACCCAGAGCCAATGGACGGATCGACTTGGGGTGCTGACATTGTGAGATCCCTGGACAGGTAAATGTCATTATATTAAAAGTCAGCAGCTACAGTATTTGTAGCTGCTAACTTAAAAAAAATTTTGAGACTGGAACACCGCTTTAAGAAGCCAGTACAGAAAAAAGGGTGTGCAGCGAAAAAAGGCTGGAGGAGATCAGCAGCGCTGAGATTAAAGAAAATGATAAAAAAGGGAGAAAAAACTATTAAGATCTAGATCTACTTTAATCACTTGCCGACCAGCCGCCGCCGATATACGGCGGCAGGTTTCTCGCGAATCTCCATACCTGTACGGCGGTTCGCAGGAGCAATCCTAAGGGCACGTGCCCATTCGCCAGCGGGGAAGCTGTGGCACGGGGCCCGCAAGGTTATAAACACAGCAGACCGTTGTTCTCTCAGTAATCATAACACGGCTCTTGTGCTCCTCCTATTTAAGAACACAGGTCCATGTGATGATTCCATAAGCCCACCCCCCCACAGTTATAAAACACCCCCTAGGCATACATTTAACCCTTTGATCGCCCCTGGGTTAACAACTTCCCTACCAGTGTAACATTTTTAGCACTGATTACTGTAGTAATGTCACTGATCCCCCCAACAATGTCAGTTAAAGGTCCGATCTGTCCGCCGCAATGTCGCAGTCCCACTAGAAATCGCTGATTGCCGCCACTAGTAGTAACAAAAAAAAATTACATAAATCTTTCCCCTAGTTTGAAGAAGCAATAACTTTTGCGCAAACCAATCAAAATACGCTTATTGGGATTTTTTTACAAAAAAATATCTAGCAGAATACAAATTGACCTAAAATTATGAAAAAAATTACATTTTTAAATTTTCTTTATTGGGAATGTTAGAATAGCAGAAAGTGAAAAATATTGTTTTTCTTTTTTTTTTTTCAGAATTGTCACTCTTTTTTTGTTTATAGCGCAAAAAATAAAAATTGCACAGGTGATCAAATACCACCAAAAGAAAGCTCCATTTGCGGGAAAAAAAGGACATCAAATTTTTTTGGGTCAGCGTAGCACACCCGCGCAATTGTCAGTTAAAATTACGCAGTGCCGAATCGCAAAAAAGGCCTGGTCATGAAAGCGGAGTTCCGGCCTCGGGGGTCAAATTTAGATAAAAGTACCCCCGGAACAGTCAGGGCTAGTACATTCCACAATGGATAGCCTCTGAACTGTCCAGGGTCGCACTTACCTGTAAGAAGAAATACTTACCTTGAAAAGTTCTTTTCCAGCGCTGCCATCTCAGGTGTGGGCAGCTGAAGCCAGTGCGGCCTCTTCGGTGACGTCGGAGTCCCACAATGCACTGCATCGGCCCCGCTCGTCATTTCCGGTGCAGGCGCGGCATCCCTGCACAGCTTCTGGGCATGCCCAGAAGCTGTTTAGCAGGGAATGCTGTGCCTGCCCCGGAAGTGACAAGCGGGGCCAGTGCAGGCGCATTGACTCCTGGGAGCGATGACGTTCAGCCATCGCAAGCCGGAAGTGACGGTGCGGGCCGCAGAGGGAGGAGGTGGAGGTAAGGTGAGTATATTTTCTTGAATATCAAGGTAAGTGACCAAAAAAAAAATTGGGAGCATTCATTTCTTTTTCAGGTGGCCCTCAGCAAGCGGATGGCCCAAAACCGTTTTTTTCGATTTTGAGGCCAGAACTCCGCTTTACGGGGGAAAATCTTCCAGTCCAGAAGTGGTTAAAGACAGAAAGTTGGCTGTATGTGGAAAATACCTCCCTCCCAGAATCAGGATTGTGTTGTTTCTATCATTATATGTACTTCTATCAGCTAACAGTTTACATAAATCTGTGCCCTAGATCTATACATTCTGTTAGGAAAAGTCAACATGAGCCCTTCTCTCTAAACATTCTCAATGTTCCTGCATATCAAAAGTTTTCAAAACATTTTACAACGTGTGACAGAAAACCAAGCCAATGCAATTACAAAGAAATATACTTTGCACCAACACCATAGGAATACGCTATTAAGGCTTGCCCAATGCTTTGGACATTTGCCCACATTGGGTCATTGAATGTCAAGGAACTGGGGCCCCTTCCTTAATCTGATTGGTGAGCCCTGATGGCTGGGGTGTTTCTGGAACCAGCCGATGCAGACAGTGCGACTCCACATATTATACAGCATTTTAAAATCTACTTGGGATTTCTTTGTTACTGTCCTACGTTCAAGCGTTGTTCAGTTCCAGTGGAGAAGGGTCAAAGGCCATCTCCGCCCTTGGATATTTGGCTGGATTTTTAAGCTTTTTTGGCATTTTTCACTTGACTGGTTTTTGCTCTTACCAGTAAAAAAAAAAGAGAGAATGGGGAGAAAAGGATTTCCTTCCTGATATAAATCTACAGATTGAGGTTGTCGTTTAAACCTAAGGTTTTTCAAACAAGCAATCCTTGGGTTAAGCTCACCCTGGGAGTTTTATTTTGCAAAATACAGACTTATATTTTATGCATGAGTTTATATATAGTGAACTTGTTTTAAAGGGAAAGTACAGGCTTTTTCAGTGAAGAAATATTTTTAGTTACTATTTAAATGTTTACTTTAACCATTTGTCCTCCGGAAGATTTACCCTTCTTCATGACCAGATTATTTTTTGGCACTGCTTTAACTGACAATTGCGTGGTCGTGCATAGCTAAATAAAATGTATGTCCTTTTTTTCCCACAAATAGAGCTTTCTTTTGGAGGTATTTGACCACCTCTGTGGTTTTTATTTTTTTTGTTATAAACAAAAAAAGACCGACAATTTTGAAAAAAAAAAAAAAGTTTTTTGCTTTCTTCTATAAAACACATCCAATAAAAAAATAGAAAAAAATGTATTCATCAATTTAGGCCAATATGTATTCTGCTACATTTGATAAACAAAAAAAAAAAAAAAAAACCCAATAAGTGCATATTGATTGGTTTGTGCAAAAATTATAGTGTCTTAAAACTATGATATATATATATATTTTTTTTTTACGAGTAATTATGGCGACTTATATTGGGACTTAGATATTGCAGTGGACAAATTGTACACTAACTGACACTTTTACACTTTTTGGGGACCAATGACACTTATACAGTGATCAGTGCTAAAAAATATGCACTGCATGCACTGTACTAATGACACTGGCTGGGAAGGGGTTAACATCAGGGCTGATCAAAGGGTTAACTGTGTGCCTAGCTGGTGTTTTCTTACTGTGGGTGCTTTTACTAGGGGAAGGCATGGATCCATGTCTCTGTTTTGCAGAGACACAGGATCCATGCCTTCTGTACTGACAGAACAGTGATTTGCCTTCTTTACAAAGGCAGATTGTGGTTATCCTTTTGTACTGAAGCATGTATAATCACAGTGGGAGTGGGCCACAGGCGGCGCCCATGCGTGCCTCAGACCTCGGAAGTGTCAGATCACGTACTAGGTAGGTGATCTAGTGCAGATCGGCCACCCTGCCGCAGTATCTCTACGGAGGGCAATCTGCAAGTGGTTAGAGTAACTTTGATTTGATTTTTAAATTCTGCATAATTGCTTTTTTATATTGGAGGGAGGCGTGCCGTCATTGCGTCATCGGCGGTCCGTGCTGCAGCCGGACCCGATGCACCCAGAGATCCTCAGCCTGTAATTTTTTGATAATCTGCAAGGAGGGAGGCGTGCCGTCATTGCGTCATCGGCGGTCCGTGCTGCAGCCGGACCCGATGCACCCAGAGATCCTCAGCCTGTAATTTTTTGATAATCTGCCAGGAGGGAGGCGTGCCGTCATTGCGTCATCGGCGGTCCATGCTGCAGCCGGACCCGATGCACCCAGAGATCCTCAGCCTGTAATTTTTTGATAATCTGCATAGGAGGGAGGCGTGCCGTCATTGCGTCATCGGCGGTCCGTGCTGCAGCCGGACCCGATGCACCCAGAGATCCTCAGCCTGTAATTTTTTGATAATCTGCTCGTAACCGTTCTACTAAACTGTAAGTGCAAGTCTATATACAATAAATTGTTTACCAAGGTAATGCACTATTAGTCCCATCTGTTCTTTCATGTGCATTGGAACATCGTGGGGAGTATACTCTACTCACCCTAAGGAATAGGAGACATACGGTGGCTTGTACAGAGGGAAGAAAGTGGGAACGATCCTATCCATCCATTGTGTTAAGGAAGCATCCTCATGCCCAAGATATTTAGAGGCTTGATTGTCTCTTACATCTGGTAAGAGGCTTGTATATACTTATCACCCGGGTGACCGTGCACGTGTGCAGGTGGAATTAGGACACTGGCTTCATCCACATGTGAATTATTATTATCAGGCCCTTACCTTCTTTCCGCCGGGTAAGGAGGCATTTCACCAGGTGGAGGGAACACCTTATCATCACCTTGATTTATATTTGGATTCTTTTTCACCATTCCCATAACTTTGGACCACATTATTTAATGGACTTTCATTTTAGTGGTTTATTTGTTGGAGTCACATTGAATGTTTTTTAAGACTTCATTGATTGATCTAACACTTCATTCACTCAACACTGTGATATTTGGGTTTTCATCCTTTATATTTTTCATATATTGTTTAATATATGATTTTTTCACCCATTTAGAAAAGCGCACCATCACTTTTTAACATTTATATTTGTGTTATTGTATTAAAGTGTAAGTAACCCCCATTTACTTAAAACTCAATAATTTCAAATGTGTGTTTTAAATTTGAGTCAGCAAATTTCATTAAAGTGGTAATCCTGCCATGAAGGTACATGTACAGGCACTTCCTGTAATGGGGTGACAACTAAGGATGGGGTTCATGGCTGCCAAGGGTTCGCACAAACTTTAGGTGTCCATAGTTCACTGAAATAGGGTTTAGTAAAGCTGCAGCCAGAAGTCATTCATGTAGTAAGGTGTTACTACCGTCACTAAATGACAACTTCCTGCTGTGTGGGCCACATGCGTCTTTGGTTCCTGGGATGTAAGTGACTCCCTGCCTCCTAGCATATGGCGACTGCATAGTCATGAATTGTTATGATAAGAAAGAGGGAAAAGCGCCTCTGAGTGCAAAGTAGTGATTTATTATAGAAAAGTTACATAGTCACTTACATCTTAGAAAGGATAAAAGCATCTGTCCAGTCGCGGCGGTTCCGAGGTGGAGTAGGAGGGTCCGCAAAGTCCTGAGAGGCCTTTTGATCCAGACAGCCAGGCCAGCTGACCGTGTGAGTCTGGGCGGGCGGAGGAATGCGGCCGTGTTGTGGGAACCGGAGAGCGTCTGACGTCAGCAATGGAGATAGCAAGATGGCGGAGTAGGCTTCACGACGCTTTTCGGAGTCTGCGCCAAAACCCTGGTGGGGCATGCGCACTCCTTTTTCAGGTGAATAGGCCATCTCTAAAAGGAAGTCTTTTATAGGCAGCTGCTGGGGGCGTGTATTGGGACATTTAAAGGAGCAATGGAGATCTAAAAGTGGCAATACTAATAAAACTAACAAAAGATCCACTTCCTCTGTTCAAAGTAGAAGCAGAACAGCCTATTACCACAGCTCACCAACTTCAAGTTATCCAACCAAAAGAAGTATCCTTTTTGAAAAAAGATTATTACAAGACTCCAAACTTTTACCACCTGCCCAAAGTCCAAAAAACATCCAGCATCCCCCCGGTAGACCCATAGTGGCGTCCATGGACAGTGTCACGAATGGTTTCTCCCAATACGTTGATGTATTTTTACAACCTCTAGCGCAATCTCTCCCATCATACATACGGAATTCCACCCACCTCTTGGAACTCCTATCTCCATATTCCTGGGATGACAACTACCTCTGGTTGTTATAGAGCTGACTTCTGTCTTGCTGAATGAGCTGGCCCTGAGCTGCGGACACCCACCCCAGGTACTGGTTTCGATCCACTGACCTCCTACAAAGACTGCCATTATATGCACATGGACTAAATATCCCCCCTGTGCTTCTCCCTCTCCGTGCATACAGTACTGTACCTTAAACCACTTGTTTTTATCCATTCATGTTGCTATATGAATACCTAAACGCCCAAGCGCCTACATATCTCTGTCTCAACCTCTATATGAATTGTTATGATGCACCAACAAAATGGTGTAGAATTTGTGGCATCTGCATGCATTTGTTTTCTTCCTTTTTTATGGGTTGCAACTAAAAATCCATATCAGACCCTCATTAAGGATAAGGGTCCAATGTGGATGTGAAGAGGAATCCTGGCTGCTTTTGATTACAAACAAAACGAAGCAGCCAAGAAATGTAATTTAGCGGCCAGCAATTTAAAGTGGTTCTTACGTCTTGCCGATGTCAGACAAATCCATTGAGGAGGGGGCAGGGGGCGGGGCTGAGCCACGCTGTGTGTGTCTATGGACATACACAGCCTAGGCAGGGAGCGAACCTGCATGTGTGCCACCATAGGAGGAGGCTTTCTATTGAGGCAGATACAGAATAGTAGGAGCCTGAAGAGCTAGTGCGGGACCCCAGAAGAGTAGGTTTAGGGCTGCTCTGTGCCATGCCATAGTATAGAGCAGATAAGTACAGGTAAGTAACAGGTTTTTTTATTTTAGGAAAAAAAAAATGAAACTTTACAACTGCTTTAAATGCTATTTTCCTTTTGTAAATGTAACTTTTGCCACTTCACAGGCACCACCAAACATTATTTAAAGGGGTTGTGTATATTTATTGTTGTCATTTAACCACTTCTGGACCGGAAGGATTTACCCCCTTAATGACCAGGCCATATTTCGCAATTCGGCACTGTGTTACTTTAACGGACCATTGCGCGGTCGTGCGTTGCTGTACTTAAATAAAATTGATGTTCTTTTTTTCTCATAAGTAAAGCTTTCTTTTGGTGGTATTTGATCACCTGTGTGATTTTTATTTTTTGCGCTTTAAACAAAAAAAGAACGACAATTCTGAAAAAAAAAAAACAATATTTTTCACTTTCTGCTATATAACATTCTCAAAAAAATAAATAAATAAATACATTTTTAACATTTTAGGCCAATTTGTTTTCTGCTACATATTTTTGGTAAAAAAAAAAAATCGCAATAACCGTATTTTGATTGGTT
The DNA here is from genome assembly GCF_965119305.1 of Pelophylax lessonae. Classification (NCBI taxonomy): domain Eukaryota; kingdom Metazoa; phylum Chordata; class Amphibia; order Anura; family Ranidae; genus Pelophylax; species Pelophylax lessonae. Next base: position 614,682,081 of record NC_138770.1, read on the forward strand.
TGTGCAAGTTATCGCGTCTACTAACTACGGGAAAGATTTATGTCATTTTTGTTGTTTTTTGTTTTTTTTACTAGTAATGACGGCGATCTGCGATTATGACACTTTTGGGGGGACCAGTGACATTACTACAGTAATCAGTGCTTAAATTATGCACTGTTACTGTAATAATGCCATTGGCAGGGAAGGGTTTAACCCTTGGGGTGATCAAGGGGTTAAATGTGAGCCTAGGGGAGTGATTTTAACTGTGGGTGGGGCGTGGCTTCTGAAATAACCATAGAGACATGTGATCCTATATAGAAGGATCACATGAGCTCTGTGATCAATTCAGGGAGAAGAACGGTCAGCTGTGTTTACAACAGCTGACCGTTCTTCTCTCTCAGCGGGGAACGATCGCGGGTGTCAGGCGCCAATCTGAGGCTCCTGACCCGTGCATCTCGCCCCCTAGCTCCCTGTTCGCGACTGATGTAGACCTAGGTCGGTTTGCCTGGGGGAGCCACACTGCCGCAGTAAATAGGCGGCATGAGGTCGGCAAGCGGTTAAAGCAGAAGAAAACCCATTGATTTAACGGTTTTAGAAAACAGTTACATTCCTGGACTGCTGGGATTGATAACTGCCACATTTGCTTGTGCTGTCAACCAAACTGTCAAATCATCCAATGGCTGGTGTCATAACTGATCACATGTACAGCACCATGGCAGTTGAAGATTAAATAGAGGCCAAGTTGGCAGTTTCCTTGGCTGAAAACGATAGGAGGGTTTTCTTCCACTTTAAGACTAATAAAAAGAACTGATCTCCACAGAGAGGTATTTTTTAACATTTTGTCTTTACATTAGTACATGTCTACGAGGGCAGTACTAAGCACCACTTACCCTTTATTTGACTTGGGGAGATCCTTATGCTGTTTTGTGCATAAAAAATCAGCCAGAAGGGAAGTGTCATTTAGGGGAGAATGGTATGTTTTTTCTTTGTAAATGTCACTTTTACTGTAGTACATCCTACAGGTGTGGGGGGGGGGGGAAACACACGCACTGTAGAAGCCAGGAGTATGTATAAATATAACAACCCGACTGTTAGGTTTCAGGATCACTTCTGTAGAGCCCCGCTCCCCCCCCCCCCCTACACCACCAAAACCACCACCGTGTTTCCTGGGCTCCACTATTGTTAACTGCATCCCATTGGCTTCATTGGAGTTCAGGGGAGACATCAGGAATCTAATAGACCCCTAATGTCTCATTAAACATAACCTGTCACCCTAAATATGCTACCACATAGTTGTTTTTTTTTCCCTATGTAATCGCAATAAGGATAAAATAAAGGGGTAAAAAATTAAGGGTACATCTAAGCACTTAAAACCTCCCAAATAATTTTAAACCTGCCCCCATGTACATGCATATACTTACATAAACACACACGTCGGGGGAGCATGTTAGGGTCCCAATGATGCTTCTGTGGGAGGAACAGGGAAAAGCCAGCCTATGAACTGTGTGGCTTGTCTGGAGGAAGGAGCTCCTCTCCAGAGACTGCCTGTTTAAATTGAGGATTTTGGTGTCACTTGTTGAGGTCCCTGACCGCTTGTAATTCAGAAGAGCCCTGAAGTCTCTAGGAGTGTGACTGCCAACACTAAACTTATGGAAAATGTGGGAAACAGACCTTCTACTTGTTTTCTAGTGCCCAGACAGTTTTGGGTAGATTAACTATTTAAAGATAATAAAACTCAAATCAAAGACTCCTGGCATTTATAGTTTTTCGTGTTCTATTAATTTTATTTGGTCACATGACTCCTAAGTGTATATTTACATCCAAACATTTTATACCATTAAATAATAAAACTTGGACTGATTTATGGTCACGGTACCATATCTCCAGTTCTAATCCATTGAAACCATTTCTTTTTTTTTTTTATTAAATCTTTTTCCTTTTCATAACATACAATATCTGAACAACAAAACAAAAAAAATATATAAAAATACGAAACAACAGAATTAATGCAACCAAATACCTAGGACAAACACTCCAAGGCATTGTATAGTATTTTTTTTAAAAAAAAAAAGAGAAGGGAACGAACAAAGAACACACAAAAAAAAAAAAAAAAATAAAAAAGGAAAGTTTTCACTTTTTTTTTTTCAACATTCAGCCTGGGCCTATTTAGGATACTGCCCTCTTGTTGCCAAGAGAATCAGCCATGTCCCTACAAGAATACCATTCAGTAAATCTAAAAGGGCGTATCATATCCACCAAGGTGTCTCCTGAAAATGTATATTACAGAAATGATCTCCATATGATAAAAAATCTCGGAGTATTACGTAAGTTTGAGAGCATAGCATCAAGTCTTTCCAGTTGGCATAGGGACAACAAAGATTGTTGAAGATCTTTGGTGGGATGGAGATAATCCAATTAGCCATAATAGTTCTACGTGCTGCCAAGAGACAGAGGTGGGTACATTGTAAAGAAGGAGATATGCAGTTAAAAAGGCAGGTAGTAGGGACCTTAGGTAAACCCGTACCCGAAATACGACGAATATAATACAGCACTCTATCCCAGAGATTGCTAATATGGGGGCAGTCCCAAAGTCGATGTAAGAGTGTAGGCCAGGTAATTTTGCACCACGGACATTGCAGTTGGGTAGGATCATCCGGGCAGTGGAAACCATTTCTTTTAAGACATGGAACATTGCAAGTACCAGAATTTATAAATATATTAACAAAAACACAATAACCTCCTACAATCTCAAAATCTCTTATTCGGCTCTATATATATTCTATATATATTCCGCATATATCTAATTATTGGAACCAAACATTCAGTTTTCTTTTGATATTTGCAAAGAGATAATACCACTTCTCAACGTGTTTCTTCTTCAGGTGAAGAAAACAGATGGCTTACAAAACAACATCAACCTAAATAGAGGCATGTACTATATACAACAAGAACTGATACACAAATAACTTCAATGGCATAGCTTAATCCAGCTTCCAATATCAATTTTGCATTCAGCCAGTCAGGCATCCTATCCGATCTCACCACATATAATAGGGTATGGGCTGCCGAAGAGATGAATATCTCTAAATACCAATGGTGGTTCTCTATATAAATATATAGCTACATTTTATAAAGGTTCTCAAGGGCCTCATATTTATGAGAGGTATAATACTGTTATATTCTAACAGTAAAGAAATACCTTACAAAAGAATATAATATCGGTAAACATCAACAGGTTGAAATCCAAAGGACAAAATATCAGTAGATCTTCACACTGCATTATTCCTTACTGAGTAAGTCAGAGGTAGTCCTAAACTATCTATTTGATGGGAAAACAAGATAGTCCCAAGCTTAGTGGGCACTAACAATATAGTGGTGTAAATGGAAAGTGTAGAACAGCACTAAACTATAAAATATAAACAACTTGAGAATCCTCTACAATGAACATTGGGGGTCAATTGGCACGGTATGTACTTTGTAGAGGATTTGCAAGTTATTTAGCACTTTATAGGTTAGCACTCCTCTACACTTCTAATTTACAGTTATGTTTATGTACAGTTTGTACATTTTTTAAACAGCGGGGGGAGGGTATATATATTTAGGGGAGTCCACTTTTTGGGTTTTATAGCATGGGTGTTTTTATATTATTTTTATAAAAAATAATGTGTAGACAAGGTACACTCAGCCAATGGACATCCAGACAAAGCTTAGTGAACACTCTTGCAACTGAATAATCATTTCAAAATAACTGTCCAAAATTGAAGATTTGATGCCAATAAGTACATACGGAATATGTGAGCTGAATAAGAGGTTTGAGATTGTAGGAGGTTATTGTCTTCTAGAGAAATTTGTGCATATGAGTAGTAGAGGATTGAGAAATAGCATAAAATAAAATGCTCTTGACCTCAAAGGATTATTTGGTGATGTATTTGTGGTTTTTGGCACCTCCAAAGTTTCATGTTTTAAAAGACACAGTTTTGGTATTTTATACTATCCTGTACATCAACATATAGAATACCGTAATTGTAAATATAAACCCATAATAATAATATTAAACTGACATAAATGGATAACATTCCACTTTCCCGATAGGTGGGGGATGAAAGCAAAATCCTTTCCGCCAACACCAGAATAAGATACCTATTTTGCCCCATATATCCAGAAATATGTTCTGTGCGTCGACAGATTTATGGCGGCAAATGTATGTTTTTCACATTGAGACGGCATTATTGTGGAACGTCTGCAAAATTATTATTTTTTTTTTTTTTAGAGCAATAAATGTTTCACCATAATTATTTTTCAGGCTTTTAAACTCTAATTCAATAAACAACTTTTTTTTTTTTTTGTTATTAGTTAGCGGGATCCTTGCATAGTCCCCCTTTTCTCAGTTAAAATCACAGTATTCTTTTCTTTTTTTATTTTTGTAAAGATAATCGGAGAAAAATGGTAAGATTTTCCCTTAGGCTTAAAATGAGCTTACCCAGGGTAACAGGAAATGTGCAGTCTTGTGATGTAGATTGTTAAACCAGATGGGGAACTTAGCATATGCTACTCGAATACATGAGTGGTGCAAATGAGTCACTGGCTTGTTGTGAAAATAGCTCTTTTAACCTAGATCTCCCATTCCTAATTTCACTGAATAGGGCTTCTCTGTTATTTTCTTCCTGCGGCGTTAAAGAGTGCGTCGCGGCCTGAAAAGGCTACTGCATCAAAGCGATTTTCCTCCTGTAAAATGTTTTAATATGTGCGATGTATCCTGCTTAAAGAATATTCGATAAGAGCTTAATCTGAACAGTTTTTTAATGCAGCATACTTTATTATTTTACGATGTGATAACTACTAATTTTGTTTTTGTTGTTATTATTATGTTGGTATTACTAAATTTATTTTGTGCTATATTTTATGAACAATGCTGTACATACATTCTTATACTTACAAGTACAATTTAAAGTGTAACTGCACCCAAGGTTATTCACCTATATTATAGCTTACCCTGCCAGTCTCATGCTCACTCATTGGCTACATATGTAAGGGGCATTCTTTTTCCAACGGTCCACCAATGTAAGGGACATTCTTCCTTCCTCCAAGCAGCAATGCAAGGGGTATTCTTCCTTTCATGACTCACAAGTATAAGGTCATTCTGCATCATATGGCTCACCAATGTAAAGGGCATTCTTCTTTCCATAGGTCACTATGCAATTGTTATTTTTCTTCCCATGGACAGCCAATATGAGGAACATTCTTTCCCCCATGGCCCACCAATTTAAAGGACATTCTTCCTTTTACTGACCAACAATGTAAGGGGCATTCTTTCTTCCAGGGCCCAACCAATGTAAGGGGAAGTCTCCCGTCCATGGTTCACCAATGAAAAAGGCAATCTTCCTTCCATGGTTTACCAATATAAGGCTAAGTTTAAATGAGCAGCAGACCTTGATGTCTGACAGGCAATAAGAAGGTGATATGTCAACTCCCCACTGGCTGTTTAAACCTGTAAATACTGCACCACCACGCCACAGTTACATGCATTACACGTGGTTGCAGGATAGATGCATTCACTTGAGCAAGGGGAATCATTTTTGCACTGACTGCAAGCATCATGGCCACACCTTTTGCACAATCCAATCTGGCTGGTTACTTCCATGGGGACATGTACCAAGATAGCATGGAGTTCTCCTTAAAATTCCAACCATGCTCTTTTCCAAGCATGCAGCAAGCGTGTGGCCCCTTCCTTCTTGAACCATACCAGGCCCTTCCCTTATAATACGGTGGGGTACCCTGCACGGGGGAGGGCGACAGAAAAGCCCTGCCCAATTATATGGCGGCCTGTCCCAATGTTGTGTGACAAAAGCCTCTTTGTCACATCTAGTCTCCCAAAAAGGATGTGTGTGTGGGGGGGGGGGGGGACTTATAAAGGGATCTGGGCTTATAAAGGGATCTGGAAGCCCTCTTTGTAACAAGAGGGTCCCAGGATTTCTATAATCCTCCCAGGGTATTGAGTTCAGAGATACATTAATACCCCTTACCCATTCCCCTTACCCATTCCAAAGAGTTAAAATCAAATAATGCAAATATAAAGGGTTCGCGCTTAGGATAAATGGGTGTTAATGCTCCAAAATCAATAAAAATAATTATAAAAATAATTAAATAATTAAATCAATATAAGCTGCTGCAGGTAAAAAAGGTGATACCTCTCAAACAATAAAACAACTATGTACCTGCGCTGCTTATGTCTAAACACCTCGAAATATATGTGATTATATAAAGTGCTAGTGCAAAATTATACTGAGTGCAGCCTTAAAAAAACCTATATATATATTACACAAGTACACACAATAAATATCAGTTATAAATTCCATATATGAAAATACCACATAAAAAAACTTGTGCAAATAAAAAACTTATAAATACAAATATGTATTCTATACTATATAGTCCATGATAATGTTAAAGTGAAAAAAAGTCTCTGTGTTTTATTTAAGTGCTTCGTGTTCCAATAATATTAAAAAGTGCTCGTGCTCAATCCAGGTGAAGTGGTGCTCCCCTCTCAGCTCCCCACTCACCAGAAGTTGGATGAAAAAACGCCTTATCAGTAGATAAATTGGAGTAGACCCCTCACTGGATCGCCAACAGGAGCAAGGTAACGCACCACAAGCCTCTCACTCTATCTCCAGGTTATGTTCTCACGATTCATAAAAAGAAAGGGCCATCATCGTGCAGTATATAAGACTTGTTTATTCACACGCAAAACAAATAACACTTACACTGTACAGGAAAAAATATCGCCTTGTGCAAACCCGCGGGACGCCAAACAAATGGCCGTGCGTTCCACCCGCGTAACCGGAAGCCGGAAGCCGGAAGTGGTTGCAGCCGGAAGTGATGTATTACGTATTCGGACGGCTTGACGCGTTTCGCTCCGCCAATCAGAGCGTTATCAAAAGCCTTTTGATAACGCTCTGATTGGCGGAGCGAAACGCGTCAAGCCGTCCGAATACGTAATACATCACTTCCGGCTGCAACCACTTCCGGCTTCCGGCTTCCGGTTACGCGGGTGGAACGCACGGCCATTTGTTTGGCGTCCCGCGGGTTTGCACAAGGCGATATTTTTTCCCGTACAGTGTAAGTGTTATTTGTTTTGCGTGTGAATAAACAAGTCTTATATACTGCACGATGATGGCCCTTTCTTTTTATGAATCGTGAGAACATAACCTGGAGATAGAGTGAGAGGCTTGTGGTGCGTTACCTTGCTCCTGTTGGCGATCCAGTGAGGGGTCTACTCCAATTTATCTACTGATAAGGCGTTTTTTCATCCAACTTCTGGTGAGTGGGGAGCTGAGAGGGGAGCACCACTTCACCTGGATTGAGCACGAGCACTTTTTAATATTATTGGAACACGAAGCACTTAAATAAAACACAGAGACTTTTTTTCACTTTAACATTATCATGGACTATATAGTATAGAATACATATTTGTATTTATAAGTTTTTTATTTGCACAAGTTTTTTTATGTGGTATTTTCATATATGGAATTTATAACTGATATTTATTGTGTGTACTTGTGTAATATATATATAGGTTTTTTTAAGGCTGCACTCAGTATAATTTTGCACTAGCACTTTATATAATCACATATATTTCGAGGTGTTTAGACATAAGCAGCGCAGGTACATAGTTGTTTTAAAATCAAATAAACCCACCCACAACATAAAAAAGTACTTTAACAGCGAAAAATTTTATAATGCCCCTTGATGTAAACCCATCATGAATCCATAGGTTTTTCACAGCATCCAGCAATGTAAATCCTTGTCACTAAGGCTGGGCGAATGGTTAGGCCAGAGCATAGATTTAGGCTAAACGTTGGCTGTTCGCCCCATTCTGGTAACACCCGAATTTGCAGGGTGTTCGTGGGTGTTCAACTCGCCGAATGCCCTGCAATGTACTGCGTGCTGCACAGGGCGCAGTTAAAGCTGGTTGTTAAGGAGCTCGGCCGGGAAGCCGGTCAGGGTGTTCTTAACAACTCGGGAGTCGTTAGCTGTCAACGAGCTCCCCCGCTGACACCTGAATAATAAAAAGAAAAAAAAAATTTGCCAGTAAAAAAAAACTCACAAAAAAAAAAAACAACAGCATGGGGCCCCCCAAAATCCATACCAGTCTCTTATCCAAGCACACATCCTTGCGGGACAGGAAACGGGGGGAAGAGTGAGCAGCCCCCCCTCCTGAACCATACCAAGCCACATACCCTCAACATGGGAGGGTGCTTTGGGATGGGGGGCACTGCCCCCCCACCCTAAAGCACCTTGTCCCCATGTTGATGGGGACAAGTGTTTCTTCCCAACAACCCTGGGTTGTGGGGGACTGTGAGCAGGGGATTAATCGGGATCTTGTGATGTCATGGACTAGTGCATGCTGGATCGTTGATGTCACAAGGGAGCGGTACCACCAGGTGACGTCGCCAGCTGGCCCCACCCTTACCTATATAAGAACTGTCAAATGGCAGAGGAGGCACTCGGCGGAGACCCCTCTGCTCCAAAGCACCCCCCTCATGTTAAGGGCATGTGGCCTGGTATGGTTCAGGAGGGGGGGGGGCTTTTCACGTCAGGCTGCGTGGTATGGAGTTGGGGGGGCCCCAGTGCCATTTTTTTTTTACATTTTGGCGTGGGGTTCCCCTTAAAATCATGTCTGGTACAGACCGGGGGGGAGGGGGCATGCAGTTTTTTCTTTTTTTCTTTAGTAATTTCATTTTTGCTGCAGCATGTTCCATATATGCTACAGATGTGCCACTTTACAGGCAGACTAAGGGGACCCCCAGGCACTATATTTTTCATTTTTATTGTTGCACTTTAAGCATCAAAAAATCACTGCTCCTGAAAAAATTATCGTTTTTTAAAAAAATTAATACATGTCCTTCAGGACAGTACCTGGACCCCATACCCCTTTTATGGCCAATTACTTGCATATAAGCCTTTAAAATGGGCACTTTTATTTTCTCATGTTCGGCTCCCAAAAATTTCAATGGAGTTCGGGGGTGTTTAGCCCACCTCTGCTTGTCAGTCAGGTCGCTCACCTTCAAGCAATTTTTTCCTACGGCACTTCTGTTGCTAAACATAGCTGACCCCATTCATAAAATAGGAGGTCTGTCCAGTTTGTGACCCCCAGCACTTCAATAATAATAAACGTTAATACAGCACATAAGAAGCACTCAGGCACTTTAAATTGTCAATAAGGCTCCCAGCATTTAATGAAACAGAACTTCCCTGTAATCTGATTGGGCATTTAAACTCAACATACTCTGGGTGATAATTACTTTTTAGTAAATCAGCTTATTAAAGTGTATATGAACCCTCACCTTGTAAAGCAAACCATTCAGTTTAAAATAGAAATGAAAGGCAAAACATTTGTGTATAGATATCAAAACATTATAAATACCTTTTTTCCTTTTTGCCCCCCTTTTTATAACTGATCACATACCCTCTGTTTTTAGCTGCATAAGGAGCTCAGAGAGCTGGGGAAGAGAAAGAGCAGTACACTGATCTTTCCAATCAATGGCTGTGTGGGTGGGGCATCAGGACAAGTCTGATCATTAGAGAATAGGCTGAGTTCCCAGCTCAGCTAGAGAACCTACCACGCTGTGCTCTCATGCCTTGTGTGGTCAGTTTTTGATAGGAAAGCAGAGGGACTGGCAGGATCACCAGGGTTTTTTACACAAAGAAAGCAATACAAAGAGAACAGGAGACTTTTTCATACAAGTACATGGTACAGCAGGCTCACATCAGGAATATGAAATGTTGGGTTTACATATTCTTTAACCTCCCTGGCGGTATGATTCTTTCGGATTTTAGGTGCTGAAAGCGGTACCATTATTTTGCATGTAATTCTTAAGAATGAGCAGCCCAAACCAACTATTTACATATGATTTTTTTTTTACTGTGCGTTCTTCTTTATAACATCTCGGGTATGATAAAGTTTGAAACACAAAATCATAAATTATAATATAATAAATAACTATAAATAAGTTAAAGTATGTATGTATGTATATATATATATATATATATATATATATATATACACTGTATATATACACACACACACATATATATATATATATATATATATATATATATATATATATACATACACATTATATATATAAATAAAGTACAGTAAAACTGCAGGAAAGGGCACTGGGGGGAAAACTAATGTGAATTTATTTTATTTTGCAATGTATCAGTGTGTTTGGTGTGTTTTACTTTTGAATTTGCCGCCCGTTCCACCCCCCTGCGAACGTCACGTCGCAGGAGAAGGAAGCCGGGGGAAAAGAGAGCATCGGGAGGAAGATCCGCCGCCGCACACCGCCGGGATACATTTTTTTTTACAGCGATCTTCCTAGCGGTACCCCGAGTGTGGCTCGGGGTTACCGCTTTTGGCACTGAAATTTAACCCCGAGTCACACTCAGGAATACCGATAGGAAGGTTAAGTAAATTATTACCTGATCATGCTCCCTGATGGTTGGGGGTGTACAGACTTCTGCTGACAGACCACTGCTTCCACACAGAGAACAATGGAGAACAATCCTTCTCTTCATCATGTTGGCAGGGGAGAGGCTTTCTACTCAGGCTGTTGCTGCTTTCTAAAAATAATCTAAAACTTTGAAAACCCTTTGTTGTGATGCGCCTGGAATGTATTTAGTGGATTTAATTGGAAAGTTAAGTTAGGCTTTAAAGCGTAACTCCAATTTTGTTGAGAAAAAAACATTCCCCTCTTGGTGATCTCTGTACATTACAAGAACTTTACCAAAATTTGTTGCAGATTTTTATCTTTTGTTATCCTTAAGAAATCCATGCTTGTTCCTCTAGGCCTCTGTGCTGAGTGGGTCTAATGCAGGGCCGTAGATACTTTTTTGCTCTGGGGGGGGGGGGTCGTCAGTAGGTACTAAGTAAAAGTATTTTTAAAAAAAAAAAAACAAATTGCGCCAAATTAAAAAAAGCTGGAAAACTATGTGTTACTCATAGTAAGCAATTACATTCTTAATTCTATTTTCTCAGATGCTCTTGAAAATTAAGCCTGATTTCAGTTTTGCCTTCTTCCAGTTTTTATGAACATTGCCCAGTTTGGTTGGCTATTGTCCAGCCTAAAGCTGGGTACTGGCTGAAGGTAAAAACTGACAGATCACTGTACTAAAACTCACTGTGTTAGTACAGCGATCTCCCCAGCTGTGCTATTGTGTTCCCCCCTCACCAGAACACAATGTACAGTGCCCTCAGCCATTGGACTGCCCACAGGGTGGTGCACTGTAATAGCCAATCTTACTGGGCTTGTGGAAGGCAGCACTCACTGATTCTTTTGTTAACCTGGCATACCAGACAAGAGAAGCGGCACTGTGCATTGTTCATACATACAGAACATACCTCACAACTTCCGAGCTGCTGAGAATTTATTTATTTATTTCAGGTTCTTATATAGCGCTGTCAATTTACGCAGTGCTTTACATATATATTGCACATCAGTCCCTGCCCTCAAGGAGCTTACACTCTAAGGTCCCTAACTCACATTCATACATACATACATACATAGTAGGGCCAATTTTTATACAGGATCCAATTAACCTACCAGCATGTCTTGGGAGTGTAGGAGGAAACCGGAGTACCCGGAGGAAACCCATGCAGGCACAGGGAGACGCATGCAAACTCCAGGCAGGTAGTGTCATGGTTGGGATTCAAACCAGCGACCCTCTTGCTGCTAGGTGAAAGTGCTAACCACTACACCACTGTGCCGCCCCGAGGGACATGATAGGTGGGAAGCGCGCCGCAGCAAAAAAGTGGCAACTGTAGAGCACTAATGAGGAAATCTGCTGGGCCTGCATCCCTTTAGACGTGTTCCTATTGGGAGTATCTCACCAAAAAGGACATTTTTGTTGCAGGGGATGCCAGAAATCTGACTTATATCTTAGGCAGACTTATGGGAAAATTGGTGAGCCAATCACACAAGCAGGAAATTATGTTTCTGGGGTATGGTCAGTATACATTCTGTACAGTTCCAGGTAGCCATATTGCATTGCATTTGCAGAAAATTACAACAGCTGAGATTGAAAAGGAAAGGTCATTTTTAATACCATTCAATTACAATATGATTTGTGTCACAATTGTATACGCTATATTGTTTTTTTTTATTTTATTTTATTTTTTCCCCACGAAAGTAAAGTTACCCTTTAAATACAACTAAATCTAATATGGAATTTTCCAAAGCCATCTCGGTCCATATGACAGTGCGAGGACTGAGCACAGGGGTATAGGGAGAAGCCATTCACTAAAATGGATGTGATGTCAGACAGAAAGAATTCACTGATCTAATTACTGAAGCATTATCAAGCTTCCATGTCAAAGTATTTTTTTTGGTGTTTATAAAGCAAATTATGACTCATTTAGGTTGCTCGACTTGTATTTGATTTGGATGGGAAAGCTTTTTTATAGTTTATGTGTTATGTAATAGTTTTCTGAAATGAATGCTTCAATATTACATGTCAACATCATTCTCAATCATATGGCAACATTCAGTGTAATTCTTTCAGCAATATTTAAATACTTTCCCATATTTACTACAATGTGCAGCGTGCGTTCTCCATGGATAAGTGAAAAGCTGAGATTTTCTTACTGTGTGGCCTCTTTGAAGAAAATGCTGTTAACAGAACAACTTCAGACTATAAAGTAAACTGATAATGCTATGCAGGAAATACAGCTTTTATCTAAATCTGACCTCCCGTCTTCCCTCCAGTTTTGCACAGTTGTACAGGCTCCTCTCCTCTACTGAAATTGCTTACTCTGATATCACTGCATATAAATAAATATACAAAACATCCCAGTTTTCTAAGTATATCTCTGCACACTGTGAGCTTCTCACAGTGTGCAAGCTGAAGCAACTCAGAGCATGCCCTATTTCCTGGCGGGAAGACATCCAGCATCATCTACAGTGCCTTGAAAAAGTATTCATATTTCTTGAAATTTTCCACATTTTGTCGTGTTACAACCAAAAATGTAAATGTATTTTTTTGAGATTTTATGTGGAAGGAAAATGATAGCAGGTTTTTAACAATTTTCACAAATAAATATCTGAAAAGTGTGGCGTGCATTTGTATTCAGCCCCCTTTACTCTGATACCCCTAACTAAAATCTAGTGGAACCAATTGCCTTCAGAAGTCTCCTAATTAGTAAATAGAGTCCACCTGTGTGTACTTTAATTTCAGTATAAATACAGCTGTTCTGTGAAGCCCTAAGAGGTTTGTTAGAGAGCCTTGGTGAACAAGCAGCATCATGAAGGCCAAGGAACACACCAGACAGGTCAAGGATACAGTTGTGGAGAAGTTTAAAGCAGGGTTAGGTTATAAAAAAGTATCCCAAGCTTTGAACATCTCACGGAGCACTGTTCAATCCATCATCTGAAAATGGAAAGAGTATGGAACAACTGCAAACCTACCAAAACATGGCCGTCCACCTAAACTGACAGGCCGGGCAAGGAGAGCATTAATAAGAGAAGCAGCCAAGAGGCCCATGGTAACTCTGGAGGAGCTGCAGAGATCAACAGCTCAGGTGGGAGAATCTGTCCACAGGACAACTATTAGTCATGCACTCCACAAATCTGGCCTTTATGGAAGAGTGGCAAGAAGAAAGGCATTGTTGAAAGAAAGCCATAAGAAGTCCCGCTTGCAGTTTGCGAGAAGCCATGTGGGGGACACAGCAAACATGTGGAAGAAGGCGCTCTGGTCAGATGAGACCAAAATTGAACTTTTTGGCCTAAAAGCAAAACGCTATGTGGGGCTGAAATCTAACACTGCACATCACCCTGAACACACCATCCCCACTGTGAAACACGGTGGTGGAAGCATCATGTTGTGGGGATGCTTTTCTTAAGCAGGGACAGGGACGCTGGTCAGAGTTGATGGGAAGATGGATGGAGCCAAATACAGGGCAATCATAGAAGAAAACCTTTTAGAGTCTACAAAAGACTTGAGACTGGGGCAGATGTTCACCTTTCAGCAGAACAATGACTCCAAACATACAGCCAGAGCTACAATGGAATGGTTTAGATCAAAGCATATTCATGTGTTAGAATGGCCAATCTAAGTCCAATTGAGAATCTGTGGGAAGACTTGAAAATTGCTGTTCACCGACCCTCTCCATCCAATCTGACAGCTTGAGCTATTTTGCAATGAAGAATGGGAAAAACTGTCACTCTCTAGATGTGCAAAGCTGGTAGACTAGCTCATTATGCTTTTGTCTTACATGTTTTTTTTTTTTTTGGCAGAGTTTATAACCTCTTTAAAGCCAGCCATAGACAGTTCAAATCTCAGCCAGTTCAGCAGGGACTGGCCCGAGATTTGAACTATGTATGGGCAGGCTGAATGTGCCCAAATTGATTGATCAATCAACTTGGGTACAACCAGCCTGTAGGATTTTACATGTGATTATTGCTAGCGGCTGCTATAGGGGAATCAAGCAATTTTATTTGGGTTACAGGAAAGAAAATTGCTCTGTCTCTGGCCAGCTTAACTCTTCAATAAGACACATAAATTGAACCCAACACAGTTTAACTTCAGATAGGTTCCGTACAAATTATGTTTTTTTTCTGTCTTTTGAAGTGTAAGAAGACAACAGGGTTGATTTACAGAGGCTGGGTTCACACTGATGCGATGCTGGAACCACAGCGATTCCTGTGCATCAGACTCGCAGGCAGATCACACTGCTCTCTGCAAATGGCTGCCGGTGGGTGTCAATGTAAAGTTAATGACACCCCCAAATCGGGTCGCAGAACGCAGTGCGAACTGTGGAATCGGATCGCATGGTTCTGAACACCCATGTGATCTGATTCCAGTGCAGACCAAAAAAAGGGTCCTGCACCATTTTGGTCCAAATACGATGTGATTCCAGCCATGCAAACTGTATGGCTGAATTTGCATCGCACACACATCGCATGTGATGTGCACAGCAATGCGCTGCAAATCACATGCAATGCCTGACATCACACAAGTGTGAACCCAGCCTAAAGGCAAATAAACTGCGCACACTGCAAGTGCGGTGGCACTCATTTTTCCCAGAGCTTAGTGAATGAGGTGAAGGTGAAGTTTTGTTTTTTTTTCTTGCACCTGATTGGGTATTCTTTACGAAGTCAAGCTTCACCACAATCTCTGTGGAAATAGATTACAGCTGCAATTACAAAGTGCACCGTTTATTTGCTTTTAGTAAATCAACTCCAATATCTTTTCTACACCCTGCAAAGTGCTAATACTGACTAATGCCTCGTTTCCACTGAGCGGTACGGTATGGTTCGGTTCGGTACGGTACGCAATTTTTGCTGTTTCCATTGTCAAAAGTTGTATATGGTACCCTAATTCAGAATCGTACAATACCACTTTTTTTGATACCCTTTCGCAGTGCCATCTTAAGAGCATTAAAGGGCCCCCGGGCAATTTAGTGCACTGGGGCCCTGCCTACACAATCACCCATAAGAATAAAAATGCAAATTATTGATAAGGCGATATTTATTGGTACAGCAGTGCAAGGCTAATGACAGCTTCCAAATTCGGTGGCTGGGTTCGGTGAACACACACACGGACGGGAGTCGGACTCGACTGTCCTGTGTGTGCTGTTCCCATGGAGGTGGACAGGCATTCCTGCAGTTGTGGGCTCCCCCTCCACAGCCCAAGTGACCTAACAGCTGCGCAGGGCCGACAGGCGCTTGCCACCCGCTAAGTTCGGCGACGGGATGCACACGGGAATCGGGACTAATGCTTGGCTGGGGATGGGTCACTCTTTCATTCGGTAAGATGGCCCTGTCCTTTCGTTGGGGTACCAAGCACATTAGTACCGTACCAAAAGGGTGGAGCAATACTATTGAGTTACTGTTGAGCTTAGGTACTGTTAGCGGTGGAAACGCAAGCCTGATCAAGGTGTACCGTACCGAACCGTATTGAACTGTACCAAACCAAAACGTACCGCTCAGTGGAAACGAGGCATACAAGAAGAAATGTGAAGGGTCAACTTAGGTCTAAATCTAACAAGCACAAAACAGGAAGGGGAGGACAGAGGGAGAAACCAAAAATCACACAGTAAACACATTGTATTGACCCAAAAACACCACTAAATGTCAGTATACTACAGATCAATAATAACCTGATGCAGTTCAACACAACATATGACAAATAAATGAAAGTAGGGCAGAAAAAACATATACATAATACTTAGTATGCATTCAGTTCTAGATTTACAGCATTTCACTGATTGCACTGTATGAAGCAATAGAGCACTGACTGATTGAGTTATTGATTAATTGATTGATAGAATGCAGTCCTACTCTCTTCCTGCAGGGGATTACAGGAGACTCGTAAAAATGTACACTAGTTCTATATAACAACTCTACTCTTCATTGTAATGAATACAGAACTGAATTAAAAAAACTGGATTTAATGTAAACTGGCGGAACCTTCTGACTTTATCACAGTTGCAGGATTTCCTGTATAGCAATAGCAGTCGGATGATTGTTCTTGTTGCCTGCAGTGGCTCTTTAACAAACATGTTTTTATTATGATGGCTTGATTTCATACCCAGAACAAACTGTTCTCGGGGGGGTATTTTATTTTTATGATCTTGGAATCAGTAATGCGGAGACATCCTTGGCATTTTTGGCATTGTTTAGTCAGGGTTTTTCCGTGTGTTTAGTTTCAGAATACCTGTCTGGCATCTCAGCAATTCGGGTCTATGGCATCCTACCTGGCACTGCCAGACCAATTGTCCATTGTATGCAAAATCATTATGTTGTTGTGTTGGCATTTCAGATATGCACTCCAAGACCTCCATGCGTCAACCTTTGCAATAGATTCTAATGCCTTTTTTCAGAAAACCTTTCCTTGCCCTTTCCAAGGATTTTTTTTTTATTATTGATTAACACTTTGCTCACTGCTATTCACTTATAAACAAACCAGAGATTCTTAATATCACACATTCCAATTTATTTCAATTAACAGCTATGATAAAGCTGGAATTAAACTGTTCCTGAGCACCACAAACTGCTTTTTAATTCATTTTTATTATTCAAAGCAAACTCACCCACCCCACTGTGTCTCCATGCTTTATTTTGCTGAGAATTTACTTTGAAAAACACACCCCTAGAACTAACATTCATGACTATCTTTAACCAGTTCTGAAATGGAAGGATTTCTGACAATTTTGCGGTCGTGTGACGCAGTACCCAAATAAAAATGATGTCCTTTTTTTCTCCAAAAATAGAGCTTTCTTTTGGTGGTATTTGATCACCTCTGTGATTTTTATTTTTTGCACTATAAACAAAAAAAGAGCAATAATTCTAAAAGTAAAAAACAATATTTTTACATTCTGCTATATAATATTCCCAATAAAAAAAAAATTCAAAAATCAAAATTTGCCATCCTGTTAGGCCAATTTGTATTCTGCTACATATTTTTGGTAAAAAAAAACCCACAATAAGTGTATTTTGATCGGTTTGCACAAAGGTTATCACATCTACAAACTAGGGGAAAGATTTATTTAATTTATTTATTTATTTTTTACAAGTAATGGTGGTGATCTGCGATTTTTAGCGGGACTGCAACATTGCAGCGGACAGATCAGACCCCTAACTGACATTTTTGACCCTTTTGGGGGCACCAGTGACATTAGTGTAGTGCCCCCATAAGAGCTGCTAGAACTTCACTTTGCGTGTCCCCCTGGTTACCAGCATACAGCCATAAGAAAATTCAATTTCTTATTTCCTCTTGGCTCACACTTCAATAATCAGTCCAGTGGTATTTGGTTGTTTTTTTTTTTTTTTTTATAATGGGGATAGAAGAAGGAAATAGTGGGATACTCCAATTTAACTATTCAAAGTACTTGAGGACTTCTATTCTCTACTTTGCTTTTAGATTTGAAACAGCCAGGCTGTCAATCCATCCTGCAACTTTGGATGAATAGGAATTAAATGTCTTGGTTCCTTCAAGACGACTTGGTGGACAAACTCTTATCTTTGAGACACTCTCCCTAGTATCCTTTCTTTTTCTCCGCTGACACCTGTCCACTGACTATCCTATGATCAGGGGTGGCCCCCTTCAGGTCAGGCCCCTTGACACAAGTCCCTGTACTCACGATACTGCAGCCACAGGGTCCCCAGTGTCTCCCCCCTCAGCTCCTCGCGATCGCTCATCTGACCCTCAGGACGACCTTCAGCGTCCGCATGGCACCTCTACAGAGGAGGAGGCAGCCGCCCCCTCACTCTGGGACTCCACTCTCCAATGAAAGACCCCTCATCCCATGTGCTCCTGGCTTTTATACAGTATCCCAGAATGCATCGAGGTGACCTGCCCTCTGCCTATCATCAGGACTGTTTCAAAAGCCTGTGCACCCATTCGTCAGGTTTCCTCCCACTGTCCAACATGCCTCTCTATTAGACCAGCGTGAAACACTATCCAGACTGAATGAATCGCATACTGAGCACAATGAGCAGACCTCGCTAACAGATCCTGCTCCCTGGTAGGCAGAGAACAATATAGATTTACCTGCAGCCCCTCTGGTAAGCAAAGAGAGCTCAAGACTATACTCTCTCACTAGCACCTACCTAGGAGGGTGCTACTCTCACCCCCCACCAAAATGAGGCATGTCCTCACTGCCTCTGGGAAGCCGCACCTACAAAAATCATTTGCACAAAAATTTCACGCAGTATCCCACAAACTTGGAAAAGGGAAGTAACATATGTACAGGGCCATGGGACATATCCCATATGTGGCCAGTGAATGCAATAAGTTATGTGGAAAAATATATGACATTTATGTACATACACATGGTGCATTTGGACCAATGCACCACCAGCCAAACAAAAATCTGCTTGACAGGTAAAACATTACCCTATCTGGCTAACTAAATCCAATATCTACATTGTAAAAGGATTTACGTTGAGCAATGGAGGGCCTCTCCAGACCCGGAAGTCCTAAGCAAGCCTGCAAAGGAAATTAAAGTTAAGCACAAGTAATACATTGTTACCTATTCTTCACAGTGAGAATGTCCTCTTTTCAGAGGTGACCTTCTCACCAAAAATGATCTCTAATTATGACATTTTTGTAGAGATCTCCATCACTCTAGGCCCCCTAAGGGCACACTCGACTCGATGTTCTGCTGTACACCTGCAATAGACAATAAACAGATCCTGCCAAGCTGACTATCTAACACTTCACCATTGATTCCTAACGAGAATCATATTGTTGACTAAATAATAGGCACAGTCCCTCTCAAACACCAGGGCACTGACTCTCTCTCCTATAATAGTCAGACCCACAAGTTCAGAATGAAGAAATTCAGAGTTCACTCGACTGGTGTTCTCAGTGTTCTCTCCTTCTGTAACACTGAGGCAACATATCTTCTCCTGTGACAAGCTATTTTGCTGGAGCCTGAGCAAACTTGTCCAACTTGTGAGTTTTGAAAATCTCTTCAAGGGGTCCTTCACTCTGACACCCCCTTCTCTGAAGAGACAATGAACCTCTACCTCCTTTTCCCAAGGTAGCAACTCACACAAAGTTCTTTTAACCGGCCCACTGGCCTAACAGGATCTTCACAAAGTGTCCTTTGAGCAAAGTATCTTTGTAAAGTGTCCCCTTCTTCTGTACTCCAACCATCCTGGCCCGTTGGCCCAAACGCTTTGCAAAGTGTCTCAAATAACTGCTAGTGACCCTGGCCCGTTGGCCCAAAGTTCTTAATTGAATATCCAGTAGACATGGCTGCTTGGAGCAAATTGTGGCACCAAGGTAAGTTCCTCCTAAAGTTCTTTTAACCTCCCTGACGTATGATTGTATCAGATTTTAGGTGCTGAAAGCGGTACCATTATTTTGCATGTAATTCTTAAGGACGAGCAGCCCAAACCAACTATTTACATATGATTTTTTTTTACTGTGCGTTCTTCTTTATAACATCTCGGGTATGATAAAATTTGAAACTCAAAATCATAAATTACAATATAATAAATAACTATAAATAAGTTAAAGTGTATATATATATATATATATATATATATATATATATATATATATACATATACGTATATGTATATATATATATATATATATATATATATATATGTGTATATATGTATGTATATATATATATATATGTATGTGTAGATATATATATATGTTTACATAGATAGATAGATAGATAGATAGATAGATAGATAGATAGATAGATAGATAGATAGATAGATAGATAGATAGATAGATAGATAGATAGATAGATAGATAGATAGATAGATAGATAGATAGATAGATAGATAGATAGATAGATAGATAGATAGATAGATAGATAGATAGATAGATAGATAGATATACGTATATATATGTATACATATATATATGTATATACATTTTATTAAAAGATTATATACAAGGTATATTCCACGCGCCAAGGGGTTTTAAAATTATTAGGTATAAAATAGACTCTAGTTTTTTAAATGAATGAAGTAAAATAAAAATAAAATAGCAGCCGCTATATATATGGGAAGTGATTAAAATGTGTATGATCTCAAAAGAAGATCAAATATAGCGCTTGCTTATAACTCTGAATTCTAAATAAATATATCAAAGCATCAGATAACCATAAAACATCAACTTAAAAATCCACTAATTAGTGTTGTAAATCAGTGCAAGGTGTACAAAACGGTGCAAATTGACACGGCATCAATATATAAATACAAATTCATACAATATGTAGAGGGTAAAACATATGATAAAATATAACAAAATGCCTCTCTATAAATATGTATATAGCAGAAAAACCCACAGTATAAATATGACTGCTGTGCTACCAATTAATAAATATTACATATAATCAAAAAACATTTTTTTAAATTATCCCAAGTGTTAAAGTGACTTCTGTGCTTCGAACAAGAAAAATGTATATTATTAAATATATAATCATAAAAAAAGTCCATTCAGTGTAAAGTGGCTACTGTGCTCCAAATGAATAAATCCACAAATATTAAGGTGACTCCTGTGCTCCAAAATGGTAAAAGTGACACTGTCCTTAATGGCAGATGTATCCTCAATTTCAAAGTGTAAGTAGTTTATCCATCAAGCAAATCCCTTTGTAAATGAGTGAATTAAATCACTTACCAGAAAGAGTGGGTTCTGTATGCCATATGGCACCAGAACTTTCAGACTTGTAAAGCCCTCTGGGCTTGAAGGATGTTACCCCTCTGGGTGGTCCTCCAGGGTCCTGGAATGCCTGGGATACCTCTCTGCTTCTGGAGTGCTCAATTCCAAGCCGTATATAGGAGAGAAGAAAAAAGGCTCCAAATAGTATAGTATGTTTTTAAGAGTCTTTATTTCTCCAAAAAATAGGTAAAATTAAATGTGCAGCCTCACTGGTGGTCTAGCGGTGCGAGTTGCTCGTCTTCCTCGCGGAGTACACACTAAAGCAACTCACTTCCGGCTTGCGTTCCACCTGCCGTGACGCAATGACGCTGTGCGGTCCAAGTTGACGCGTTTTGTCACTTCAGGTGACGTCCTCAGAAGCGCTGATCACTGTAAACCAGATATTATTTTCTTCACTGACACTCCAGTACATTTCTTGGGAAAACATGGCATTACTTGGTGCAACCACTCGGTCATTGCCGGCAGAAACCACTGCTGTAGCCCAGGGGTACATCCCGGACGAGCCCCCAAATGTAGCACTGCCCCCATAAGAGCTGCTAGATATTCACTTTGCGGGACCCCCTACCAGCAAACAGCCATAAGCAAATACAATTTCTTATTTCCTCTTGGCTCACACTTCAATAATCAGTCCAGGGGTATTGGGTTGTTTTGTTGTTTATTTTATAATGGGGATAGGAGAAGGAAATAGTGGGATACTCCAAATAACTATTCACAGTACTTGAGGACTTCTATTCTCTACTTTCCTATTAGATGTGAAACAGCCAGGCTGTCAATCCATCCTGCCACTTTGGAAGAATAGGAATTAAGTCCCTTGGTTCCTTCAAGATGACTTGGTGGACAAACTCTTATCTTCAGGACACTCTCCCTAGTATCCTCTCTCTCTCCGCTGACAACCATCCACTGACTATCCTATGAGCAGGGGTGGCCCCTCTCAGGTCAGGCCCCTTGAAACAAGTCCCTGTACTCACGATACTGTGATACTGCAGCCACAGGGTCCCCAGTGTCTTCCCTCTCAGTCAGCTTCCCTGGACCTCTGGGTTCAGCTCCTCTTGACTGCTCCTCTGGCCCTCAAGACAACCTCCAGCATCTGCATGGCACCTCTACAGAGGAGGAGGAGGAGGCAGCCGCCCCCTCCTTCCGGGACTCCGCTCTCCAATGAAAGACCCCTCAGCACATGTGCTCCTGGCTTTTATACAGTATCCCAGAATGCACTAAGGGCGACCTGCCTTCTGCCAATCATCAGAACTGTATCAAAAGCCTATGCTCCAATTCGTCAGGTTTCCTCTCACTGTCCAACATGCCTCCCTATTGGACCAGCTTGAAACACTATCCAGACTGAATGAATCGCATACTGAGCACAATGAGCAGACCTCACTAACAGATCCTGCTCTCTGGTAGACAGATAACAATATAGATTTTCCTGCAGCCCCTCTGGTAAGCAGACAGAGCTCAAAACTATACCTTCTCACTAGCACCTACCTAGCAGGGTGCTACATTAGTAATCAGTGCTTAAAATATGCACTGTTACTGTAATAATAACACTGGCAGGGAAGGGGCTAACACAGTGGTGATCAAAGGGTTAAGTGAGCCTAGGGGAGTGTTTTCTAACTGTATGGAAGATGGGCTTGTGACCACAGATACCTGTGATCCTAAATAGAAGGATCACAGACACTCTGTGATCATTTCAGAGAGAAGAACGGTAAGCTGTGTTTACAACAGCTGACTGTCATTCTCGCTCAGCTGGAAGTAATCACAGCACCACGCGTGCGACCGACGTAGAGCTACATCATTTCGCGCAGCCGAGCCAGCGTGTCACAATAAAACTGCGGCGGGCGGTCGGCAAGTGGTTAATAAGTGCAGATGATTCATGTAGCCTTTTTTTCCCTGGAATCCATCTGCCCTCAGCTAGGGCATACCGACAGGAGGGTGTGCTTAACTGAGAAAGCCCCTCCTCCCTCCTGAAGACTCCTGGGATGTATGACATCATTTTGACCTAGGCCAGATACCAGGAAGCAACTGAAGATAAAAAATAATAAAACAAGAAAATATAATATACCTTCCTATCTATTTATTATTGCTAGTAACATAAGGATTAATAAAAGTTTATGTAGATTGAGAGAGTTTAGTTTCACTTTAAAGTGATTCGCTGTCTCAATGGTGCCGTACTTTAGGCTAGGGCCACACAGAGGCGATTACATCTCTTTGCTACTGAGAGATATAAGTGATTGTTAACAGTTATCTCATTAGCAGCACATTGACTTCAGTGAAATGTCTGCCAAAAAGTGCTTACAGTAGATCTAAGCCTAATCATTAAAATCTCATCTAAGCTTTAACATGGTAAAGTAATTTAAAAAAAATTAGCTTTTAATTTAAAAGATCTGCAGATTTTTATTCAAAGAATACTTTGTGATCCTGCCATGTAGGTCATTTTTCAGGCTGTGACAGATTGCTTCTGTATTTATTGTGATGAAGGCTCATCTCAGGAAGTCAAAAACATCCCACTACATTTCCTCAGACAATGAAGCACTTCCTTTTGGGGTGACTACTGCCTCTCAATTGTATTCCTGTGCTGTTGCATTGTCACTAGTGATGAGCTCAAATTTGCTCCAAAATCCAGAAGAAAGCTTTCATTGCCAGGCCAATCAGCTGCAGCTTTCCCACCCCGCAGCTGCACTTATACAAAGGATTGAAGATGTCACATGGCCATTTTAGTTCAATAAAATTTATTTTATATTGACCTTGGCTTATTAGGTCAATAACAGAGACCTAATATGGCCACATGACCATATAAGTTCAATATAAGCCTCTTTTCTCTCCAGAAACCCCCACCCTTCACATCATTGTCCAACTGCATATTAGAGTCCCCTCTTCACATTAGGATATTCAGTCCCCCTGCCCTACTTTATATTTTTCACCACAGTGGCAGCATTGCACAAGATGGGCAGGAAGCCGAGCAGGTCCTCTTCTGAATTCTGGGGTGGCCTTGGATTCCACCTCCCTCGATCAGTGTCATTGGCCAACCGCCTGCACCATAGCAACTAATGACCTGTCCTGGCTGTTCAACGTCATTGGTTGTTATGCAGCTGGCAGCCAGTTCACCTGCACCATGGAAATTCATGACATAAATGTGGGAAAAGTTGCTGCAGGCCAGGTAAAATCCTGCACCAGGCTGGATAGGACCCTCAGGCCAAAGATTGGAGAGCCCTGCCATAAATAAATATACATATATCAGTATTAGAAGTAGTAGAACTACTACACTTACATTTCGTATACACATTCTATTAGCTTCTTCACTTCCCCTTTATGCAATGTGTGGAAAGTGGATACACTGAAATTGTGGATTGCTGGAATGTGATGTCATAGTGGTAAATACTCCCAACAATGTTTTGACTCTCCTCACTCTCCTACATTTAGAGGACATTGGTTTAAAAGCAGTATCTACCAAGCTTCAGAATAGGAACACAATAGAACTCATTCACCACCCAATCCACCACCAGGACCCCAGCAAAGCAACCTGAAACCTCCAAATAAAGGGCACACGTGACATGCTTTCATGCTTTAAACAAGTCAGTGCCCAGGGCTGGGAGCATTGCTAGGGTAATAAAAGACCTTGGGCATGCTAGGACACCACAATGCAACTAAATTGTGGGTGTAACCCAAAATGTGGGTGAAGTTTAAAGGGTTGTGTAGCGTTACGCCCGTAGGAGCCGCTGGGTCCTCTATTCTGCGCCTTGACCTTCTCAAGAAAGTCAGCCCCTCTGACACACCAGGTTGAGGGTACAAACAAACAATTTTTCAGGAAATTATTGAAAGTAATACTTAGTACCCAATAGTAGTGCTATATCAAAGAAAACAGCACCAAACCAGGTAATAAAGGCAAACTTAGTATGTACAGTATCTCCCAAAAGTGAGTACACCCCTCACATTTTTGTAAATATTTTATTATATCTTTTCATGTGAAAACACTTGAAGAAATGACACTTTGCTACAATGTAAAGTAGTGAGTGTACAGCTTGTAATACAGTGTAAATTTGTTGTCCCCTCAAAATAACTCAACACACAGCCATTAAAGCGGAGGTCCGGGCACAAAAACAAACTTTTTTTTGTGCCCATCCGCTTGGTCTCCTTCACCTGAAAAGGAATTGGATAGTTAGGCATTTTTTGTTTTCACTCACCTTGTAATTGGAGATTGAAAATACTCACCTATTCTCTACTTCCTCCCTCGGTGCCGCGGCTCCGACGTCACTTCCTGTCTTGCGATGATTCCTGGGAGCTGAACGTCATCGATCCCAGGAATCAATGCGACGGCATCGGCCCCGCTCGTCACTTCCGGGCGACGCTGCATTCCCTGCTAAACAGCTTCTGGGCATGCCCAGAAGCTGTGGAGGAATGCGGCGCCGCACCGAAAGTGACGAGAGGGGCCGGTGCAGGCGCATTCTGGGACAAGAAGACGCGGAAGAGGACGCAGAAGAGGATCGCGCTGGCTTCAGCTGCCCACAACAGAGATGGCAACGCTGGAGAAGAAATTTTGAAAGTGAGTATTTCTTCTAAAAGGTAAGTGCGAACCGGGACAGATCAGAGGCTAGCCATTGTGGAATGTACTAGCCCTGACTGTCCCGGGGGTATGTTCACTGAAAAAAAGTTTTCGTGCCCGGAACTCCGCTTTAATGTCTAAACCGCTGGCAACAAAAGTGAGTAAACCCCTAAGTGGAAATGTCCAAATTGGGCCCAAAGTGTCAAAATTTTCAGTGGCCACCATTATTTTCCAGCACTGCCTTAACCCTTTTGGGCATGGAGTTCACCAGAGTTTCACAGGTTGCCACTGGATTCCTCTTCCACTCCTCCATGATGAGGACATGAAGCTGGTGGATGTTAGAGACCTTGGGCTTCTCCGCCTTCCATTTGAGGATGCCCCACAGATGCTCAATAAGGTTTAGGTCTGGAGACATGCTTGGCCAGTCCATCACCTTTACCCTCAGCTTCTTTAGCAAGGCAGTGGTCATCTTGGAGGTGTGTTTTGGAATACTGCCCCGTGGCCCAGTCTCTGAAGGGAGGGGATCATGCTCTGCTTCAATATGTCACAGTACATGTTGGCATTCATGGTTCCCTCAATGACCTGTAGCTCCCAGGAGTCCCAAAACTTCTCCTGTAGCCCTGTGAGCACCTCCAGCAGCTGTGGTTTGCTATTATGCGCGGGACGAGGAAACTTCAGATATGGATTTGACTAGATATTTACTTTGTGTGTTGTTATAACATTTTAATAAACTGCCTATTGCTGCACTACATAGCACTTCACTTTCTTTACTGGGTTCACACGCACAGGAGCAGTGGGGGGGAATCACATGCGATTCGGACAGGAAATGCACTGTATCCCTGTTTTATTGGCATGCGATTCTTTGCAGTGCAATATATTTTGCATGGACACAAATCACAACGCAAAGTATCAGTACTTGGTATTGGCGAGTACTTGACCGGAAGTATCGGTACTCGTACTCGCCTATTAGAAAAAAAGGGTATCGCTGCATCCCTAGTAAGAATCTTTGCGCCTCATACCTTCCATACATCCAGCACCATGTTACTTTGTACAACCAATCAGATACTGTAATTCTTTTTATTCTTTAACCTGTACTCCAATTTAATAGGTTGCAACGAATGCAAGAGGACACGAGGCCATACAATGCGATTAGAGAAGCGATTTAACCTCAGGATACCCAAAAGGTTTTTTACAGTAAGGGTTACAAGATTGTGGAACTCTCTATAACAAATGGTAGTAACTGCAGGGAATATGGCTACTTTTAAAAGACTCTTGGATGTACATCTCAAAGATCAAAACATTCAGGGGTATGGGAAATGAATACGTCCACACACACCTACACAGGCTGAACTGGATGGACTATTGTCTTTATTCAACCTCAACTACTATGTAACTATGTAACTATGTTACTATGCAACCCAGACAATGTCTTCCTAACCTGTAAATGAATCACATTTTTTTAACAAGCCAGTACTATGATGCTTAGAGAATGTTCCATTTTTCATGCTGTATTACATTTTGCACGGAAATGTTTATCTTCCAAGTTTCCCATTTGGCTCTCACACACACTGCCGTGCGGTCCTGTGTGGCCACATGATTCCCTTCCTTGTTGTGTGATATGATCGCTTTGTTTATTTGTCCAGCAGTTCATTGGAATTCATAAATGAGGATAATATAACCCAATGGGTTTTTTTCTCTGGAAGAGAATTACTTTTATGGAGCTCCGTTCACGACTGTTAGTGTAACACAACATAGTTCTCAAGGTACTTTGATCCTAGCGTCATTTTTAACTTAGTGACAGCAGCTTACATGAGATTATTTTATTTTAAAACATAAATAAATTAATAAATAACTCTATGTCAGGGGTGTGTGCCATTAGTGAGGTATCTACGGTGTATGTAGGAAACATTATCACATCATATCAATGATGACGATGTCATTAAATATTAACTCCACTTTTGTTGAGAAAAGAACATTCTCCTCTGGGTGACCTCTGTACATTGCAAGGATTATAACAAACTTTGTTGAAGATTCCTACCTTTTGTTGTTCTTAAGAAATCCCTGTGTGTTTCTCTGTGCCTCTGTGGTGAGCGGGTCCAATGGGAATGGTTTCATAATTATCAATCAGCTGTGCAGCTGCAGAGCACTAATAAGGAAATCTGCTGGGCCTGCATCCCTTTAGACGTGTTCCTATTGGGAGTACCTCACCAAAAATGACATTTGGTGCACATTTTGTACAGAACACCACCAGGTAGCCATTTTGCATTTTCAGAAAATTACAGCGACTGCAGATTGAAAAGGAAAGGTAATTTTTAATAGGATTCAATTACAATATGACTTGTGTCGCAATTGTATACACTATATTATTTTTTCTTTATTTCCTTTTTTTTTTAGTTACCCTTGAAGCATCAGGCTGAGGCACATCCTTCTTTCACTACTAGTCTGCTGCCTCTATTTTGGCAAATGGATACAGAAATGCATTCAAAAAACACAAAACAGTAGAATACAATTTTATATAATCCATTTTTCAGCTAGATAATGAGACAATCTCATGTCTATGGGACACCTTCAAGTGCTAAAAGTGGGGCAAAAATATGAAGACATTGAGTTCGGATGTGTATCTGTTCCCTGTTCACACAGATGCTGCTGAATCCCCACAGCCAGGCATCTTCAACTGGTTGCAGGTCCTTCAAAAGCCTGTTCCCAGACACCCTATCTCCCCGAGCCTTGGTATCCTCAGGATTGGTGAGCGGGCAGAAGCCCACCCTAAGTACTACATTTAAAGGCACTGCATGCAGACATCTTTACCCTACCCTTTCTACATTAAAGGCCCTGAGCTGGGAAACACTTTGCTTATAGTATTCACCTTTGCTGGTCGCCATTGCACAGCAACGTCTTTGGGGTGTCAGGAGGCTTGCATTAGGCCAACCTACCATCCCAGAGCATCAGAGTGCATGGAGCCGGTGCCGACAGCGAATCAGCGCACCAGTGTGAAAGCAGCCTTATAGGGGCTCAGAACAGTAAGAGCTTGTTTACATTTGTAGTTGAGAGGCTATATAACCCATAGTTGAGACCTGTTTACCTTAACCCCCTGCAATAGCAACCTCACCCAATGCTCCAGGGGGCTCATGCAGCCACCCTGTCACATTCTGTTTTACATTTGGACAGGAGGGGAACCGATCATCTCCATTTTCTTCCTGCAACCGTTGAAAGTTGGCTTCTCCTCCTCCCCCCCACTCACCAACCCCCTCCCCCATCAGCATTTAGCTGCTGCAGAAGGAAAATGTTTAATTCTGAACCATTTAATTTCATTTTGGCCCTTGACCAGCTACCAAATAACTTAAGTGTCCCTCGCTCTTCAAAAGGTTGAACTCCCCTGGTTTAGATCTTTTATTGTCCAATCAGACCCCTGGAGGCAGGTCGCTGACCAAGCTGAATTGCCTAAATGCTGGGGAGAAAGTGAGGTCACCAATCTAGTTGCTTCTTACAGGGGTACCTAGGTCACATCTAGATCTGGCTAAACAGAATTAAAAGACTTTCCGCAGGTAAAATAATACATGTGTACTTGAATGTGTATTCAACTGTTTGTCTTGAGTTCAACTTTAAAAAAAAAAAAGCTAGACTGATCGACGATCTCTCTTCCCGGAGGATATAATTTAGGAATTCCAGTCATAAGGCCGAATGTTTTATATTCCCTTCTCATTTCAAATAATAATAATGTAATAAAGTCCTTATCACTCCTGCCAGTCCCATGCTGCTTCCTTTTTGGACGCCACTTTAAAATATTGTTCCAAAAAGTTGGATTCTTCTTTAGGCATCCAAACTTTGAAGAATGTTATCAGCACACTGGCTTTAATCACGGGCTGATTCAGAATGCCTTATAAATAAATATATAAATCTTTTTTTTTTTACTTGAACATGGAACTAAGTGCTGACTACGTTGAAGGATCCACTCATTGTTTTACGAATGTGCTTTGTAATAATTCCAAGAGGAAACACGAACATCTCCAGTGATTCATACAGATATGCAGTTTGAAATTTTGGCCGACCTCCGCCTTCTAGTCAGGTCTGACCCGCAGCACTGAACGGTATGTATTACAAGCAGGTCCTGTGAGAAATTGTTAGTGGCCGGCTTTCAAAGGAAAAAAAATCATTGAAGAACTGAGTGAAGATGGGTAACCTATGATTCTCCTCTAGACCGGTGTGGAATCCCTGGTTCAAAACAGCTGTCAGATACAAAGATGTTTTGCTACGGTGTATGAAAAGACCAAGAATAACAAACAAATCAACATTTTTGAGTAGGAACTGAAATTATCTTGGCAATCCAGGAAGTTTAAAAACATTTTGTTCTGGAGTCAGTTAAGAAAACATCTCGAGATGGATCATACAGTTCAGTATAGTATGTAGAGATTGTCATAGATAATTAAGCAGTGGAGTGGCTGCAAGATCACAGAGGTTGCAGCAGTGGCTGGGCCTGCCTTGAACAGGGGGCTAGTAATGCAAACTGTAAGTTTTTAATGCTGTTCATCCTGGACAACGTGCTGTAGGTTGTAGAGCCACTGATGTTAGAGCAGGTCTGCTGCAAGGGGTTGAGTGTCCTCAAGGCGTAAGATCACAATTGGGGGCAGCACTTGTCTTTACAAAATAATCTTAACCAAGAGAAAATACCGTATTTTTCGGACTATAAGGCACACTGAAAATCTTAAAATTTGATCAAAAACTGGCAGTGCGCCTTATAATCCGGTGCGCCTTATATATGGAAAATAGTTTGAAAATTTACCGTTAACTGGATGGTTTGACCAAAGGGGTGCAACCACTGGACATAAGTGTCAATCGTTCCTTCAAGTTGAAACTGCGAATCACGTGGGAAAACTGGATGATGGAAGGAGAGCACTCCTTCACGAAGACCGGGAGGCAACGCCGGGCCAGTAATGCCACTGTGTGCCAGTGGATCGTGGATACCTGGCATAAAGTATCCGCCAGAACTGTCATCCGAGGGTTTACGATGAGCACCTGCCAGTAAACCTCGCGCGGATCAACATTCCAAAAAAAAAAAGTGCGCCTTATAATCCGGTGCGCCTTATATATGAAAATAGTTCGAAAATTTACCGTTCAATGATACTGCGCCTTATAATCCGGTGCGCCTTATAGTCGTGAAAATACGGTAACCAACGTACATAATAATTGTATGCCCTTTTGTATCTCTCTGTTTTACCCACCTCAGCTCCGATTTTACCCCCATTTATGACCAGGCCATTTTTCATTTTCTGTATCCACTGTATCTATAGAGGGAGCCATGATTGTTTCATAGGACTTTACACATGCCTGCGTTTCTTCCAAAAGCTTTAAATAGCATTTTAAACAGCCCAAAAGGGAGCAAATAAGAAAAGTTCATTGTTAAAGGTAACTCCACTTTTGTTGAGAAAAAACAATTTTTTCTGGTTGATCAATGTATGTTGCAAGGACTTTAAGAACTGGAAGGTTTTACCCCCTTTATGACCAGGCCATTTTTTGCTATTTGCACTGCGCTATTTTAACTGGTAATTGCGCGGTCATGCAATACTGTACAGAAACAAAATTTATATCAGTGGGATAGAGCTTTCTTTTGGTGATATTTGATTACCGAACACTTTGAATAAAAAAAAAACAATATTTTTTACTTTTTGCTATAAAACATATCTAATAAAAAAAATAAAAGTTATTAATAAATTTTGGCCAAAATGTATTCTGCAACATGTCTTTGGTAAAAAAGAAAAACAAAACATCCCAATAAGTGTATATTGATTGATTTGTGTCAAAGTTTTAGCGTCTACAAACTATTTTTTGCTGTAAAACATATCCAATAAAAAAATAAAAGTTCTAAATACATTTTGGCCAAAATGTATTCTGATACATGTCTTTGGTAAAAAAAAATATCCCAACAAGTGTATATTGATTGATTTGTGTAAAATTTTTAGCGTCTATAAACCATGGTATATATACTGGAACGTGCCACTAACTGCCACTGATATCATCAGTGACTCTAATACAGTGATCAGTGATAATAATATACACTGTACTATTGAGACTGGCTGGGAAGGGGTTAACATCTAGGGGTGATCAAGGGGTTAAATGTGTGCCTAACAAGTGTTAATTTGTGTAATATGTGCAGCTTTGTAGAAAGAATAAACAGAGAGATCATCCCCTCTTTACAGAGCCCTTTGTTTGGTGCCAACACAGGGCTCTAGGCTGGGATTGGACACAGCCGGTCAACAGGTCCTGGACATTACTTTTTAGCCAGGACCTGCTGAAAAACTTCCGCTGTGTACAATCAAACTCGGAAAAAAGGTAGCCACATACCAGTACGTCACTGTGCCTGTATGTCCTGCTTGTACATTGCAGGCTGGCAGTAGGGAAGTGTTCAAAATGCACTTGTTCTGGGTTCAAGCAGTTTTGAAATTGGAGAGTTTGTAATCAGACTGTTAGGTTTCCCTTTTTTACTTATCATTTCGTAAAGGCTAGTATAACATTTTAGGAGGTTAATATAGTTTTAAAAGGTTAGGTTATAGTTAAGCTTAGGGTTATGGGTTAAGGTGACTGTTTTTTCTATTAAAATACAAAACATGTTATATTTACCTCCTCTGTGCAGTTGGTTTTGCACAGGGCAGCCCAAATCCTCCTTTTCTCGGGTCCTTGGCTAGAGCTCCTGGCCCCTCCCTCCTGTTGAGTGCCTCCACAGCAAGCAGCTTGCTATGGGGGCACCAGAGCCGAGCTGCAGCTCTGTGTATCCTTTTAGACACAGAGCTGCTGTTTGGCCACGCACCCTCTCTCTCCTGATTGGCTAACCATGTTTGATTGACAGCAGCCGGAGCCAATGGTGCCACGGCTGTGTCTCAGCCAATCTGGAGAGAGAGAGAGTCACAGACAGCTGAGGCACTCATGGACATCACCTTTCCTTCCAAGCCTAGCCTGGTCCCCCCTAAAATTCATACCACAATGCCTTTTTTTATTGTGTAAGGCTCTCCCATTAACATCTATATGCAACCAACAATTACTGGAGTGTCTCCTGAGTCCACCAGTTTACTTTTGCTGACCTCTTTGTCACTCCTGTATCCTGTAATGGGTGGAAGTCAGTATAAGCACTGAAACACAACATTGCTTTTTTTCTCTCCCAGCCCAAGCTCTGCTGTATAGGAGGACTGCAATTGAGATTTAGCTACCTACGGTATGCTGCTTGCATTAAAAAAATAATAATTTAATGATACAATATAGAATACAGAACTACATTAACGTGTTCCTTTAAATATCTTCCTGGAGTTTAGCTTTAAATCTATTATAACATTGGGTAAAAAATATAAAACTGTGCTCAGATCTTAATCAACCTGACAGTTTATGAGGGCATGCAGTAATTTCAAGACATTTTATCAGAATCTGTACATATCTTCAGTACACAATGTACACGTCAACTTATACAGTCCAAAACTACAAACTGGCAGACAGCCAGAGCTGGAACAAGTTACTTACAAGCTACTAATATGGAGCATAAGAACTCACTGTGCAAATATTTCTATATAGGCTCATACTAAAAAGGCTGCAAATACCAACTATATTTTATAAATGACCATATAAAGGGTAAGCTAGGGATTCATTATTATTGTCCAAAATTGGAAAGTTGTAACTCATTATTTTAAAATAAATCTTTTATCTATTATTAATGCATATTTCTTCTTGGATGATTATATCCAGAACAAAAGACATTGTTTTTTTAAATTTCTTTTTACTGGAATAAATAAAAAATATTGCATACCAATATTCTTTATTTGCAAATTGCAGTAAACAGCTTGATTGTTGTGTGAATTTGGTATTCTGTGAATCTTTCTTACAGAGTGCATAAGAGGGAGGAGGATGTAATGTACAGCCCGGAGTACTAAGTGCAATGTAAGGAGAATGTAATGTATAGCCCAGTATACTGAGTGCAGTGGTCAAGTGAATGTAATGTACAGCTCAGTGTACTTAGTGCAGTGGTCAGGAGAATTTAATTTACAGCTCAGTGTACTGAGTGCAGTGGTCAGGAGAATGTAATGTACAGCCCAGTGTACTGAGTGTAGTGGTCAGAAGAATGTAATGTACAGCCCAGTGTACTGAGTGCAGTGGTCAGAAGAATGTAATGTACAGCCCAGTGTACTGAGTGCAGTGGTCAGGAGAATGTAATGTAAAGCCCAGTGTACTGAGTGAAGTGGTCAGGAGAATGTAATGTACAGCCCAGTGTACTGAGTGAAGTGGTCAGAAGAATGTAATGTACAGCCCAGTGTACTGAATGTAGTAGTCAGTAAAAGTGTAAGTGGGGTCATCGGGAGGCAGAAGGACTCCTTTGGACATGACTGGCCTGGTGACTCCCCAGGAGTAATTTGGACGCATGGAAGAATTGTTTGAAGCTTCCCCCTTCTTTCTGTTAGCTTTTGCCTTTGGTGTTTTGCCTGGAGATGCTACCACTTCTTCCAACCACTGATGGGAATACTGTTCAAGCCATCCACATATACTTTTTGTACGGAGATATCTTCCTAGTGTATTGTATGTGATAGTTGGCAGTCTTCCCTAGCCTTCTCCCTGGCTCACTTCATTTTTGTCTTTGGTTCCAATATATGCCTCCTCATAGCCTTAGCAGACACTATGTACTCACTGGGAACTTTGTCAGATGAAGAAGTATTAAAGCCATGAGGAAGCGGCTATGACCGTGAAACACTTAGGAATCTCCTCTATCTGTCTGATCGTTGCCATTGTGGTTTTATGTGATGTATTCCCCATTCTATGCATAATTTTTAATGTTTTGTGATAAAGATGTGAATTCTTTTAGATTATGCATTGTATTTGTTGAAATAAGGTACACTAAGAGGCCATCCTCGATCACCCTTTATTTTCTATTTCTCTACTTTTGACCACATTTTAGTGGTATGATGGCTTTTTAGTATCTAGCTTTACTTGTACTGTGGCAAATAAAAAATAGTGCATAAACATATTCTTCATTTGCAACTTACAGTAAATAGCTTGAGCGCTGTGTGAATTCAGTATTCTGCGAACCTTTTCCTTACAGCACTTACAGAGTCCATAAGAGTGAGGAGAATGTAATGTACTGCCCAGTGTACTGAGTTCAATGGTCAGGAGAATGTAATGTACAGCCTAGTATACTGAGTGCAGTGGTGAAGAGAAATTAATGTACAGCCCAGTATACTGAGTGCAGTGGTCAGGAGAATATCACTCATAGCACAGTGTACTGAATGCAATGGGCAGGAGAATATCACTTACAGCACAGTGTACTGAATGCAATGGGCAGGAAATATCACTTACAGCACAGTGTACTGAATGCAGTAGTCATGAAAATATAATGTACAGTCCAGCGTACTGAAAAATGCTCCATTAAGGTGCTCTGACCAAGGCTTAACGCCAAAACACGTTAGCCACCTCGCCTTTTTTTTACTCACTGAGGTGTGACAATAAAGAATTGGAAGATTTGCAGAGTTGCCGGCTGTCCTTTTGCTTGATCAGTAGAATGTCATGTATAGCACACCATACAGAGTGCAGTGGTCAAGAGTATGATTCATGCAGTGTAATTTCCATAGGTATGTAACATACATCTGTAATTGTCATGTAGGATGCAGCACAATGTATAGAGTATGGCAGACAGGAGTTAGTAACGTACACTTTATGCTACATAATGCTGCCCACTGCACTTTGTCTGTTGTGCCATACATTGCAAATTCCAGACTGCTACACTGCCAGCATACAGAGTGCAGAAGTCAGGAGTACTGTACAGACAGCATAGAGTGCTGGCAGATAGATACGAATTTCTACCTCCACAAGCAAAAATCTTCCCTATTAATATTCCTACCCCCAAAATAAACAACCCCCTCACCTACAGCAAACATCATAAGAAGAAAAACCTCCCTCCCAAAAGATAAATCCCCCCCTTCCCTCCAAACAAAAATCTCTCATAACTCTAGGAAAAATATTCCCCTAAAAGCATACCGGTTCTTTAACCATCATCCATCGCTCTGTACCCTCTCCATCCCCAGTCCACTACTTACCTCTGCACTCCTCATCCACCAATGCTCACCTCTGCACTACCTCTACCCCTTGTCCACCCCTCACCTTCCACTCCTTGTCTACCAATGCTTATCTCTGCACCCCTTCTCCAACATTGTTTACCATTCCACTCTACACATTGCTCTTTCACTTTTGTACCCCTATTCTACTACTGCGCCCCAGCACCCATCTCCTTCACTGCATCCACCCAGCACTCATCTTCTTCACTGCATCCACCCAGCACCCCTCTTTCACCACTGCACCTCCACCTGCCCTTTTCCACCCCTGCACTTACACAGCACCCCTCTTTAACCACTGCACCCTCTCAGCTTCTCCCTTTTACCACTATATCTCTATCACCGCTATTCCACCACTGCACTCCAGCACCCATCCACCAATCCAGCCACTGTACCCTAATTCAGCCACTGAACTTTCAACACCTGTGTTCCAACGCTGTACCCTCCAACCCTGCTTAGTTGTGGCATCATGACCTGGGGCACCCAACAGGAATGCAATGTCTCTGTAAATACAATAACCAGTTAAAGATTAGATGTGAATTTAGTGATGGGGTTTAGATATACTTTAGAAACAATGACATGAATTGTTTGTTTATAAGGCCTCAGTCATGTACACTGCTGCTGATAAACGGACGTTTAGGAGCAGTTGGGCGATTTTTTTCAGCAGCCCCTGAACTTCCCTCTATGTTATCTTATCTTTCCATGTACACTGAGATATTTAAAGTCATTTAGAGGCAGTTGAGTTTAGTGGCATTTTTTTTTAAAGCAAAAAAAATGCATGCAGACGGAAGTTTATTGGCTTTTGAAATACAAAATGCTTGTAACAGTGTGTAAACGCGTCCAAACACTGTAATTCGCATTTATAAGCGTTTTTTTTATTAGTGTTTTCAATAGGGATACATTTCTGACCATTTTACAATGTAGTTACATAGTACATAGTTACATAGTAGTTGAGGTTGAATAAAGCCAATAGTCCATCCAGTTCAACCTGTGTAGGTGTGTATGGCCGTAGTCATCTCTCATACCCCTGAATGTTCTGATCCTTGAGATGTACGTCCAAGAGTCTTTTGAAAGTAGCCATAATTCCCGCAGAAACTACCTCTTGTGGTAGAGAAATCCACAATCTTGTAGCCCTAACAGTAAAGAACCCCCTGCGTTGCCTGAGGTTAAAACGCTTCTCCTCTGATCGCATTGTATGCCCTCGAGTCCTCATGCAATCCTTTCGACTGAATAGCTTTTTTTCTATGCTGAGATCACCATTGAGTTATTTATAAATTGCTATCATGTCCTTTCTCAGGCGTCTCTTCTCCAGGGAGAATAAATCAAGCGATTGCAGACGCTCTTCATAATTAAGGTCCTCCAATCCCCTAATTAGTTTAGTTGCCCTTCTCTGGACTCTCTCCAGCTCCATCACATCCCTCCTGAGGACTGGCGACCAGAACTGGACAGAATACTCCAGATGCGGTCGGACCAGAGTTTTATAAAGTGGTAGGATTATAGTCTTATCTCTGGAATACATCCCTTTCTTTATGCATGCTAATATTCTGCTGGCTTTGGCAGCTGCCGCTTGACATTGCATGCTGTTGCTTAGTCTATCCTCTACCAAGACTCCCAGATCTTTCTCCATTTTTGATTCCCCCAAAGGTTCCCCCCCTAAAGTGTATTTGCCATGTCGTTGCCCACTCTGTTATTTTGTCCAGGTCATTCTGTAGGATATCTGCTTCATGCTGTGCAGTTATTGCCCTGCCCAATTTTGTGTCATCTGCAAAAACTGATATAGAACTACTGATCCCATCCTCAATGCTGTTTATGAATAAATTGAACAAGGTTGGTCCTAGGACTGAGCCCTGGGGGACCCCACTTACAACCCCAGACCAGTCTGAGTATGCGCTATTTATTACCACCTTTTGGACACGCCCTTTTAGCCAGTTCCGTATCCAAGAGCAAACCTTGCGGTCGATGCCTGCAGACCTTATTTTATAAATGAAGCGCTTGTGGGGAACTGTATCAAACGCCTTAGCGAAATCCAGGTACACCACATCCACTGGTCTCCCCCTACCTTGCTCACAGCTCACCTCCTCGTAGAATGTTAAGAGATTGGTTTGACAGGAACGCCCATTTGTAAACCCGTGCTGATTACTGCTTGTAACGCTGAGCGCTCCGATCCCTGCTCCTGGACCGGAGCGCTCGCGGCGTTCGTCCCAGATCCACTCACCTGTGCCTGCTTCGGCTCTCTCCTCCGCTCCCCGCTCACGTGGTTCCCGGCGTGTGCCTCCCTGCACCATAGGGCGCGCGCGCGCCGGCTGTTTGAAATATAAAGGGCCAGTGCACCAGTAATTGGTGCCTGGTCCAAACCTCCCTTCCTGTTTCCTGTTCTCTGTTTCCTGTTTCCTGTTCTCTGTTTCCTGTTCTCTGTTTCCTGTTTCCTATATAAGTGACCTGCCCCTTCTTGCCCTTGCCGGATCTTTGTTGCCTTATTGCCTTAGTGAAAGCGTTACCTGTGTTATCCTTTGCCTGTTGCCGAACCCTTTGCTAACGACTACCGCCTCTGAACCTGTGCTGCCTGCCCTGACCTTTGCTACGTCTGACTACGCCTCTGCCTGTCCCTCTTGTACTACACCTATATCAGCAGTCGGTGAGGTTGAGCCGCTACCAGAGGATACGACCTGGTAGTTACCGCCCCAGCAAGCCCATCCCGCCTTGTGGCGGGCTCTGGTGAAAACCAGTAACTACTTAGAACCGATCCTCTGGTACGGTCCACGCCAATACCTCACTGACACAGCGGATCCACTCCCTGCACCGCTCCTGCTACCAGTCCGGACCCTGACAGTAAGATCCGGCCATGGATCCCGCTGATGTGCCTCTGCCTAGTATCGCGGACCTTACTACAGTTGTGGCCCAGCAGTCGCAGCAGATCGCTCAGCAAGGTCAACAGCTGGCACAGTTGACCACCATGCTGCAGCAGTTTCTTCCAGCACAGCAGCAGCCGCCTCCACCGCCTGCATCTGCTTCACCACCGCAGCCTGTGGCCGCCGCCACTTCCAGAGTTCGTCTGTCCATGCCGGCCAAGTACGACGGTGATCCCAAGTTGTGCCGCGGATTCTTATCCCAATGCTCCCTTCACCTGGAGATGTCGGCTGACCAGTTCCCCTCGGAGCGAGCCAAGGTGGCATTTGTCGTTAGCCTGCTTTCGGGAAAGGCCCTGGCCTGGGCTACACCGCTTTGGGACCGCAACGATCCTGCCACTGCCAGTGTCCAGAGTTTCTTTCAGGAATTCCGGAGTGTTTTTGAGGAGCCAGCCCGGGCTGCCTCAGCAGAGACTGCATTATTGAACTTGTCCCAGGGGAGTTCCTCTGTCGGAGACTATGCTATCCGTTTCCGCACCCTGGCTTCGAAACTCTCCTGGAATAACGAGGCGCTCTGTGCTACCTTTAAGAAAGGCTTGTCCAGCGCCATAAAGGACGTCCTGGCCGCACGAGAAGTCATTACCAACTTGAGTGACCTCATCCATTTGGCCACCAGGATTGACCTGCGTTTTGCTGAGCAATGAGAGGAACTGCTACAGGAAAAGGGAAGTGCTCATCCCAGACGCTTTCCTCGTCTGGCTCCTATCTTCCAGCATCC
Source organism: Pelophylax lessonae (assembly GCF_965119305.1). Classification (NCBI taxonomy): domain Eukaryota; kingdom Metazoa; phylum Chordata; class Amphibia; order Anura; family Ranidae; genus Pelophylax; species Pelophylax lessonae. The sequence goes on from NC_138770.1 coordinate 614,721,486, forward strand.
ACCGCAACCCTCTTCTGGGCCTCCCGCCGAGGAAGCCATGCAGGTGGATCGGTCTCGCCTGACCACGCAAGAAAGGAACCGCCGCAGAGACGAGAAGCTCTGTTTGTACTGTGCCAGTACTGAGCACTTTTTAAAGGACTGTCCTCTCCGTCCAACTGCGTCAGTGAAACGCCCGCACCTAGTCAACGTGGGAGAGGCGTTGCTAGGTGTGAATACCTCCTCTCCACGCATTACTGTCCCCGTGCGGATTTCCGTGTCTGCCAAAACCTCCTTTGCTGCCTCTGCCTTTCTGGATTCCGGTTCAGCCGGTAACTTCATCGACGCCTCGCTGGTGAACAAGTTCAACATCCCTGTGGTTCGTTTACTGAAGCCCATCTTCATCTCCACAGTTAATGGAGAGAGACTCGACGGTATGATGCAGTTCCGTACAGAACCCCTCCAGATGGACATCGAAGTCCTGCATTCTGAGCGATTGCAGTTTTTTGTGTTACCCCATTGCACCTCAGAACTCCTCTTGGGTCTGCCCTGGCTCCAGCGCCATTGTCCCGTTCTGGATTGGACCTCCAGAGAGGTTCGAAGATGGGGTTCGGCTTGTTTCGGCAGATGTCTCAAGTCGGTACGAGTCAAGTCTGCACCTGTTATTTCTCCTCCTCCCGGTCTGCCTGTACCATATGCGGATTTTCCAGACGTTTTTTGCAAGAAACAAGCGGAGGTGTTGCCTCCACATAGGCCATATGACTGCCCCATTGAATTGCAACCTGGCACTACGCCGCCTAGGGGAAGAATCTATCCTCTCTCCCCTCCAGAGACTCTAGCCATGTCAGAGTATATCCAGGAGAACCTGCAGAGAGGGTTTATCAGGAAATCCTCTTCTCCTACCGGAGCAGGATTCTTCTTTGTTGCGAAGAAGGACGGTACCCTTAGGCCTTGCATAGACTTTCGGGGTCTCAACAGCATTACTGTAAAGAACCGTTACCCTCTTCCCCTGATTACGGAACTCTTTGACCGGTTACAAGGCCCCAAGTACTTCCCCAAGTTGGGGCCTATAACCTTATTCCCATCCGAGAGGGTGACGAGTGGAAGACGGCTTTTAACACCCGAGACGGCATTTTGAGTACTTAGTCATGCCTTTCGGACTCTGTAACGCTCCAGCGGTCTTCCAGGAGTTCGTTAATGACATTTTCCGAGACCTGCTCTATACCTGTGTCGTGGTCTATTTGGATGACATCCTCATCTTCTCTACTAACTTGGATCAACACCGTGCTCATGTCCGCTTAGTACTCTCCCGTCTCAGGAAGAACCGTCTCTACGCTAAATTTGAAAAGTGCTTGTTCGACCGTACCAGTCTTCTCTTCCTGGGCTACATCATTTCTGCCAAGGGACTACAAATGGATCCTGCCAAACTGTCTGCCATCCTGGACTGGCCTCGTCCCTCTGGCCTTAAGGCCATCCAGCGATTCCTCGGATTCGCGAACTATTATAGACAGTTCATCCCGCATTACTCCACCCTTGTGGCACCAATTGTAGCCCTAACCAAGAAGGGGGCTAACCCGAAATCTTGGCCGCCCCAGGCCGAGAAGGCGTTCAGCGCTCTTAAGTCTGCCTTTGCCACCGCCCCAGTTCTGTCCAGACCGGATCCTACTAAGCCGTTCTACCTGGAAGTAGACGCTTCCTCTGTTGGTGCTGGTGCTTTGCTCATGCAAAAGACTACAAGAGGCAAGTCGGTTACTTGCGGGTTTTTCTCTAAGACTTTCTCTCCCGCTGAAAGAAATTATTCTATTGGGGATAGAGAATTACTCACCATTAAGCTGGCCTTGGAGAAGTGGCGGCATTTACTGGAAGGATCGGTACATCCCGTGAACATCTACACGGATCATAAAAATTTATCTTACCTCCAGTCTGCTCAGAGACTAAATTCTCGCCAAGCTCGCTGGTCTCTATTTTTTGCCAGATTTAACTTTCGGATCCACTTTCGTCCAGCGAGCAAGAACCTCAGGGCCGATACCCTCTCTCGTTCGTCTGATGTCACAGGAGAGGAAGTCAAGCCACAGCACATTGTGCCCCCAGAATGTCTGGTCACCGTGGCACCTATAGACTTGCGTAACCTCCCTCCCGGAAAGACCTATGTTTCTCCCCGTCTTCGCCTAAAGGTTCTTAAGTGGGGATATTCTTCTCTTCTCGCAGGACATCCTGGCGTCCGAAAGACTCTACAACTTATCTCCAGGAGATATTGGTGGCCATCCTTGGAGAAGGACATCTCTGAATTTGTACAGTCCTGCTCTGTATGTGCCAGAGACAAAACCCCTCGCCAAAGACCCGCCGGCTTTCTCCAGCCACTTCCCATACCAGAGACCCCTTGGTCCAATATCGCGATGGACTTTGTTACGGACCTACCACCATCTCACGGGAAAACTATAATTTGGGTCGTCGTAGATTGCTTCTCGAAAATGGCGCACTTCATCCCGTTGCCAGCCTTACCATCCGCACCTCAGTTGGCCAAGCATTTCCTCCGACACATCTTCCGGTTACATGGCCTGCCTTCACATATTGTCTCTGATAGAGGAGTCCAGTTTGTGTCCAAGTTCTGGAGGGCTCTTTGTGGACGGCTTAAAATCAAGCTGGATTTCTCTTCTTCATACCACCCCCAAACCAACGGACAAGTAGAGCGGGTCAATCAAATCTTGGGCGACTACCTTCGCCACTTCGTTTCCTCCCGTCAAGACGATTGGGTCGACCTCCTCCCGTGGGCGGAGTTCTCCTATAACCACAAAGACTCTTCCGCCACCAACAAGTCTCCCTTCTTCGTGGTTTACGGTCGTCATCCTCTGCCTCCTCTGCCGTTATCCTCCTCCTCTGGTGTACCTGCAGTGGATGACCTGGTGCAAGACTTTTCTGCCATCTGGCGTGAGACGCGCCTGTCCCTCTTACAGGCCTCATCCCGCATGAAAATCCAAGTGGACAAGAAACGTCGGTCTCCTCCTGACCTGGTTCCTGGGGACAGAGTTTGGCTCTACTCCAAGTATGTCCGCTTCAGGGTTCCTAGTTACAAGCTTGGTCCCCGTTATTTGGGACCCTACAAGGTCAAGAAGAGGATCAATCCTGTGTGTTACCAACTCCATCTCCCTTTCTCCCTTAAAATTCCCAACTGTTTTCATGTCTCCCTCCTCAAGCCTGCAGTCTTTAATCGCTTTTCCCCCAAGAATCTTCCTCCCACGCCTGTATCCGGTACCTCGGATGTCTTCTCCGTTCAAGAGATATTGGCCTCTAAATTGGTCAGGGGGAGAAGATATTTTTTGGTGGACTGGGAGGGCTGCGGTCCTGAAGAGAGATCCTGGGAGCCAGAGGAGAATATCTTGGACCGTAACCTCATCCTCAAGTTTCTGGGTACCAAAAAGAGGGGGAGACCAAAGGGGGGGGTACTGTAACGCTGAGCGCTCCGATCCCTGCTCCTGGACCGGATCGCTTGCAGCGTTCGTCCCAGATCCACTCACCTGTGCCCGCTTCGGCTCTCTCCTCCGCTCCCCGCTCACGTGGTTCCCCTTGCGGCGGGCTCTGGTGAAAACCAGTAACTACTTAGAACCGATCCTCTGGTACGGTCCACGCCAATCCCTCACTGACACAGCGGATCCACTCCCTGCACCGCTCCTGCTACCAGTCCGGACCCTGACACTGCTGATGATGATGTTGTTGTCTTTAGCAAACTCTACGATATAGTCCCTTATCATCCCCTCCAGAAGTTTACATACTATCGATGTCAGACTGACAGGCCTATAATTTCCCGAGACATGCCTCTGCCCTTTTTTGAATATCGGTATCACGTTAGCTTTCTTCCAATCCCCTGGTACATTTCCTGTCATAATACTGTCAGCAAAGATCAGGAACAGTGGTCTAGATATAGTTTCACTAAGTTCTTTGAGTACTCTCGGATGTACGCCATCCGGGCCTGGTGATTTATTTGTGTTAATTTTATCCAGCCTTTCCCTGATTTCACCCTCTGTTAGCCATAGCGGCAAGTCCTGTGTATTACTACTAACCATACAGTCATGGTCAGTGTACCCCTCCTTTTCCTGTGTAAAGACTGACGAGAAAAAAGCATTCAGCACAGTTGCTTTTTCAGTGTCCCCTGTAACCATCCTCCCATCATCGTTAATTATGTGTGCAATATGCTCTGCCCTAGTTTATTTGCTGTTGATATATTTAAAGAATTTATTTGGGTTCTTTTTACTATCCTCTGCTATTTGTCTCTCAAAATTGATTTTAGCCATTTTGATTTCGTGCCCTCTGATTTATATTTCTTGAAGGCCATTTTTTTTACCCCTAATACGTTTTTTAACATTATGGTTTAGCCAGCTAGGTTTGGCTTTGTCTCTTCTAAATTTATTTCCCATAGGAATGCAGAGCGAGATGCATTTGTTTAATATGTTCCTAAAGCATTCCCATTTTTCCTCCGTGGTCAGTGTTCCTAGGGTTTGGTAAAAACGCTTCTAAACGCAAACGCCGCAAAACGCGCATAAACGTGGCATGTAAACGCGGCACAACAGACGTTTTTGAACCATTGGTTACTAGCTGTCAAGTTCCAGCGTTCAGGAGAGGTTTTCAAACGTCCCGGGTACATGAAGCCTAAATGATAAATAACCAATGAAACACATTTTCTTCTCAATATGGTGGTTCAAGATCCCTCTGCTCTCAGTCACTTTATCAAATGCAGGTCTACTGATCCCTTCTAAAGGTCCCATTCAGTTTAAATTCAAAATGCTTGGGGGAAACCTCACAATATGCAAAAAAATCTGATCCTCAACCTTTTTAAAAAGGGTGGACAGTCAATTGTGTGTGATTTTAGTGTACCCCTGTCCTAATGTACTATTTTCGCTTTTTGCTTTTTAAGGTGGAGTAGGGCCATACACTCATGAGTAAACTACTTTAAAGTCTGTCAAGCACAAATAATACCTTATTTTAGAATAATTTTGTTTGGACAAAATTTTGTTCCAGCAATCCAAACTGTTTTAAGGAGTGAGAAGTTCTGTCGTACTGTGAACAATTGACTGTGGTGTGATAAGCCAGCCTCTTAGAATCCATTAACAAGTGCGTAATAAGATTAGGATACTAATTGAGACAGATAAGCATTTTATTTCATCATTGATGTGTTAAGTGTTTTTCCATTAGCTGCTACAGAGAAATTGTTCAGTAATTGGCAAATGATGACCATGGGTAGGCAATGCCTGCATGTGATAAGCAGTGTCATTGATAGTCTGACTGTTGCTTTAAAAGGAATTAGAGGCAAATGTAAGAACCACCATATAGCCTATAGAAGTTACATTCCTAAAGTGGACCTGAACTCAAACATTGAAGGTTTCTGTGTTGTATGGAACATCTAGAAATGTTGACTTTGTCCAAGTAGTCCAAAGAAAACAGTACTTCCGTATTACTCCTGAAAATAACAATGCATGCTGTGAGAGTGTGCCTAGGCATAGTGCATATAGTTTTGTAGGTGAACCCTAAGTAATGTACTTGAACTTTGGGAAGAACCACAGGACAAGGACAACTGACACTGGTTTTATGTTGTAGACACAAGGCACAGAAGACAGATATGTAAGTTGCACTGTATATTCTGGGAAGTACTGTACACAATTAAATGTTTTGCTTTGTCATTTAATAGACTTTAAAAGAAAGATTATTTTTTTAATGCAGTTATCTTTTAAATGTTCCCTCCACCCTTTTGAGTTGTAGCTACCTTTCAAAACACTTACCTTCAGCCATGCAACCTTTGGCCTGTTCATGCTGTGGCTGGAGTCATTCTCCTCTGGATGGCCTGGGGCCGCCATAGGTACGGTTTGATAAAGACTTTACCATTTGAAATGATACTGAAATTGTACTGAAATGATAAAACTTAGTTGACATCTTAGTGACTGAGTTATTTTACAAATGTTTATGGAGTAGCCTGGAACTTTTGTCAAGTCTGCTTTGAACAAAGGTATTGTGGATGTGGCTACCTAAACTAGTGTAGAGATCTGCTGCCCTCTACAATCTGTATTTGGAAATGCCTAGGCTGCTGATATATCATGAATGCACTTCCGGTCCCTGGGTTGTATAATGATCATGGTATTACTGTGCTTGGTTGGCCAGAAAACTCATCTGACCTAAACCTATGTACAGTCATGGCCAAAAATAATGGCACCCCTGCATTTCTGTCTGATAATGCACCACTTTGCCCAGAAAATTGTTGCAATTAATGTTTAAGCATTATCATGTTTATTTCTTTTGTTTGCATTGGTACAAAGACAAAGTGCCGCTGGTCATGCTCTCTCAGCTCACGGGTTTGACATTATATTTCTCAGCCACCTGCCACCTTCAATACTATTCCAACTCTGAGCCTATTCGTAAGTCATTATATTTTTTCCGGTCTTCCCCGAGTTTTTGGACAATTTAGATAGATACTCATGCATACACTTTTTTGCAGACCTATGCGCTGCATCCACTCCTGAGGAAATGCATTTAATGCATGAAATGCGTTGAGTGTCCATTGATGCAGCCCTACTACTACTACATGATGTACTTTGTTTCTATGTATGATATGGTGTCATTTTTGGAATGATGTATTGTATTTACCTGCTGTTCATGTATTTTATATATACTGGCTTATTTTTTCAATGTGTATTTTTCTTCTGTAAACGCTATGGTTTTCTTGTCTTTATCAGATTATTAATTAAATATTATTTTTACACATCTCATCAGCTGCTAACCATTTCCTCATTTAAAGTCCCAACCCCTTTTCTCTTGGTCATTTGACTCACAGGGATGGAGATACTTGTCGGCTTGGACTAGGTGTCTCATTGAAAGTCCCAATTCCCCCTCTTTGCATGACAGATTAGAAACTACTAAGAACTAAGAGACAGAGTAGATAGGGTTACTCCAGAGCAGCACTATGGTTTCGGCTGATGAGAATCTGCATTCCAGGCTGGTTGGACAACAGCTGGAGGATCTCCTCATCACCACTGATCTTGTCTTCAGGTCTCCAACAAAAAGACAGAAGCCGCATCACAATCATCCTCAGGGACCCCTGCAACTGAACTTTGCTGCAACATTGATCTGGAGGCATCCTTATTAATAACTATATATGTGCAAGCAGATGTGCACAATTCTACCAGACCTCTTGTTGGGCCCTTTGTTGATAACACCTGTTTGTATGTACTCTTATTAATCGTTTCTTATATAAAACTTGTATTATTTCCGTACTGATGTGCATTTATATACTTAAAGTGTTACTAATCCCTGGATCCTGCATTCACTAAATCTGGTCTCCCACAGTACACAGAAAATGGAAATGCAATTATTTTAGTAAATATAAACTACTAAATACCTTTTCTCATCAGCAGTTTATAGCAGTCTTGTGACTTCTACCAGTATCTAGTTAAAGCTTGTAGGAGGAGTTTTTATTCTCCTTTGACTATCCTATGAGGCTGCATGACTCCTGGCCCTCTATCTGGACAGTGCTAATTGGCCATATGCCGATCACATGTAGCCTTCTAGGGAAAAAAAAAACCTCACACACCAAACTAAGCATGTGCAGAGTGCCCTCAAGGCTCTGTTCTATCAGGAGATGGATTGGGGACAGTAAAAGAAGGTGTGGATCAGAGAAGACAGGATCGAACAACCTTTTTTACACAATGCTTAGGATTAACCCCTTAGGTTCCACAGTGGGTATAACAAGCATGCTTTACTGCATATACAGACTGATTTTACTGTTGTGGGTTTAGTAACACTTTAAGGTAGTGGTATATGCTTTTTGCAGTAGATCTTCTTCTACCAATTACTTTGATTAAACTACTGGTTAATTTCCCAGTAAGGGAATCCACTCTGTTCACAGAGGCATTGCCCTGTGTGGAGGCGCCTGCCAACTTTATTATCAAACTCATTCTTCCACTTAGCAAAGGTTCTGGTTCTCTAATTTACCTACAGCTTTAGCACAATATCCTGCTTTGGCAGAACCATTTCTCATAACCCCCCCCCCCCCCTCCAAAAGATTTCTTGGGGTCCAAATTCACGGCAGCTGTGTTTCAAGTTTCTGACACTGGGAAGAAGAATACAAGCAGATTCCAGGAAGTTTCGTTGGGACACAGAGAGAAATGCTTGTAGGCTCAGAAAATATGATCTTACTCTTAAAGGTACAACAGAATTGAGAGACACTGATGAAACCTATGATTGGCCTTCCTAAATGCTGTGGCCATTACTTGCTGGAAAATACTTTCTTTTTTTACAGGAGTTACTCATTAAATATGTTCCCTGTCTCAAACTATGTCCTTCCATGGGCATGTTGAACTAGACTTCATGGCTATTAGAAAGATGAATGGAGAGGAGCAAACGAAAGCATTGCAATCCAGATGTGTTCCAGATTGTCCCTACCCATTCACTTTCCAATGGTGCAGACTGCTGCTAGTTTTCTGTAAGAGCATTATCACTGGTAAAGCTGGGTCAACCCCTAGCAGTCCAGAAGTTAAAAATACATTAATTTTTAATCTAGTAAGCATTCTAGAGGCAGAGTCAAGATGCAGAATGTGGCTTGGGGTGACTGTCTCCTTACACCTCTCCACTATAGCTCTTAGCTGTTCCTCACTTGGAGGGACGGTTACTTATTGAGACCAAATCTCTCTGTCTCTTGTGTAGCCATAGTTGTTCTTCTTCTTGGTCTGATGTATACATCGCTATAAAAAAACATACTCTTTTACTACCACAAATATTATGTTGCACTAAACTGTTTATCCAACCTATTTATTAATGCATTTTTTTATTTTATAAAAAAAAATTCCTACCACAGCCAGCCCCCCCTCCCCCCCCTGCATATCATAGCCTTCTTCTCTTAAGGGAGTGACTAATTACTGTTTGTGCTGGCCCAGCTCCTCTGCCCATCCCCTCACCTTTTTTGTAGCTGCCTTGGGTGAATTGAAGGGGGATATTATAAAGTGTCAGCTCTCTGAGTTTGCTGGGTCTGCTGATTTAACATCCAAAAAAAATGTACTTTCATTGAACAAAGTAATGGTGGTTTAATGTAGCATAGCCCTATAGTCAGGGAAGTTAGGTCTCCTCTGGCTAAGTAAAACTAGTTTCAGAGAGTCTGGTTTCCCTGTTGTCTAGATTTCTGTGGGTTTAATTGCCATTATTTTCTCAACAGTGTGAATCTGAGCCTTAGGCCCCATACACACCGGCCGAATTTCGGGAGACATCAACCAGTTCAATAAAAAAACGGCCTGCTTCTGTCAGATGTGAATGTGGGAAAACCAGCAGCCGACTGGCTCACAATCAGCACTCTCAGCCAATGGGTGTGATCGCTGACCGGAGTATTCTGGCGGGGGGGCTGTCCCCCTGTCAGAACACAACAGCTCAGTGGGGGAGATCGCTGTACTAACCTTGGATCGTTTGTACAGCGGCTCCGACCAGAGCTGAACGTTTTTTGCGGGTTGAACGGAAAAAGTGTGTACCAGGCTTAAGAAATGCATCCAACGGTTCTGCTGCCATCTTGTCTCTCTATCAAAACTCCCACAACACACATTATAGTCTGAAGCTGATTAAACAGCACAGAACCATATGATCAGAGGCTGCAGTGCCACTAAGAAGGTCTGTAATAAGTCAGACTAATTGTGGTCATATACAATTCTGATTAGCAGAAAACTGATTGGTGTTATTTTTATTTGATGCTCACTAATTGCTGTAATTATCAAATGCAACTACAGAAAAAAAATTAAATGCTTGACATGTTTCTTATTTTGATTTGCACTAAACTACTCTGCAAGCTAAAACATTTTTCTGGGATTGGAAATGAGATGTAAAGCAAGGCATAGTGAAAGTGTCACTGGTAATTTAATGCGGAAAATAATCCCTTTCGGGACTCGGGGCTACAAACGGTTACGGTCAGTAAAAATACGCTCCTAATCTCGATGTGAACTCATTCCATTACATTCCTGTACATTCTCGTACATTTTACTTGAATTTTCAAGGTCAAGCTGTTATGATATCTCATGTTATTACACCAGTTTTTAAAGAAAAACAGATGTTTTTCCACATGGTATCAAAACTGTTGAACAACTTTGAAAAGATTAATTGCAAAAACATTTTGAATTAAAGTGACCCAGTGGGCTCACCTTACCTGGAAGTGAGGCCTTGAGTCCTTAGTGCAGGTACTTTTCATGTTCTAGAGCCTGCAAACTATTTCCAGTACATTATGAAATTCCCACGGTTCCAGACCCACTACAATCCAAACAGAGCTGGCAAAGTCTGGATCTGACCTACCTCCTTCCATTTTTTATGTCTCAATATGGGCCACCATAACTGATGTGTGGTAGCACTAGCCAATAGGAATGCAAGTTTGAGATGCAGTTATGCCAACTTTGCTTTCAATTTGCATGATAGAGGGCCTTTTCAGGAATCCCAAGGCACTCTTCAATCATTCTTGAGATGCCTGCAGGTACCTGGATGTGCCTGATCTCAGGACCTGGGGACATCTTACTATTAGATTTTAATTGAGTTATTCTGGCAAAATTTACTTTACAGAGAAATTTCCTGTCAACCAAAAAGTAAAATTGTCAAATTTACTCTGTGAGTTTATTTGGTGTAATTTACTTGAAAAAGAAATCAACTTTTTTAAAGGGTATTTTTTTTTTAATTGTACATTAAATATAGGACACAGGATTAGTTACGATAATTGGGTTATACTGCCACCTTGGGGTGACATTGGCAATCAATGTTGGACATTGGCAATCAAAGTTGGTCGGACAAGTCCAGTATAACCTTTCCCCTCCCAGCATGCCTAAGTTTTTGCTAGTGTAATGGACATCTTCCCTCTCCTCTGAGAAAAGCCAACCACTTTTTTTTTTTTTTGTGTCATTTTTCATAAAGACTCTTGTAGCAAGATTTCCAGCTGCTATAGTTTCTAATTTTGCAGCTTTCTGGATCAGTTGAATCATCGGCTCCTGTGGGAAGAAGATGTGGGCACTGCATCCTAAGTAGATACTCATATTGGCTTGTGTTGTATTGCGTTGAGATAGCTGCAGGGTGCTATACAGGGCCAGGCCAGTTCCTGAAGATGTCCACTGGGATGGCGAAGACATTAACATCCCTTGGCTGCTATGAGATCCACAGGAAGACAGCTGCAATAAGTCAGGGCTTTTGCCCTATGTGGGAGTCCCAAATGTTGGAACGTTTGTCCCTGAAGAGTTAACAATGGCAGTATTAAAAGGAAATCCTATGGGTACTCGCCGGGTGGCAATGCGAAGACCCAATAACGTAAATTATTGATAAAGTTCATGGACTTTATTGACACAAAAATACAAATATGTAAAAGATTATACTCCACCTTTATTGAAACACAATTAAAAACACTGAAATCATTGAAAAAATACAAAGCACCCTTAGTAGGATATGACATTTACTGTTACAAATTCGTATGCCTTCTGGCTTAGAGTAGCATATACAGTAGGATATCCTTTAATAGATGGCCTGACATGTTTCACCGAAATCGCTTTCTCAGGAGCTTCTTTAGGTGCTGGATAGCTTAAAACCATAGAAAAGCAGATGCATCTGTGGCTTAAAAGAAAATGGCAGGCAAAGGAAGGGAAATCCACCCATAAGTCAAGGCACTGGATAAAAAACTGTATCAAATAGACCTATTCCTGTAGAGGCCTAGAATCAAGGCCCACATAGCTAATCAGTATTATACATACCCAGATAATAATTCAGTAATAGATGTGTTGGGCTCTCCATCCTATTACTTAGTTAAGGGCCACAAGGGTCCATAATTAACCAACTCTCGTGATCCAGAACTAAGAGGGCCCCTAGATCATCCTTGTTACCGGTACCCAAATTAATATTTGGCCACTGAAAATGATGAGTCAAGTCCTGCCGTTTAATCTGCAATAGCTCATAGAAAACACTGCATATGCCCTGGGGGGAAGGGGATTACCCTTTTACCCCATGCAAAGAAGACCAAAGCTTCTGCCAGTATGCCTTTTGTTCCTGAGTCAAAAAGGAGTTCCCTTTGTTTCTCTTAGGCCTTAGATTCTGCATCCAAGCTCAATTCCACTGGAAAGCTTGGACATCAAAACCCACAAAGTCAGGGAACAAGCCCTCCTTTCAAGCAGGAAGTATCCTCATTTTTCATATTAGGAGTATGCCTGTTAGCCTTTTCGGCCATCTGGTCCCTTCTTACTGTCAAATATGCCATCCTTTTCCCAAAAATAGCCAGATCTATGTTCTACCTTCCAGCTGCTATTCTCTCAAGTGGTCATTCCACCTTTTTTCAAAGAAGAAAGATTCCAGGGGTTCTACTTAAACCTGTTTACTCTTCCCAAGATGTTCCCAAGATGAAAAGAAAACATTTGCCTTATTCTGGAATAAACGATTCTTAACAGGTTTTTATGGATTAAAAAATTCCACATAGACTTAGCCAGATCAGTCTTCATCTTCCTTTAACAAGGTGAACTTTTGGCTTCTGTAGATGCCTATTTACATATCCCAATTTTCCTGCCACATCGGCCCCGCTTTATTTTGCAATATTAGAAATGAAGGAGAAATGGGCAGCACACTACCAACTGCTAGGAAAATGAATCCTTTATTAACATACATCAAAGGTACACAGGATACAGAGATAGACCCAGAGATAGTGTTTAGTGAACAAGCACTTTGAAAGTGTGAAACGCGACCAGTTTTGAGGAAGGAAGAGAAAGGAGAGACATGATTAAAACCTTTAATTACATTAAGTGTGTAAATAGGATTTAGGAGGGCATCATGAAGCTTAGATCAGGAACACTGGGATGGGACCTCAAACCAGGAAGACGAAAGTTCAAACCTAACCATAGAAATTATTATTTTCCAAGATGAGTAGTGGATGCTTGAAACAGAATTTAAACATGAATTTAAGCATGCTTCTACAAACATAGATCCATACTTCATACTCCATAAATAATAAGAAAAAATAAAAAAAATAAAAAAGGAGCAGACTTGGTGGACCACTTGGTCTTTTTTTGCCATCACTTTTTTTTTATGTTTCGATAAACAGGAAGGAACAACACTGCTGTCAGCTTCAAATGAATAGTGAGTGAGCAGTTGTTAGAGAGAGACTCAAAAGCAACTCAGCAGAACACCAGACTTGCTTATCACCCTCCCATACCTTGTTCCAACCACTTTTAGATAAGGATGTGGAGCACAGAGAAGTGGGATAATACAGGGCAGGGAGTATAAAAACTACCAGCACCTGGAGCTCCTCATTGAAAGAGAGGCAGTGAACCATCCGGTCTCTTTGCATATAAAAAACAAGGAAGTTCCTCTTCCATTTATACTGCAACTGTTGTTTTTTTTTTTTTTGGATTTTCAGACCCAAGGACAAAAAAATTAAAAATGTTTTCTTAACCACTTAAGCCCCGGAGGATTTGGCTGCTAAACGACCAGAGGGCATTTTGCGATTCGGCACTGCGTGACTTTAACGGACAATTGCGTGGTCGTGCGACGCTGTACCGAAACGAATTTGGCGTCCTTTTTTTCCCACAAACAGAGCTTTCTTTTGGTGGTATTTGATCACCTGTGCGATTTTTTGATCACGCGCTATAAACAAAAAAGAGCGTAAATTTTGCAAAAATAGCAATATTTTTCCCTTTTTTTTATATGAAATTCCCCCAAAAAAAAATGTAAAAATCAAAATTTTTTAATATTTTCGGCCAATTTGTTTTATGCTACCTATGTTTGGTAAAAAAAATCGCAAAAAGCGTATTTTGATTGGTTTGCGCAAAAGTTATTGCGTTTACTAACAAAGGGAAAGATTTTTGTCATTTTTGTTGTTTTTTTTTTTAACGCGTAATGGCGGCGATCTGCGATTTTTTTTGCGGTACTGCGACATTGCGGCGGACAGATCGGACCCTTGACTGACATTTTTGACACTTTTGGGGTTACCAGTGACATTTCTACAGTAATCAGTGCTATACATATGCACTGTTACTGTAAAAATGCACTGGTAGTGAAGGGGTTAACTTTATTTGAGAGGGAGGGGCTGTGTGTGTCCCTAGGGGCGTGATTCTAACTGTGATTGGCTGTGGCTTCAACTGTATGAGGAGTGATCAATGGATCTACATAGTAGATCCATGTGATCAGCTCTCATACAGAGAGGAGAATGACAGGCAGCTTGTTTACACAAGCTGCCTGACTATCTCCCTCTCCCCCGCCGATCGCAGAGTGGCCGGCGGCGATCGGGTCCGCCGGTCACGCGCGCGGGGGGGTCCGTGACCACGCGGGAGCGCGCCTCCGGCGGCGCGCGCTCGCTCCCTAAACCCTCACAGGCGAGCGACGTAGACCTACGTCACTTTGCCTGTGAGGGGCTGACCGCCCACGTAGATAGTCGTGCGGCGGTCGGCAAGTGGTTAAAGGTCAATCTAAAAAATGTGCTCTGTGCAGTGTTCAGCGATTGAATGTTTTTGTGCCCCAAGTTCAGCTATAATCAGATGACTATTTTCAGCACTAGAAGAGGCATTGCACCATAGCATACCCTTAGATGTGCAGTCTTTCACAAAAGGTGAAATTTTCAGTGCAGTAAACCTCCTTTTCTGTTGAGGAGGCCTGTAACTTGGCTAGAAGCTTAATGTAGAATCCTTGTAAAAGAAGTCAGCCAAGTACAGTGCTGTTGCCATGGTTGCAAGGAAAAGAATTTTTAGAAAATCATAGCATTGTCGTGATTAATTTGGAAAATGTTATGCACTCACAATACAAACTGGCTTCCACATCAATTTTATAAATGGTTTTCAATTTTTTTTTTTAATAAAACCAGAGGTCTACTACTAAAAACAGAGGTAATGAGTTTTTGAGTTGTGTGAACACCGGCAGAATTTCCATGGCAATCCGAATTTTGCATCTTAGAAATTACCTATGAGAACACTCAGGCACTGACTTTACATTCTAAAACAGGCAATTATGTTTTTTTAGAAGGTAAAAAGATGTTCCTGTGTCTTCCAGGGAAAGAATGATGATCTTTAATAGCTAAACTCTAGGCAGAAAAATGAAATAACCCACCAAGGATTTCAGAGTTTTATTTGCTGGCATCCTGTATTAACATATTCATACAAGAGCAGAGCCATGTCTTCCGCTGCTCCTTGCCTGTTCAATCAAAGGCTAAGGGCAGGGAGGTGCCTTGGATTTCTTAACTGCAGTATAGAAGCATCATGTCATCAAAGCTGGTTCTGCTATGTAGCAGGTCTTCTTATTATGTCTGATACACATGGGAACCTTATAATAGAATTGTCTTGACAATGGCTTACAAGTTAGGTCCCTAGGCCTTTCCCTAACTCTCCCTAATTGCTCAGGTATGGGACCAGTATGCAGAATGTGATAACATTTTGCAGTTTGTACCAGCATTTCTTTGGCATGTGGGCGTAAACCGACACAAACACAAGAAGAACATTGACAACGCCTGACGGGTGTTGTGTTGCTTTAAGGATGCTTTATGGTGCGCCAGAAAGTGCCTTATTCACCAGCGGGAGAGGATGTCCATTGAGGACTGTCACAGACTGGTCCACAGTCTGCTCAGAGACTATAACCTGATGGATCTCATTGAGGAAGAGGAGGTCTGAAGATTTCCCCTTCCCCCACTCTCCCTTGTGTGTCTTTGTCCATTCAATAAAGCTTCGGGCTTGTGACCTCATTTCCCCTACCCAGCTCTCCTAACCCCCCATCACACCTGTTGCTTTTTTGAAATGTAATATTGTTTGATTGATTGACTGACTAATGCAACGTACAGACAACGTTTTTCAAGTTTCATGCTTAAGGGGTATTGCGCGTCATGCATGATGTGATGGCCCGGGGTATCCTTACTCCGCACAACACATCAGGCATCATACCGCAGACTGAATGTATTTATTTGTATGACCGGAAATGTATTGTAATGTAATGTAGTGTATTCATGCGCTGCATCGCAGTACAGGGGAGAATGTACCCCGACAAAGTATTGTTTTTTGTATATCTTTTATGCAAATAAAGATTACATTTTCAACCAAAACAGAAGAAGAACATGCAAATTCCATGCAGATACTGTCATTGCCAATATTTGAACCCAAGCTGTTGTTGTATAGCATAAGTGTTAACAAATTAAGCCACTGTGCTGCCCCTATATTGTTGTTAGCACTGCTTAAATCTTATTGGTTGGTGTAGCAAAGGTTAGACCCCCTTTATGGTATAATTCATGGCAGCCATAACCTGCTTTCATCTTTACAGAGCCTGGCATGGTTTCTGGAGCTGGATAAAGTGGGGAGGGAGTCTCTGGGGATTCTTATCATCAATTTATGACTAGACATACCAGAATTCACCCAAATAAAAAGAAAACATAATAGTATGAAAATATTACCTTCAGCAGACAAAACAACGTGTGCTCTGTCCGTGTGGAACATAATCCATTGCAAGGCATGGGTTATGTGGTCTCTGCTAAATGTTGTTAAAGGACTGAGGTCCTGATCTGGTCAAACAGCAGTTCTTCCTGAACAGTGATGCTATATTTTAGGAGTGATCACATGACCATGTTTAGGGAGCCCAAATTAGGTATCAAATCATTTTTACAACTTAAAGTGCCAGAGATCATGTAAACAATGCTATGGCATTTTTCACGTGACTGGTTGTTGGAGAGAGATTTCCATTTTGGCCACAAAATGTACATTGTTAAGGTTCTTGATTACAGTTTCCTCTCACAGTGAAGCTTGATTGTTTAAATGCCCTTAAATAAAATTTAGCTGCAAAAGCTAACAAGTATGTATATCTGAAAGACGAAACATACATATGAAAAAGATACATTTCTTTCAAATCTCAGAGCTTAATGCTAGGAACTGACCCTGAGAACAAGTCCTGAAGCAATGAAAGGGTAAACGGGACGCAGAGTTTTTACAGAATGGAGCTATTTGTGTAGGAGCTGTGGTCCATAAAGTCTTAAATGAAACTTAATCAGTCTTCTGGCCATAAAAAATGTGAGTTCACGTAGGGATCCTTTTAACATTACTCCACAAACCAATGCTAAAAACATGTTTAGTCAACTGCAAAGCAAGCTTGGCGGTTTGAGATTCTGTTTTTATTGTTAATGTTTTATCTTCTTCCCATCCAAAGCTGGAAGGAATGCTGACATAATAGCACTCGCGGGAATAGACCAAGGACTTGTGATTGAATTTAGAGGATGACCATTATTGTAACCATGCTTTATGACCGTTCCTTTGCCAGCCATAAAACCTTTGTTATATGTAATGTTAATTCTAATAAAAATATGTTTTAACATCCTTGGTTCCACTCTGTCTATGTAAATGCCAAATCTAGTTAACCTTTTCAATGACAGTTGGCTACTTTTTCCTTGGGGGTTGTAGGGTAGGAATAGAATATAGCAGCACCAGTGTTATGTTTGTGGTAACAGTGAATTTTGGGAAAGAATAGAAAGCCATGATAGTTCCATATTTTGTCTTGTAGAATAAACGTGTGACCAGATTGTTAATGGTTACCTTGGAACCTTTACCAGCTACTAGTCATCACTCAGCCCTGCAGCTGAAGGCTTGAGGTAGAAATAGAGACCTCACCCGCCCTCCTCTTCACCTCAGCAAATCAGAGGGAGCCTTATATTAATTTCTAAAAATACAAGGCTTCCGCTGAATGGCGGAGAATCACTCGGCCTGACTGTCCTTAATTCCAGTAGCAGATGGGAAGTCACCCATTCTGCTGCCAGAATACAATGCCGCTTAGTGTAAGTAGCCAAAGCTACAACAGTATATTACAGCACACACAGCGGTCACTTCGTTCTATAATGCAAATAATTCATCTGGGCCAGCTTAGTCCAAACAAACTATTAAAGTGATATTAAAGCTGAAATTCTACTTTAGGTTGTCTTTCTCTCAAAGTCTATAACATACTTTCTGTGAACGGCTGGCCAATACTGAACTGCATGTTTTTTAGATGATCTCGATAGACGTGTCTTTTTCAACAAAACAATATCATTATTTTGCACGGTGATACAGTATAATAATGTATTGATTGTTCCCCTTTATTTTATACAAAATGTAAGTCTTCCACTCTGCTTGTGTTGCAAGACATCTTCCAAGTGAATGACAACATTTGCAGTGTGTCCCTCTGGTTGCTGGAAGCACAGGGTTCCATATGGGAACTCTCACTGCCTGTTGTTCTTTTAGAAGGTTACCTTGACTACTACTGATAAATAAGCTCGTAGGCACGCTAAATCATGACACAAGCCTTTGACTTTGGAAGCAGTCTGTATCTTTTTCAGATGTTCGCAACTTTTCCAAATCAATAAAGGCAACCAAATTTTGTACAACATTGACATTCTCTTAGTATTCATTATATGCACTGCCTGACCCTGCATTCTCTTACTGAAGTTAATGACAAAACCCAGAGTAGTTCCTGCAATATGGATTGTATTATGTCAATGTCCAGATGTTTAATAGAAATTACAGATATTACAGAGCTTTATATTCTCCAAAGAGAGCACTGGAGTACAGTGCACTCATTAAATTTCACTGTGATCTGTTTGGAGCTAACAAGCATACAAGGCCTGTGAGGGAAAGAACTGTACAAATAACATGGTATTAAATCTTTCCTGCATTATCTTAGTTAAAGGTGGAACCCCATCAAAAATTACAATTAAAGTGGAACTCCAGGTGAGCAGGCAAATACATGTATATGTTTACAACTTTACTTGCTTTTGCATTCCCTAGACCTATATGGGCAAGAGAAGCAGTTCCTATACCATGAACAAAGGTTAACTGACTCAGGCCCTTACATCCTAATACCACTTTTTTTACACTTTGTTGGACTGTAGGTCCTCAAGTGAGATAAGAATATACTGTGCTTATCTAAACATATTCAATCTTTCTTACCTTTTCCCTGCACTCTCCATCCCAATGTCATCCTCACTGCCTTCTCTCTCCCAATCCTCCACATTCCAGCCTTGTTGCTTCCTACTATCTCCAACATTCTGGTCTCATGATCCCCCACATTCTAATCTCGCTTATTCCTGCACCTCCCTCTCCACAATTTAACCCATGGCATTAAGAAGTCTACTTTTTACCATGCCAAAGTCACTGTAACTTAGGGGTACACTTTAGTTCAAAGGAAACTGTCCCTACTATGAATGAAAGTTGGCTGTCTTTGCAACCCTAGGCTAAAAATTCATAGCCTGGTGGTTTGCATGCTAATTATTTATCTGAGTAGGCTGGAGGTCAAGAGGTGACATAGTAAACTGCAGAGATATATAAGGAATGACGTGTGCCACCAGATTTGATTTACAGCATGGCAAATATGTGCAAATTAAATAACCGTCTGAGATTTACCTGTGTTCTTCTTTAAAATGATTGTAAACGATCACCTTGTAAAACAACCCATTCAGTTTAAAATAGAAATGAAAGGCAAAGCATTTTTGTATAGATGTAAAAACACATTATAAATAACTTTTTTTCCTTTTTTTATAAGTGATCACATCCCCTCTGTTCTAAGCTGCAAAAGAGCTGGGGGTAGGAGAAGCAGCAAAACACTGAGCTTCCCAGTGAATGGCTGTGTAGTGGGGGCGTGTCATGACAAGTCTGATCATTGGAGGAGAATGCACTGAGTTCCCAGCATAGCTAGAGAACTGGCGTGTTCTCCTGCTTAGTGTGGTCAGTTTTTATCAGGAAAGCCAAGGGACTAGCAGAAACACCAGGGATTTCAAACAAAGGAAGCAATACAAAGAGAACAGGATATGTTTTTATACAAGTACATGGTACAGCAGACAAATTTTAGAAATATGAAATTGGGTAACAAATGCTTTAAACTTCCATTACATTTAAAGATGTTTTCAACATTTTGCAAACTTTGCCCTCTCTTTTATGAGATCCCTAATTTAGCAAGATAGCAGTCTTATCTGTTTATAGCAAGCGAGGGTGCAAAGGATGCTTTAGTCTTTTTTAATGCTTGTGATGCTTTTCTTGTCTCTCTGGTTACATACTGTAAGTAACCATGGAGTATCTGCTGAAAAATGATTGCTTTCTTATATCGGAGTTTATATTAAGGTACATAAAACAGACAAACATTTCATACAGTTTGGAGAATACCTTTTTGTGTTCCGGTATGACTGTGCCCCTGTGCACCAAGCCAGTTCCATAAAGACATGGTTTGACAAGTTTGGTCTAGAGCAGGGTTTCTCAACTTGGTCCCATCCCTAGGGTTTCTCCAGAGGTTTCTAGGGGTTCCTTGAGCAATGAGAAAGTCATGTCTCTCAGATACGTTCCCACTGACACCACTGATCTTTTTAGTTATCTGTAAGGGGGTTATGGTTCCCAATGACCACAAGTGTAATGTGCATTTTTCCCACTGACCATTGATCACATTAATGTAACATGAGGTGTAGACATAGTCATTTTTACAGGGGTTCCCTGAGACTGGAAAGTTATTTCAAGGGTTCCTCTATGTTAAAAAGGTTATAAAAGGCTGGTCTAAAGAGACTCAAGAGGCCTGCACAGAGCCCTGAACTCAACCCTACTGAGCACCTTTATGATAAATTGGATCGCCTATGGTGCACTACAACATCTATACTTACAAATGATCTCTTGGCTAAATGGGCATAAATTCCTACAGACACACCCCAACATCTTGTGAAAAGCCTTCACAGAAGAATAGAGAATGGTATAGTCACAAAGCAATGGCCAACTCCATATTAATGTCCATGTTTATAGATAGGGATGGGCGAAAATTTCGGCCCGAGTTCAGGTTGAACATTTGCTTGTGATGAATAAAATGGCTGCTAGCATTTATTTTGCTGCCTGCCTATAAGACCAGAAGCCCAGTGCTGCACTACTGTATTCTGTGCTCTCCAAGTTTGTGTCACTGTACTTACATGTTCCTGGTCAACTGTAGGGTTGTTGATGCCAGCCATAGGTGATAGGCCCCCTTTGAGACAGCCTATTGTTCATGATAAATGTTCCATTGAATTCAGGATAGTGTACACAGTTTAGTGTGGATGGTAGTTGAATAACACATTATATGAAATGAGAATGGTTTCTCCTTGTATTAAGACGTTTTTGTTTTCTTTTCTTGTAGGTCTTATTACCTCTATAATATAGATTTACTTCAGCAGAAAGAAACTCAACGGCTTTATGGGCATTTTTTTGTTAATGATCTAATGGTGGACTAACAATCTGAGTGACGCCATTTTCAAAAAATATCCTCCCTCATTTCTGAGTTTTATGACATCACCACAAATAGCATTGATGGAGAAGAGTGCTTTCAAAAGCTTTTTAATATCTGAAGAACTTTGATACCTATCATGTCAGCTGTCTGGAAAAGTTAAAGCTCAGTTTGCTATGATTGCAAAAAGATCTGCACACCTACCGGAAGTTTCTTGTCATGTGGACTGCGATGGTCCTGAAGAGAAGAATATTATGTGTGAACATTGTATGAGTTCTTAGGTGTTGCAGTGGAGTTCTTATGGAGGACTAGCTGTCAAAGGAGGAGTCAACAAAAGAATTGGCGTTCATACACTGTTAGACCAACACATAATTTAAAAAGAAAATTTGATTTTTAGGTTAGTTTTGTCACATTTGTTTTTTTTTTTTTTTTTATATATTTTGTATATTTTAGCCTTGACAAAGCAAAATTAATTTTTTTTGCATAAGTAAATGGGATACATAATTCAGGAGAAATATGAATTAGAAAAATAAATATTTAAACTAAGATTAGGCAGTTGGAGGGAGATCAGGGAATTTAGAAGGGATTGAGAGGAATTGTAATTTTATCTGCCTTTCTTCAAAATACATTTTATATTAGGTTTTGTATGTGTTATGAGACCTAGTTTGTTCCTTCTTCCTCATATCAGCACCTCCAGGATCCACATCTGGGTAAGCCATACGTGGCTTTAACAGTTACCAAAAGTAACTGTGATGTAAGATCACCACACAGGGACAGCAGAGCGGAAACCGCTACACTGTCAATGGTCACCGGCCCAACTGTTCACTACAACTAGTGTGTGTGGATTGCTTGAGATAGCAGTGGTATGTTTCCAGGACTCCAATGTAGGAAGGGACAGTTTTGTTTGTGGCAATATATTGCCAACAGGAGGAATATTGATGAGGAAAACAGAAGCAGACATTTTATTTATCAAACATGTATTTATGATTAAGCAGATATATTGGATGTATATGTTGTGAGAAGTCATATTGTATAACAGCTGTTTTATTCAAAAGCCATTTACAGCTCCAGCTGTTAAGATTGCTATCTCAACCTTTGAAGACCTGTTTAGCCAACAAGCTTTGGAAGGGACACGTCTATGTGAAATGTCCATCCGCATATCAAAGAATGTCACCAAAGACTCAGATGTGACTTTAAATAAACTAGATAGCTAGGTTCCACTCACTTTAGAATGTATAAATTGTATTAGGGGCCCTAGCCAGTTAGAGCATTTTTTATCAAATCAACAGAATGTATGTACTGAATTGCTCTCCAAACACGTACCTACATGTTTGTCTAAATAAATATAATTTTCAATCTGGCTTCAACACTCAAAATGTTACTGAAACCCATAAGTTTTGGGGTTTCCCCTACACCTGTTAAGCCATTCACTCAACACATGAATTTGCAGAGTGTTCGTCCTGATGAACACCCTGCAATGCACTGAGAGCTGCACATTGCAGCCTGCACCCTGATTGGGCAAAGCTTTGAAAAAAAAAAAGTGGCAGTAAAAAAGAAGAAAGAAAAAAAGGCCAAAATAATTTTTTAAATGGAGTGGGGCCCCCCAAATCCATACCAGACCCTTATCCAGGCATGCAGCCTGGCAGGTCAGGAAAGGGGGGAAAGCGGGCACCCCCCCTCCTAAGCCATACCAGGTCACATGCCCACATAGGGGGGTGGGTGCTTTGGGCAGGGAAGCTCTGCCCCCCCCCACCCCAGAGCATCTTGTCCTCATCCCATGTTGATGCAAGGTGCTTTGGGGTGGGGGGGGCAGAGCCATGTTGAGTGCATGTGTCCTGGTATGGTTCAGGAGGGGGGTGCTCGCTCGTTTGCCCCCCCCTTTCCTGACCTGCCAGGCTGCATGCCCAGATAAGGGTCTGGTATGGATTTTGAGGGGCACCCCACACCACTTTTAAAAAAAGATTTAGCATCTTGTATGGACTGGGGGGAACCCCACGCCATTTTTTTTCTTTATTTTTGCAGTAGCCAGGTGCCCGCAATTGAAATCACAAGACATTTTAAATGGGATTTGACTAATTTTTTTTTTTTCTTTAGAAATTTCAATTTTGCTGCAGCGTGTTTTATGCATGTTACAGATGCGCCAGTTAACAAGCACATTAGGAGGACCCCCCAGGCACTATATTTAAATGAATTTTTCATTTTTATTGTTGCATTTAAGAATAATTTAAATTACTGCTCCTGAAAATAACTATCGTTTTGAATTTAGATTTTTTTTTTTGTTGATACATGTCCAGCAGGGCAGTACTCAGACCCCCATACCCCTTTTATGGCCAATTACTTGCATATAAGCCTTCAAAATAGACACTTTTGATTTTTCCTGATCGGCTCCCATAGAATTTAATAAGGTTCGCTGTTCGGGTTAGAACATTTCCCCTGTTCGGGAGTTCTGCTGGGAACCGAACAGTGATGACCAGAGGTCAACAAACATATGGCCATTTAGTGTGGCCAAACAACATATCCTAACTATACAAAATGTGAAAAAAAATTCAAGACGAAACATAACTGTACAACTGAAATAATTTATTACCACTACAGCACCACGAACAACAGACATACATTGTGTTAAAATATGGATTAATCAGTAAAAAAAAAAAAAATACAACAGAATTAATTTTACATTTATTTCCTCCTACATGGTCTATACAGGTGTATTGCTGACAAAACCAAATATGGATCTGTAAATTTATGTCATCAGATTTTCCCATAACAACACATAAAAAAGAAACTAAAAAAATGAAAATAAAAACATGGAAATTCGGAAGAGGTAAGAAAAACAATGGTTTGGAAACAATGCAGTTTTGATAAAAATCTATGCAACTCACATTTAACTGCATTTGCCACAAAGTAATGGTTTTGACATGCAATGTAAAGTTGTCTTTTGCTATCGAGGATACCACCAGTAACTATCTGCCCATTAGTACTTTGCTTCCCTTATATCATCTCTTTCTTTTAAATTGACGTATTGAATGCTTGGTCAATTGCCTGGAAAGTCAACAAAAGTTGTAAGAGCGAAGCCAATTTTTTGTAAAATTCTGTTAATGTAAAAAAAAAATATACACAGTTTTAAAATACACCTTCGTAGGTTACTTTTTTTATCACTTTTTTGTGGTGCTATATAATATTTGTAAAATATTGTCATTTCACTGAAATTGATGGAATATCACATATACACTGCACCCTACTAGCAGAAAAAAATACAAATAAAATAAAATGACTTAAAAGTTGTTCTTGTTCGTATTTATAATTATTTACACAGTTGTGAAGCATTCAGCTTTTTTGTTCATTTGGAAAAAATACTGTAGGCTCCTTGAATGTAAAAAAAGATTATGTCTTGTAATATCTGATGGTTAATTTGTCAAAACAAAATCTGAAAAAATAGATTTTGTTTGTTGAAAAATTGCAAGCATTCTGGGGAATATATCCCAAATCAGGATATGTCTTAACTTTGTGTTCCTTCAAACTGATGTCATTTGGAATTTATAGACAATGTATGAGAAAATTGCATTGTAAACATTTTCTGGCTGTCTTGTAGCAAACTACACAGAATGCGTGCATACCAAACTGCAATTTCAGAGGAGCTTATAGTATAGGAACTGTGTTGGGACAGAATGAAGTTTTGACAATGTTATGGTTTCAAAGCCTCACCGCTCCCTATTATACTGATAAGTCTGGTCCCAGTAGGGAAGTATCTATGTGTAGAGAGCTTAATTAATACAAAGTACTTTGTACTGATGTAGCAAAAGTTTTCACTGGAGGGCGACAAGTTAATATTTTGCATCTGGTCTTTTTGCTACCAATTGGCTGCCAATGCTCTAGTACAGCCTTTTTCAACCAGGGTGCCCAGGCACTCTGGTGTGCATTGAGGTTTCTTCAGGGGTGCCTTGGCAAAATGCCTAAAAATTGCATACAGGCGGTGGGTGGATGAAGCCTGCCTTTTAGTTACACAAAGCCACAGGTTCTCATTGTACACCATTACGACCTTCTAGCTGCCGGCCTTATAACGACCAATGACATCATCAGTTGATAAGGAGGAGGATGTCAGTCGCCTGCAAAGCATCCTTGTTTGACCCTCCCCTGCCTCTCTCCATCAGCTCTGGGGTTACATTAGCTGAGTGGTGGAGAAAAACTGAGGAAGGGAAACATTGGAATAATAATACTGTACTAGTTTGCACCTCTAATGTTGGGTGTCCTAAGTGTGTGAATGTTGCTGCATTGTGTACAACTAATAGAATAGTTTTAACATGTTAGAATGGGGTACCTCAAGACTGTCCATAGGTTTAAAGGATGCCTCAAGACTGTCCGTAATTTTGGAGGGTGCCTCAAGATTGTCTATAATTTTAAAGGGTGCCTTGACTGAAAAAAGGTTGAAAAACACTGCTCTAGTAAACACAAAACACCAACTTTCAGTTCCACATCTGTCACTGGATCTAAAATGTTAATTGGATGCATTCACATCCAGTATCAAAGCTGACCTTGGCTATAGTAGGATATCTGCCTAAAGCAGTAAAGGCTCAGGGACATTTACTTTCAAACAGGGGAGCAGACAGCAAAACTACTGTATATGCTGTTATGTTGGTGCCCAATGAGAAGATGTAAAGGATCTGCTGTTAAAGGTACTTTGGGGAACCTATGGCTGGGTGTCTGTTGGTTGTTTGCTCAGGGCAAAAGTGGATGTGAGTTTAATTTATCCTGGTTGCCGTCTTATCACATTTTTGAAGGAATCAGTTCCACCACGAATCTCTAAATGCAATTTTTTCATGTTACAAACACTAACAGACCAGGATCAATTATATTTAGTTCTAGTAGTTGATATACAGTATCTCACAAAAGTGAGTACAACCTTCACTTTTTTGTAAATATTTTCTTATATCTTTTCATGTGACAACACTCAAGAAATGACACTTTGCTACAATGTAAAGTAGTGAGTATACAGCTTGTATAACAGTGTAAATTTGCTGTCCCCTCAAAATAACTCAACACACAGCCATTAATGTCTAAACCGCTGGCAACAAAAGTGAGTACACCCCTAAGTGAAATTAGCCATTTTCCCTCCCCGGTGTCATGTGACTCCTTAGTGTTACAAGGTCTCAGGTGTGAATGGGGAGCAGGTTTGTTAAATTTGGTGTTATCGCTCTCACTCTCTCATACTGGCCACTGGAAGTTCAACATGGCACCTCATGGAAAAGAACTCTCTGAGGATCTGAAAAAAAAATGTGTTGCTCTACAGAAAGATGACTTAGGCTATAAGAAGATTGGTAAGACCCTGAAACTGAGCTGCAGCACAGTGGCCAAGACCATACAGCGGTTTAACAGGACAGGTTCCACTCATAACAGGCCTCGCCATGGTCAATCAAAGGAGTTGAGTGCATGTGCTCAGCGTCATATCCAGAGGTTGTCTTTGGGAAATAGACATATGAGTGCTGCCAACATTGCTGCAGAGGTTCAAGGGGTGGGGGGTCAGCCTGTCAGTGCTCAGACCATACGCCGCACACTGCATCAAAATGGTCTGCATGGCTGTCATCCCAGAAGGAAGCCTCTTCTAAATATGGTGCACAAGAAAGCCCACAAACAATTTGCTGAAGACAGGCAGACCAAGGACATGGATTACTGGAACCAGGTTCTGTGGTCTGATGAAACCAGGATAAACTTATTTGGTTTAGATGGTGTCAAGCTTGTGTGGCGGCAACCAGGTGAGGAGTACAAAGACAAGTGTGTCTTGCCTACAGTCAAGCATGGTGGTGGGAGTGTCATGGTCTGGGGCTGCATGAGTGCTGCCGGCACTGGGGAGCTACAGTTCATAGAGGGAACCATGAATGCCAACATATACTGTGACATACTGAAGCAGAGCATTATCCCCTCCCTTCAGAGACTGGGCCATAGGGCAGAAGTCCAACATGATAACGACCCCAAACACACCTCCAAGATGACCACTGCCTTGCTAAAGAAGCTAAGGGTAAAGGTGATGGACTGGCCAGGCATGTCTCCAGACCATGATTTCCAGGTGGAGGAGCGCAAGGTCTCTAACATCCACCAGCTCTGTGATGTTGGCATGGAGGAGTGGAAGAGAAATCCAGTGGCAACCTATGAAGCTCTGGTGAATTCCATGCCCAAGAGGGTTAAGGCAGTGCAGAAAAATAATGGTGGCCACACAAAATATTGACACTTTGGGCCCAATTTGGACAATTTCACTTAGGGGTGTACTCACTTTTGTTGCCAGCGGTTTAGACATTAATGGCTGTGTGTTGAGTTATTTTGAGGGGACAGTAAATTTACACTGTTATACAAGCTGTGCACTCACTACTTTTTGTAGCAAAGTGTCATTTCTTCAGGTCTGTCACATGAAAAGAGGGGTGCACTTACATTTGTGAGATACTGTACATACTATGCATCACCCCTAAAAGAGTGGCTTTTGTTCAGTAAGCAAATATACAGGCACATGGGTAACCAGATTACTTTTTTTTCTTACTATCACCTATTGACAAAACGCTACAGTATACTATCTGGTTTTTATGCTACAATATTAGGATGTACTTTTTTTCTTGTTTGGATTGCAAACATTTTGCGTTGAGTCCATGGAGATCAAAAACATGAAACTAACATTTACACATTTACATTTTTTCACTAGGGTAATTTGGGGTCCAGATTTTTTTTTTTTTTGATTTGGGAACGAGTAAAAAAAAAAAATTAAAATTCTGTAAACATTTTTGCCATCTATATGCAACTTGGGTAGATTTTCCTACAACTCCATATTTTGGATTGCCCCTCTTTTTTAGTTCCAGGACAATAATCACCAGCACAAATAGAGGGGTGAAGCCCTGCAGCGGGGAAACACAGCAACAGCACAAATATTGATGACTTCTGATGGTCAGTGGAGTCCATTTAAAAATTAACCCCTTCAGGCCGACGTAAGGCATATATGTGGCCTTCTGCTTCAAGTGGTTGCAGCTGCAGGCTTCACCCCGGTACCATTTTTTAGAGGTCGGAGTTATTTCAAGCAGTGGGAAGGACGTCCCCCTGCGGCTTGCCTGAGCTCTCCTGTCCCACCGTGAGGGCCGAGCGACCAGCTGGCATGCTAGCCGGTTGGCAGGGGACCCAAACAAAACTGGAATCGGCTTTGATCGGGTCTTGGATCTAGTAACCCAGAAGCAATGTTATAACATCACTTCCGGTTTACTAAAGCCTTAAAGGCGCCAGATTTTTTAAAAAAAATGTCAGTATTCAAAACAGCCAAACTTGGCGTTTTGCATGCTAAGTGCAAAGGAGGGATTTGGAGCGTTATAGACCCCAGATCCCTCCAAAAAAAAATACCTGACACATGACTATTGCTGTCACAAGGGAGGTTTACATTCCTTGTGACAGCAATAAAAAATAAAATAAATAAGAAAAAAAAAAAATGAAAGCGCCCCCTCCCTCCGTGCTCGTGCGCAGAAGCGAACAAATATGTAAGTCTCACCTGCAAATGTAAACAGTGTTAAAATCCCCCTAAACGAGAGACCCTTCTGCGTCATAAGTGTGATACTGAATAAGGGGAGATTCTTCACATGGCCTGTGCTTCTAATTTTGAGCTTCCAAATGTTTGCAGTCCCAAGTGGTGTTTACTTGTAGTTTACTAGGATGTAGATCTGCCGGCCAGAACCAAAAGTTTTCTTAGACTACTGCTCTTCTATGCCAGGAAAACAATTGCATTGCACTGGATAAAAACAGTCTCCACTTGGGCCTATGGAAAAAACTGATCAATCGGGAACCTTCCACTTAATAGGCTGACATATGAGGCACGGGGTTGCCCTAAGAAAAGTATGGGGTCCCTGGATTGACTCAGGATACTAGCAATTCGCTCCTTCTCTTAATTGCTGATCCTCTCCCTTAGTATACTTTTGTTTTGAATTAATGTTTTGATGAAGCCAGAATGTTGTGTACCTGAACTTTTTCTGACTACGGATGGCTTTATATTGTTGTACGTCTTGTACAAACTGATGGTCTGGGTGAGCACCAGTCAATGAACAATAGGATGATTCTTTGTAGTTTTGTACCCCGTGCGTTTATGGGTAAGTGTAATGTTCTGTACACGTCTGCTTCTTGTAGGTCACTTTTGTGTGCTGTTGATCATTGTTGTATGGATATTCCTCTTGATAATGCTATGCATTTTATGCTATTTCTATTTTCCTATGTATATTGTACATTTGATATATGCAATTTTTGAATAAAGACGTTTAAGGAAAAAAAAAAACAGTGTTCAAATCACACATGAGGTATCAGCACGATTGTTAGAGTGAGAGCAATAATTCTAGCACTAGAACCCCCCTGTAACTTTAAACTGGTAACCGATATACATTTTTAAAGTGTTGCCTTTGGAGATTTTTAAGTACCGTAGTTTGTCGCCATTACACGAGTGTGTGCAATTTTAAAGCATGACATGTTAGGTATCTATTTACTCTGCGCAACATCATATTTCACATTATTACAAAAAAATTTAGGCTAACTACTGCTTTGTTTTTTTTTTAATTTACGAAAGTGTATTTTTCCAAAAAAATTGCGTTTGAAAGACCGCTACCCAAATGCAGTGTGACATAAAATATTGCAATGACTGACATTTTATTCTCTAGGGTCTTTGTTAAAAAATATATACAATGTTTGGGGCATCTAAGTAATTTTCAAGCAAAAAATACTGATATTAACTTGTAAGCAACAAGTGTCAGAGAAAGGATTAGTCTTCAAGGGGTTAAGGCACTTAATAAATGGGCTTTTTTTTAAAAATCAGAAGTGGATTTTGAGGAGGACTTGGACCCTTTGGCCAGGGAGGGCAAACACAACCAATGTTCATTGTAAGGACAAATTTCTGTGGGCTAAAGAATGTGTACAATGCAAAGGACCAAAGTCACTTATTGGATTAGTAGGCCTTGTGAAAGGTGGGTGTTCCTAAAAGAAATGGCCTATTGTGGAACACTTTTTGCATCTTTCAGCATCACTTTCCCTTGCAACTCTCAGCATTCTGTCACATCGCAGAGCTGCAAAACAAGTAGATGTCAGACTCGGTGATCACAGGTCTAAATGGGTGGCAGGTAGCTATAAAAATTCCAGCATGTATCACTGACTGCAGGTCAGGGCCACCAGCCCAACATATTGTATTGATATTGGCCCAGGGGGCAAATGCCCCACTGCCCCCCAGCCTAGTTCTCCCCTGAGTGGACTGTAAAATCAACAACCATTAGATATTGTATGGCACAACAATAAGAAAGATGCAAATACTAAAAAATATTTGCAGTGCAAGTCATTGAACAGAACTCAACTTATACTGGCCTACTACAAAAAGGAAAAAAATATCTGAGGACTTCCAAAACAACACTTTGTAATGTAATGTAAAGTAATGTAATTTGTAACTTTGGTACATATTACACATGGGAGGAAATTTACTAAAACTGGAGCACACAGAATCTGGTGCAGCTGTGCATAGTAACCAACCATCTTCTAGGTTTTATTGTGCAAGCTTAATTAAACAAGATGAAGTTAGATGCTGGTTGGTTACTATGCACAGCTGTACCAGATTCTGTGTGCACCAATATTAGTAAATCTACCCCATGATTTATAACAAAGATCTACAGAACTGTTTCCAAAAAAAGTTGAGGCTACAACTCCTCTATTGTAATACTATTGGTACAGTTACATATACCTGGAACAAACATAGCATAGCTATACAGCATCATAGTAAAGGTCTGTTGATTAGACCGGTACGTATTAAATATTTCACTAGTTTACTAAATTAAATTTACAATAACAAACAAATGCCTCATACAATCAGAGATTTTTGCATTAACATATTATGTTTTTTTTGTTTTTTGTTTTTTTTTATGTAGACTGTAACGTATGGTGATTACTGATTTAGTTTATTTTTTTTATTATGTACAGAAAAATTACAGATGTGCTTTTTATACTAGAAAGGCAATATATACACCAATCATATCACTTAAATAGACAAAGACCTCCCAACAGGCCTGTATAAAGTCAAGGTTGGCGGCTGCCTTGATATGCTCGAACTGCACTGCCTAATCTCAAGGCACGGCCTAAATTTAATTTTCCATGGCCTCCTATAACCCATGTCCCACCCCTTTAAAAATTCCTGAAAGGCCAACTCCTCTGATTTAATATAAGCGCAAAAGCGCATTTATTTGTAAATAATATGTATTAACTATATTGTATCTTTATGCCTTTATAAGCTCTTGTACTGTTGGCCAGGCTTTGTTGTTGAAGGAACCATAGACATCTATGGTCCTCTAACAATTAAAGCTGCAATGCATTTAAATAATGCAGCTATATCTACAAAATACTCTGAATGTGACTGTCAGCATTAAATGCTCTGACATATCTCTGACAGGGTTGTATACATAATTCCCAAATGCAAGAAGAACATTTTTTAGGTTTCCCACTGAACACAGGTGAATCCTACATTTGAACATGTATCATTAAGGGCAACAAAAAATTCAAGAACCCATTCCAAAGGATCAATATAGGTAATTAATACTATTTAAGGAGTTAAAGCTTATGTAAACACTTTTTTTGCATTCTCACCTGGTGATCCTGCCAGCAACACACTTCCTGTGCAAGGGTAACAATGCAAACTCATCTATGGAGCAGAATTGTCCCCCCCAAGCTGTTCCCCTGATTTGGACTTCAAATACCTTCCCCTCTATTTCATAACACAGAGAAGATTGTTTCTTTAGTCCTAGTAGATAGCTGGGAATAACCTATATGAGTGCAGCACAGGCTGAGAGCACAGGAAGTTATAATCTGGCAAGATTTCTGGCATAGGTATTTTTTTGCACTTATCAAACAGATTTAACAAAACACTTTCAAATGTATATTTAACAGATAAAAATGGTTCAAAAGAGAAGTACATACTTAGATTTTACATACCCTTTAATGATTTATTTTTTCCTGCTTAATAAACATTATAAAAAAAAAATACATTTGAGGTTTAAGGCCTAGTTTTTGTAGGGAAAAAAGGGCAGTGGTCAGTAGGATGCAGATTTCTTCTTTCTTTCTTTTTTTTGCAGAAAATGTAAGATAGGCCTTGACAAAAACAACAAGACTTTTGGGGGACGTATGTAAATGTTGCCCATTCTTGAGGCAGTTCAAATTGGTCAGGTGCCAAAAAAAGAAAGATTAACAAATATGAAATAAAAAAAAAAAAGTTCCCCTTAAATGTCCATGTACCTTAGTTGTGCAGTATCAATGTGATCTCAAAACCAAAAATGTGTATTTATTTCTTAACACATGCAGAGGTGTTTAACTTAGAGTAAACTAAAATTTCCAATGAAAATGTATTTACCAAGGAAAAGTACAAACCTTGCTTTGTTGCTAACTATCTAGAGATGTCTCAAGTTGATAGGGCAGCTGAAACTATACATTTCTTCTGAAAAGCATATTAGGGACTGATCCAATGTGTATGAAGATATAAAATACCCCATCATCAGCCATCTTCCTTACTAGTTCTCAGTATCTGTTTATAAATAGCTTCCCCAAAAAGTGTACTGATAGCCATTTTTTATTTCAGCATAGATGAGAGCTCAACTGTGAGCTGCATTCTTGACGTCCATCAAACAGCTTCATCAACTGAATATAGGCAACACGTATTGTTGAATTTGAAGAGCACCCAAAACTAGTAACTTTGTAATGGTTAAACGCCAGTGGTTTCAGTCATCTCCTGTGTTCCTTTAACAACTGAAGACCAGACAAGAAGTCCAGCCCCTACATATGGATTTTCAATGTGGTAATGCACCTATAATATTTTACCTGTGGCTATAAATATAGACCCTTGAAGGCAAAACCATTGTTCTGCAGGTGGCCAAAGTGAGTCTATAGCTCAGGGCCAAAGTCAGAATCTCAGAGGAGGACATCCCCATCTGGACCCTAAATGTTTCGGGAAACCAGTGGGAGAGAGAAAACCACCACTGTCCATCCTTAACAGCTTTGGTAGAACTACACTTAAAATGGTGCATTCATCTCAAAAGTACATCTGTAAGCTAAAAAACCTTTATTATCACCCATTATTTGATTTGAGCTATTTGTTTGGTCTGTGTTTCAGCACAAAATTCATGGTAAAATAATAAATAAGATCATCATCAAAATAATGGTGTTCTAAGCGGTTTGTGGACTGACTACTAGAACACAATAGGCAGGTCAAGTAAGAGCAGATGCATTAACTGCACTTAAAGGGATATTCCTGTTTTCATTTTCTTTCACATAATGAAACTAATAAATTCTTCCAGTGTTTATTTTTTTTTTTAAATAAATGTCTCTCTGTAATTCGCCATTGCTCAGAAAGCATTGAGACATTATTTTCTGTAATTGTGTCTTCACTGTGAGGCTTTTTTCCTCTTTGTTTTGTGCTGATGTCATTTGCACGCAATAGAATATCGAAAAGTAAAGCCGGATAAGAAACAGATGTGGAAGAAGACCAACATATTTCACGCTATAGCTGTGCATACAACAAAGTACCAGAGAAGGAGAATGATTTTAACGAGAAACAAGTTAATTTTGTGAAGAGACAAGGGCTCATTCTGCCAGTCACTGAGATCAAATGTTTTTGGCCCAAGTCTCCCACTATAACACAGGAACATTAACCAGCAAGGGAGAGGGGGTAATGCTCCTCTCCAAGGATCTAGAATTGAGTCACTACAAAACCCTTAATGAAACCTTCAATATTTTGAATTTTCTGCCAGTTAAAAAAAAATTCAAAAAGTTCACACTAGTACCGTTTTTCCCCCTTTTTTACATTATAACACTGATTGAACAAGCCCTATTTTTTACATTTTTTTTTTCAAATGTTTTGGATTTTTCCCCCACTAAAACACATGCCGTATTGTCAGGTCTAGCTACATTTACACGATTTTACGATCATATTTGAGAGCTGTTCGATTTTCGGTGTTTTCCCAACATAGTACAATATGGTTAAAGATTCTAAGTCTTGAGATACGCAGCACGGCGAAGCAGAAGCTTCTGGGTTAATGGTGTTGTACAGTCCAAGAACCTGTAGGAGAAAAAAAATGAGGCTTGTTAAAGTGAAATATAGAAAAAAAACACATAAGTTGTAACTTTTTTTCGTTTTGGATAGTGGGAAAGAATGAAAACATCTGGCAATTAGGGATGAGCTGGGTTCCTTCTGCAGAACCCGTTGGAAGCTGTTACATGATCACACCCCACCTGGCCAATCAGCTGTGCCTGAGGTATTTCCTAAAATGGCCACATGACTATATTGGGTCAATGACATTGACCTAATATGGCCATGTGCCCATAATTGGTCAATGATGTCACAAGCAGTACCATTTCCCCCCCCCCTCCTTTTTTAACATGAGGCTGCTGGGGAAGGGGGTGACTGGACCAGCAGGGATAGGATTATGTGACTGTATCCCAAGGGGGACCAAACCGAGCTCATCCCTAATGCCAATTTATCTTTGCCCTACCATAACATGGTGGTGCAGTCTTGTCACTCTGACACTCACTTAGAAACTAACGTTTTTTTGACTTGTACTGATAAAAGGTAAAAGATAGTAGTCTTTAAAGCGTATCTAAATGAACAAAAATTTAATGTTTTGCACCCTACCAGTTCTTAGATGTGGTGGCTACATTCGTTTTCCTTATTTAGGCATTATTCCTTTTATTTTCACCTGGCAATCCTGCCTGTACTAGGGTGAATGTTCATTCACTGTACTGTATCTATGTAAAGGCAGCACTGTTACCCAGGAACAAAAAGTGTTTTAAGACTACATAACACTTCCTCCTCTCCTAGTCCACAACCAAAGCTGGAAACAATTCTCGTACAATCCGTAAATGGTAAGTTTTTAGCCCACAAGATTTCTGGCATGATCACTGGGTATTTTTTTGCCCTCATCAAACAGATATAGCAAAACACTCAATGCTATTTTTAACTGACCAAAAGGGAGTAAATAACAGAAGTGTATTGTAAAGCTGGACCAGCCGAGATTCAATCCATGTATGGGCAGGCTGATTGTACTGAAGTCATTCCATTGATCGACTTCAGTACAACCAGCGTGTTGGTTTTTCTGCATGCAATTACTTCTGCGGGAGGGATTCCTCCATCGAGCAGTTTTCTTTTTTGCAACCTGTGGTTGCAGAAAAGAAAATCACATATTCTATGGCCTGCCTTAGGTTTTACATACACTTTAAAGTGGAGCATTTCCTATAACTTCCTGTCTTTGTGCAATCTGTCATTAGAACAGAAAGTAAGGAGAAATCTGCCCAAATCTGTCCAAATCTGCCCAATAGGAACAAAGACATCAACTAATTGTTCATTCAGCAAGCCCATTCCCCACACAGTAAGAAAGCACACCCTAGAGACACATTTAACCCTTTGATCGCCCCCGGTGTTAACCCCTTCCCTGCCAGTGTCATTAGAACAGTAAAAGTGCATATTTCTAGCACTGATTACTGTAGTAATGTCACTGGTCCCCCCAAACGTGTCAAAAAAGTCAGTTTCTGACTGTCCGCCGCAATGTTGCAGGCTCATTAAAAAATCGCTGATCGCCGCCATTACTAGTAAAAAAGAAAAATAATAAAGTAAAAATTACATAAATCTTTCCTCTAGTTTGTAGACGTGATAACTTGTGCGCAAACCAATCAATATACACTTATTGGGATTTATTTTACCAAAAATATG
The DNA here is from genome assembly GCF_965119305.1 of Pelophylax lessonae. Taxonomy (NCBI): domain Eukaryota; kingdom Metazoa; phylum Chordata; class Amphibia; order Anura; family Ranidae; genus Pelophylax; species Pelophylax lessonae. Next base: position 614,757,382 of record NC_138770.1, read on the forward strand.
TAGCAGAATACATTTTGGCCTAAAATGATGACAATTTTTGATTTTTAAATTTTTTTAATTGGCAATGTTTTATAGCAGAGAGTATAAAATATCGTTGTTGTTTTTTTTTCCAGAATTGTCACTCTTTGTTTGTTTTTAGCGTAAAGAATAAAAATAGTAGAGGTGATCAAATACCACCAAAAGAAAGCTCTATATGTGGGGAAAAAAAAGGACATCAATTTTATTTGGGTAAAGGGTTGCAAGACCGCAAAATTGTCAGTTATCGCAAAAAATGGCCTGGTCATTAAGGGGGTAAAACCTTTCGGTCCAGAAGTGGTTAAATAAGCAAAAAAAACCCATCATGATAAATCTATAGTACCTGGTCAGTTATAAGGCATTCATTCTAGTAAAAAGGAGTTGTATTTGTAAAGAACAATATTTGAGTGAGATGGAATTTGATAAACATTGTATAAAACAAATGTTATTTCGGCTGCTGAGTGCAGTGAATAGGTGACCCAGTGGTGGTGCTTATGGATTAATAAGGATATTATTAATAGGTTAGTAAAACACAAAGTGACCTTTTCCTGCTGGTTCAATTGGCTATTTAAGACTGGAACAGAAGTTCTGTTCATCCCGGCCACAGTGGCTATATTATACAGTGCTTGCACAAGCATCTCATGCACAGTAAATGCCTAACAGATATTTCTGACGGGTTAGTATCTGGAGAAACTGTTGCTTCTGCTCAGCAATTACTCATTTTTCTGTAAAGCTGTCCTTGCAAGTAAGAAAGCCTTGCATGTAACTAGTTAAAGTATATGAAATCCCAGAATCTGTTTTTCGGTATATATTTTCTTAAGGAAATCCTTTTTTGTAAATCTGTTGTAAAGTTTCCTACCTAGAGATCTTGCCAGTAAAATCACTTCCTGTTACAGGCTGACAGCAATAAGCCACTGACTCTTTATTAGTGGTAGTGTTGCTAACCTGCTGTGTGCACTCCTTTAGTTGGCCACTGGGTTACTTGTCAGGTCTATTAAATTGGTAGCCCAACTGTCAGCTAGCTGATGGCGCTGCTCCATTAATGGCTGCGTGGCATTTTCCAGGAGGGTTCTTGGAAAGTGACAGTAGTGGACCATGCCTGTTCAATGTGTGCAAAAACTGCCATTTGTCTGCATCCAAAGCTTGTGTGACAAGGTGACAACAGAGAAGCACAGTTTGGGAGACAGGGACAGAGCGCGGCCACCACATAACAGGAAGTGTTCGAACAAGGTCCCCAATGGCAGGATCACCAGGTACTATTTAAAATAAACCTACAGATTTAAACATATTTAATAATGACATTTAAAATGACATGACCATGTTAAAGATTGGGATTTCAATGGCAGGGTTAGCATATGTTGGCACTGTCATATTCCTGTTCATCATTTTCTGATTAAAAAATAATTCCTGAGCCTGGATTTTCCGTGTGTGGACCATTTTTCTTGGATTCTCAAATTTTGGAGAAGCAAAACTAGAACCAGGCACAGACCCTGGGCTGAAGGTGAGTTGGCCTCCCTTGAGGTAGCAGATTTTCTTATGTATACACTAGGGATCGACCGATTATCAACAAAGACGATATATTGAGGGCCGATATGCACTTTCCCCGATATATTTGAATCGGCAATCAAAGAAAAGGAACTCACTGCTCAAGGTGGTATGAAAGTCTGATGACACACACCGGCTCGCCTCCGTGAATAATCAATGAAGAAAAAGAATTGGCTGCACTCCAGATGAGGTCAAAATCCAGATTTATTGACTGGACATCCCAACGTGACAATAGTGACAAGGTAGACGCGTTTCACACACTACAATGTGTGCTTAATCATTGTAGTGTGTAAAACGCGTCTACCTTGTCACTATTGTCACGTTAGGATGTCCAGTCAATAAATATGGATTTTGACCTCATCTGTAGTGCAGCCAATTCTTTTTCTTCATATTGGAATCAGCCCCGGAGGTTACTGATATTGCCGATATTTCGGGAAAGTTCTTGTACCGGAGTGTTGCCTGCAGCTAGAGGCATCACCCCGATACCGGCATCCATAGGCGAGGGTCGGCTGTCTTGTAATGACAACCGATGCGGTTCGCCCGGGTCTCCCTTCCCACCAGGAGACCCGGACACCGCCGAGGACCCCATCAAAGCCGTGTTCGGCTCTGATCAGGTCTCTATGCAAAAACCCGGAAGTGATGTCATGACATCACTTCCGGGTACTGGCCCCAGATTAAAAAAACAATGACAGCATTCAAAACAGCCATACTTGGCGTTTTGAATGTTTTTAAGAGCAGAGGAGGGGTTTGGGGTCTTTTAGACCCCCAGATCCCTCCACAAGTGTACCTGTCAAGAAAAAAATAAAAAAATAAAAAATGTTTTAAATGTACGAAAATATTGGCGCATATCGGCCGATACTGATATGCATTGGCCAAAATATCGGTATCGGCAGCGAAAAACCGATATCAGTTGATCACTAGTATACAAGGAAAAGTATGTGAGGCCCTGGGAATTTACTGGTTTCTTGCAGTAATCTGATTTTCATCTACAGTAGGTCACAACAATGGATAAACACTATGTGCTTAAGATGATAACACACAAACAATTCAACTGAATCTAATGAGGGTCAGATCACATTTTATGGCAAATTAATGAAGAAAACCAGTTGATGCCAAGGGGTCCACATACCTATTCTTGCCACTATATATCTTTCAGGTACACTGGTGGTAAGGTCAGCACACCTGTTATGACAGTGACAATGAACTTTGTTGAGGTTTATTTTACATATTGGGTACCACAACTCAAAAATATCCTTGTAGCCTCAGCAGTGATTCTATAAGTGGAGCTGGACTAGACCAAGTAACTGTAGCAGAAGTCTGCAAGTAAGTCTACCTATCAGTCTTCACCTATACCCTAAACACCAGAATTGGGTGGACTAAACCTTAAAAGTGAACTCGTCAGCTGTGTGAAATATTTGAATGATAAAATCTCTGTATAAGTGATCTGCTATTACTTCTGTTACTCACAACCACCCCCCCCCCCACCCCCCCCACCATTTATAACCTTGATGTTATTTTATTGCAGCAGGCTTGACTTAACTGAACCCGGAGTCAGATCCCACCTTCCAGAGCTAAGCTTTCCTTATTGCCCAGTGATAGTACATCAAAGGCCAAAAAAAGTGAATAAATGTTAAGAATGAACTTGCCTACTGATCTTTCACTTCAACTGAGTTCATGTTATCAATGTCTCATCAGGTCAGGTGATCAAACAAAGGGGTACTTAAAGAAGTATTTAAGCTGCTCTTTCACTATAAATAAAGCAGAGAAGGAACGCTAGGATGAGGGTTCAAGTTCACTTTAGCTGCTGGTATACTTCATTTACCACAGTATTTGGCAAAGGTAGAAATGTTAATAGGCCGTAAACCATCCTAAATAATAATAGTCAGTCATACACCATCTTGAATTGTTAGTAAATAAATCATTCACTGTCTTGAAAGGTTAGTAATTAGGTCATACACCCTCTTGAAGGGTTAGTTATTAAAGAGGAGTTCCACCCCCCAGGAAAAAATTAAAAGTCAGCAACTACAAATACTGTAGCTGCTGACTTTTACATTTTAGGACTTACCTGTCCAGGGTTCCCACGATGTCAGCACCCAAAGCAGATTTTTGGATCGACTCTCCGATGCTGCCACCGCCATTTAAGGTATGTGAACCCGGCAGTGAAGCCTTTCCGCTTCACAGCCAGTTTCCTGCTGTGCATGCGCGAAGCGCGCTTCGCTTTATAATTGGCCCAGCGACGGAGGCGGGGGGCCGAACTTCCGAGGGACAGTGCCACAGCACTGTCTTCCTGAAGTGGGGAAGGGTACCTGTCAAAAACAGGTACCCGTTCCCCACTCCCCGCTGGCGGGAAATCAGCGTAAAGTTATACACTCTATACACTATACAACATTGAAATGCTAATAATCAAGTTATACACTTCTTCTGAGAAGGAAACATTTGGACTCACCCTTGTGTGCTGTGTGTCGGAGCTCCAGAGATAGGGGCAGGCTCCAGCACAGAAGTTAGCATTGTACCCTTTGGGTTCGTGAATCCACTTCCAGCCAAGGTGCTTCTTAAAGTCAATATACAATGAACGCAGACAGCAATTGTCTTGAACATTCCTGTCAAAAAGTGCAATAAAAGTTCCAGTAAGTGTATTTAGATCTATATATATATATATATATATATATATATATATATATACAAACTATGGTCGGCCTCTGGTGCTGAGAGAGATTATGCAGGCTGTGAAAGGCTTAGCTCTACTTCTAATAATACGATTTGCCTGGCTGTCGTTCTGACTTTGTCTAGATATTTTTTCCATTTTACTGACTGTGTTAAAGACAGCCAGCCAGCCAACTAGTAGTTTCAGAAGGAGATCATCAAAGGAAGTCTTCATGTCTCTCAGTTTTGGTTAAAATACAAAAATCTTAAACCCCAAAAAATGGAATGGATAGAACCCCTGTCAGTTTATTTTCTGCTCTGTGTGTCCCAATAAATTGGCTGCCAGACAACTCACTGATTGAGTACCCACCCTTCCAGGTTCCAGTCGCATAACAACACTAAGCCCTAGTGAAGGGGGATTGATGTTAACTTTTGATAAGACCCTTTTGTTGTGACATGTAAAGGTATTTACTGTACTGTAGCTGGACAAATCCCTATGGATTGGGGGCTCTCATTCTTTAACTTTATACAAGATGCATTTCCCCGGAATCCTGTTGAGGTCCACTAGGCAATAGAGAGCTTCCATGTTCAAGCAAACATTTAAATTTTAAGGACTTACTCCAAGCTTGGAGTTCAGCACGTCACCATCCTAATTTCATTTTAACATTGAGTCTGTGTTTACATGGCCCAGAGAATTCATTCATCTGTACGGCTACATTATTTACTCACCTAAAACAATAAGCAGCATCTAAAGCCCGTTTCTTCCGCCGGTTCGGCTGCTGCGACTCTTGCCTGTACGACGGCAGCAGCATTAGTAATAGATGAGGGGTCTGGCTGTTATGCTTTTTCTGACCAGGCTTGAAATTTTTGTGGTCGACGATGGGGTATAAGAAGGGGTCATCAATACCTTTTAAAAGATGTGCAGAAAATGATAGATTAAACCTCTATGTGCACACACTAAGCTGTAAGGTTACAGTATAACCTGTTAAAAAATAAATAATAACACTTACCTGTCCCATCCCGTTACCTGTATCTCTGGTCTTCCCTTTTATGTAGCACTAAGCTGACTGAAGAATTTTCATCATCTGACACTTCTGGATGTGTCGGATGCCTAAGTTCCCTCTGTGCCCTGTGGTTTCACCCACCAGTCACTACATAACCAAAGTTCAGCATAGACACAGTAGTAATGTAGCAGCCTACAAGTGAAACCACAGCACACAGCAAATATGACACTTGGAAAGGTCAGATGCTGATTCTTTTTTCCAAATTCATATTTTTTTTTTATATCTGCAAAGTACAGCAATAAAACTACAATTCTTGTTTTTATTCTGACTACAATGATCTATCACAGTGGTCCTCAACTCCGGTCCTCAGGGCCCACTAACAGGCCAGATTTTAAGTATTACCTTGGGGAGATGCAGACTAGAGTACTGCAATCACTGAGCAGAAAATGATATCACCTGGGATGTATTTCAGTTATCTTGCAAACCTGGCCTGTTAGTGGGCCCTGTAGGCCAGGATTGAGGACCACTGATCTATCACAATAGGTCAGATTATTTCTTATGGGTTGCAGTGACTATGAATCGGAGTCAGTCTAGCCAAAAAAAAAATATTTTTGTCATAGGTGGAGTCTGGTGGGCCAAAACACATGCTGGTTTGTCATTATATGAAATTTCAATCAACGTGATCATCTTTCCCAGTTCTTATCTATGAACTGTAGAATACTTCCACCTAATTTATGGAGATGAGGAGAGCAACTTTGGATATTACAGTGAGTAAGAGTAGTCACCCTAGGGCAGGAAGAATGTTGCTGACAGGTTCACCAGGTGAAAATATTAAAAAGTCCTGAAAAATGAAAATTATTACAGCCACCATATCTAAGGGCAGGAAGATGCAATATACTACATTATTTGTTTTTGGGTTTAGATATGCTGAAGAATCCCTTCACAATTCCTAGTTTTGTCCTCATCTCCAAAGGGTCTTCCCACTCCTCCTGCTGTATGCATAACATAACTGAAAAATAAATTCAACAGGGGAATCGGGACCCCTTGTAATAGCTACAGCAGATGTGCAGACCAAAGAGGTTTCACCACCAGAGCCCCCAACACGTAGAAGAAAACATTGAAATGTAACTTTTGTGTGGAGTTCTCAGTTGGCAGAATTACTAACAACCCATATCAACATGATCCTTTATTAATTAATCAAGTTAGCAGCAAGTGCATTTTTATAAAAGAAAGAATGGAACTAATAATGTACCTGCAAATCTGGTTTCCAGCTCTTCACTTTTGTTTGGGATGATGTAGTTATTTGAAGGTACAAAAGTGCAACAAGGACAATGTAAACTTATTTTAAATCCAAGATTCCTATCTGTAAGAGAAAGGATGAGATTTACCAATAAACAGAAAGAGATAGATAGATAGATAGATAGATAGATAGATAGATAGATAGATAGATAGATAGATAGATAGATAGATAGATAGATAGATAGATAGATAGATAGATAGATAGATAGATAGATAGATAGATAGATAGATAGATAGATAGATAGATAGTGTAGAAACAGAGAATGTCTTCTAATTGAATTGGACTTACCTCTGTGGCGAAGCCATTCCTTGATGGCCTCTGTGACATCAAACGACAACCACTCGCCCTCTGCTCTCGTCTTCACGACTTTACTGTCTATGTAACGCTGCATTGGTGATGTTAAGTCTTTGGATTTAAGGATCTGTATCCAAAAAAAATCAGCAAAGACAAAAACCATAATGAAACAACATCAAAGTCTTTTTTTTCCTATGAATAAAGACTTAGATAAAAAAAAGTAGTAAATTGCACAACCTAGTGAGGTCAACATTAACAAGCATCCCACTGTGGGAGCATTGATACACAACTGTGCTAAACATCTGGCTTTATTTAGAAGCTCCTTGATTAGTAGCACTGTGACTTGCTCTTACTATTTCTCAGTGCAAGTCTACCAGTCAGGTCTGACTTACTAGAAACAAATAGTTTCTGTGTGGTTGAGATTTTGTCTAAGTAGCTGATGGTCAGACAGGCTGATTAATTGCAGTGAAACACAGAAATCCACTCAGAAAAAAAAAAAAAAAAATGAATTCATTATATAAACAATTTTAAAGAAAATATCTTAGGACAGGGATGTCCAACTTTTTAACCTTCCTGAGCCACATTGGAAGAAGAAGAATTGTCTTGGGCCACACATAAAATACACTAACACTAAGGATAGCCAATGAGCAAAAAGTCTGGCAGATCACAAGTTAACAATCACTGATATAGATAATGTACCTATACAGTATGAGTATTAAAACTTCATTTTTTTTGTAACATTTTATATTGAAAAAGTAAAAGAGGGCAACATAAAAGTAGTGTGATATTTGACACTGTTTTTGCTAAACTAATGCACCAATATCTGGTTCCTTGGATGTAGTTGCAATTCTCAATGAATTCTCAAGATGCTCATCAGATATTTGGGTTCTAGTTTTGCCTTCTGTGTGCTTCATCCTTGAAAATAGTTGCTCATAGGTGCTGCCGAAAACTGATGAAGGTAATTGTGAATAGGATATTTTTCTTTAGGGAAGATAAAACTTAGAAAAGTCCAGGAGAGACTGTCAAATTTTTCTTCGACCACGTCTGTTTGCTAAGTGTAAACGCATTTTTACAACCCCCCTCCCAAAAAAATGAACATGTTTAAGTAGGTTTATGATTTTGTGTTGGGCCGCATTCATAACCGTCTTAGCCCACATGCGGTCTCTGGGCGCAGGTTGGACACCCCTGACTTAAGAGCATGTAGTAATGGGAAAACTATATTAGAACACCTAAAGCAACCATTACAATATATATGTATTGTAAACTATACTCTATAGCTCTCTTTTTATATCTTCAGTTAGAGCATGTTCCGATAGGAGACAGCAGTCACAGAAAACTTCCATGGCTTATGGAGAGACTCCAGGTAACAGGGAGAGTCACAAGACCCCATGAATTACCTGAACTTGACAATCACATGACCAAGCATAGAGCAGTGCCACTGGAGTTTCCCTGCACACCATTGAGGATCTCTTTCCGGAAACCTCCAGCTGGTGGTCTCTGCAGGACTTTGATTAAAAGACAGATGAGTAACTGAGCTCTGGATCTTTGAGTATGAGACATTTTCCAGTAGGCAGAGTACAGGGGCCATAATTGGGCCTGGAGCACTAGGTTCAGAAGTAATGAGAAAAGGAGAATCACACTATTCTTAAAGGTCTTTACTGTTAGGGCTACAAGATTGTGGAATTCTCTACCACAAGAGGTGGTTTCTGTGGGAAGTATGGTGGCTTTCAAAAGACTCTTAGACGTACATCTCAAGGATCAGAACATTCAGGGCTATGTGAGATGATTACAGCCACACACAACTACACAGGTTGAACTGGATGGACTATTGTCTTTATTCAACCTCACCTACTATGTAACTCTGTAACTATGTATGTAATTTATTACACATTCAAAACATCCATCACATTTCAGAGACTTTAGAATTCTCCCTTCATCAGGGCTTAACAACCCTTTAAAATGTCATGTCAAAATGCAAAATAAAATTCTAAACTTACCTAACAAGCACACAACCTAATAAACAAAAACTAGTTCTCTTAAAATGGAAATACATCTGACCTCTGTTGAGTTTAGCTTTAGGCTATCTATTTTTGAGTGAAAGAAATATAAAACAAACTGGGGGAATGTCTAGGCTTTTTATTCAAGACTTTCAGCCACCTCCATTCTCAAAGTAGGTCATTCACCCAAGTGGTCTCACTGACGCACTTCATTACCACCTCATCCACTATAAATATCCTCCCCTAGAAGCCGATTTAACCAATAACTGGGCAGTGTGCGTTTTTTTTTTTTTTTGCTCTGTTCTGTGTTTAGGGCTCTTACACATACAGCACATCTGCAAATATCTTTAAAAACATGGTAGCAAAAGTTATATGTTTATATGTTTGCAGAGATCCTAAAGCACACCTGTGCCCGGACTATAGACAATAAATAGTTTGCATGCTCTTAAGCAGTAACAAGCTTTAATACAAGTTATCACTGGCCTCTCTGGCTGCATGTACAGTGAAGTTATTCATTTTCAAAGAGCCTCAAAAATCACAATAAGGCCTCATGCACACTGGACGTTTAGGGCGTTAGACCTTTTTTTTTCTGCCTCTAAACGCTCCTGCATGTTAACATGGGTCCATGCACACATAGGTGTTTAGAGTCAGAAGAAAAGCCCACAGCCAGCGCATCCAGAAGCAGCTGCATTTTGGCAGAAAAACTACTTAACGCGTGTAAATGAGCCTAAATGTGCATTTAGCGCTTGAGCATTTCTTCATTTCAATGGCCAGAATAAATTACTATACCGGCCAATGAAAAAAAAATTAATGCTCAGGCGCTTGACATTGTTGAATGCAGCTAAAAATATTAAATGTGTTTACAAGTGTCAAACTCTTTTCTGCTAAACTGCTGCTGACAGGAGGAATTGCGCTGAGGAGAGATGGCAAAATGTCCAGTGTGCATGAGGCCTAAGACTCTGAAATTTGTTTTCAACAACGAAATACCTGCTGTGTGTTTACATTAGAAGGCTGGTCGACTGCCAAGATTCTGCTTTCCTGAGAAAACAGCCGAGAATTCAGTACCACTGTTGTAAACTTTGAAGAATAATTTATCCAAAAATCATATAGCTACAGAGGTGAATGAGGGTTTGCTTAGATTAAGTAAATACTTTATTGTGCAGAGATTGGGTACAGGTTGCCTTTAAAGTGGATCTAGCATTGCATAAATATTTTTTCGTTATAATTCATACGTGCTAAGCACTGTGTAGGTGTAATACTTCACAGATGACACAGCTATGTAAATCGTTGTGCCTGTGTTCTGTTCAGGGCGGGTTAGGGAAACATTGCTCAAGTTCAAGTGCCGAATCAAAACCCATTTGCAATCAATTGGAACTGAATGTTAAAAGACACTGATGGCCAATTTCTAGGTAAATTGGCAAGAGATTGTCAAACAAATGGCTTGGGGCTGGGCAGAAGCAGAAAATGGTAAAATAATTCAGTTTGGAAGGAAGCAGAAATTGTATTAATGCTTTCATAGCAGGAAAAAAAAAATTGCAAAATTCCTTTAAGTATCATGCTTTCGGGATACCTTGACCCTGCCTGTGAATTGACTCATCTGTACAATTTCATACAATCTATTGCAGCAAACCTGAATATTTACAAAGAAAAAAGAAAGATGACTTTTAAATTGTGGGTAAATGACAGCTTCAGCTGCTTTGCTTTTTTTGCAAACAATTGGCCAGATATTCCCTTCATCAATACTAGGCCCTTATTGTATATGAAGGGCCAGTACAGATGTCAAGGGGGAACCCCATTCCACAAAAAAGGGTCCCCTCCAAATTCTCTACCGGGCCCTTTAGGTCTTGCATGGATTTTATGGGGGAACCACCCACAAAAATCAATAAAACAGCACTGGGCCCCCACCCAGAAATTCAAACCAGACCTTTATCTGAGCATGCAGCTGGGCCCCGAAATGTTGGTTTCTTATGCCTTATGTGATGCCATCTTCACAATAAACACGTGAAACACATCTATTTTGAGCACTGGTGAATTTGAATCTTTGCAAGTAATGTATAGTTGCCTGTATTTTATCTTAGAAGACACTTAGAAGACTACAACATCTTATAGTGCTTTTAGCATACAGTGTCAATTCAGAAAAGAGATCTCTGTTGGGTCACATGGGGTCAAGGGCTCTGTTTTGAAGTTTTTACCAAGTTTACCTTTTACTGGAATTTTCTCAAGGAAATTGGCGTTGTATGAGGACTTCTCTGAATACATAACATTCAGTCATTGGAGTCAGACTCTCTCAGTGTAACAGGGAATTCTAATACAAAAATACATACCTTTATTTGTAATAATGGTTACAAAAGATATGGTATAATCCACTACCAACTAGCTTTCTGGGAAATAATTAAAGCACAGTTGATGTGATTTACCCTCTCTTTTATCACATTTACCTGCATTTTAAAATGTCAGAAATTATTTACAGCAGGCACTGAGAGGAGCTGCATGAGAAGTTGCATGCTATATAACCCAACACTAAAACCCATTGCTATTCTTTGCAGATTCCACCATTCTACTATAGTCTAAAACTCAAGCCTGCCCCCTCCCAGTTCCCACTCCTCACCACAGGTCCGTAACAATGATGTATGCTATAAATGACCAAAAGTGAGGTGCAGAAGATGTTCCCAACAGGAGCTGGTTGAAACTTGCTAGGTTTCGGGCTCGCTGGGTGCTTTACAAGCAACATGTTCGATAATGTATTTGCCTAGCTGCCAGCTGTATGTGATCTGTGGTGTGTTCTAAATATTAAAGTGTTCTGCCAAGTGCCAAATGTACATAACCTGTGGCGTGTTCTGTATATTACTGTGTTTGGTTGGTGTCAACTGTACATGACCTGAGGCGTGTTCTGTATATTACTGTGTTCTGTTGGTGGCAACTGTACATGATCTGAGGCGTGTTCTGTATATTACTGTGTTCTATTGGTGGCAACTGTACATGACCTGTGGCGTGTTCTGTATATTACTGTGTTCTATTAGTGGCAACTGTACATAACCTGAGGCGTGTTCTGTATATTAAAGTGTTCCTCTAGGTGCCAACTGTACATAACCTGAGGCGTGTTCTGTATATTAAAGTGTTCCGCTAGGTGCCAACAGATAGACCCGAAGTGAAATAAAAATAAAATATGCAAAGGGTCGACGAGGGAAACAGGGAAATATAGGGTTACTAATTCATGAGTAGATGTGAGGTTTCATATCAGGATTGGTGGGTTTTGAAGGTCTAGGAGGGGCTTTGGTGTGGTCGAGGTGGGATCAAGGAGAACTCCAAGCAGTTGGAATCCAGCCAATGAAGAAGAAACTTCCCTCCCTCTCGCTCCAAAATGGCTTGTGTTCATCAGTGGTTGTAGTGGCCTGGCGGTTGGGATCTTTGGAGGCCTTGTAAAAAGTCCAGTTAACGGTGGGTTAAGTGGGATTTTGAGACATGGAGGTATCTGTAGAGATGTGAGAGTTTGGATCATCGCTGAGATGGTGTGTTGCAGCCAGGGACCTTTAAGTGGTATACCTATATATATAATATATCACTGGTGAAGTGGCAACCTTGTGAAAAATAGTTGGTGCGCTAAACTGTTATGTGTCCTCAATCAATAATCTTAAAGAACATGATTCTGTAACACAATTCGACAAAATGTAAATATATCATGTATGTGAAAAAATCCAAAAGCAAAGTCCATCAAATTATAAATAACATATAAATGATGTTCCGTGAAACTTCTGTGATATATTCTGTGCTGAAAACTCAATTCAAATACAGTGACATCCACGTGAGACGATCACAAAGGAAAATCTCTCCTCTGTTCTGAAAGCAAACTCAGAGTTTTAGATGGTCCATTAGTGGGGTCACCAGAGCAAATTGAGAGAATAAATCTTCCAAGTGGGGATATTTACAGATAGCAGTAAAAATCCGCTAGGGGTGCTAACCCTTCCCTCTAAAATGGGGGGGGGGGGGATAAAATGTAGGGTTTAAATACACTTTAATTCGGCAAAGAGCAAAGTGCAATGTCTGAAGTTCTGACACTTTGACATATCTGGCCTAACCATCATGGCTGTGAGGGCTCATTCACACAAAGGTATGGTTTTTATGCAGGATTGTGCTGGCTGAATGCCAACAGCAAGATCCTGCATACAACTTGGTCGATAGCGCATCCTAACTCATACAAACATACACAAGCATCTATTCGGATCAGCTCCATGCAGGTAGCTTGTACAGCCTGTTTACATCTCCCCCTCCTAGTGAGGGGCATTTTCATGAGTGACTCAGCTGTGGCAGGAATAGCAGCCACGGGGTATTGCCTCAATGATTACACACTATTATTTACGTATTGGCCCTGAGTGAGCCATTCATGTGGCTGCAGCGCATGCACAAAATGGCCTTGGATGATTCTGGGTAAATGAAGGCTGAGATCATTCTGTGCACGCACTGCGGCAGGAATGATTCGTTTAGCCCCGGTTCACACTTCCGCGACTTTGAATTTGACATCCCTGCGCGACTTCATCGCGGCTTGCTGCTTTACCAGAAGTCAGAGGAGGGATTTGGGGTCTTATAGACCCCCGATCCCACCCCCGATCCCACCATAAAGAGTACCTGTCACTGCCTATTGCTGTCACAGGAGATGTTTACATTTCTTGTGACAGCAAAAAAAATTTTTTGTAAAGGGACAACGTAAAAGGAAAAAAAAAAATTGAAAGTGCCTCTTCGCTCCGTGCTTGCGCACAAATGTAAACAGTGTTCAAACCACACGTAAGATATCGCTGAGAGCGAGAGCAATAATTCTAACGCAAGACCTCCTCTGTAACTCAAAACAGGTAACCGTTACAATTTTTTAAAGTGTTGCCTATGTAGATTTCCATTCCACAAGTGTGCGCAATTTTAAAGCATGACATGTTAGGTATCTATTTACTCGACGTTACATCATCTTTCACATTATACAAAAAAATTGGGCTAACTTTACTGTTTTGTTTTTTTAAAAAAAAACGATTAAAGTGTATTTTTTCCAAAAAAAAAAAAAAAAGTGCGTTTAAAGATCGCTGACATAAATTATTGCAACAACCATCATTTTTTTCTTCAGGGTCTCTGCTAAAAATACATATATATAATGTTTGGGGGTTATAAGTAATTTTATAGAAAAAAAAAACTAATTTTAACTTGTAAGCAACAAAATGTCAGAAAAAGGCCTGGTCTTCAAGTGGTTAATGGGGCGCGACTGGTCATGCGACTTTGAACTCTCAAGTCACATGAAAAGTCACGGCAGACTCCCAATGTATTTTTTCCCTTTTCTTTACTTCTTCTATTCTCTTACTCCTTTTTCATGACCCTTTCCCTTTTATTAGTTCTTATGTGGTACTAACAGGGTTGTTCTCCAGACCCATTGAAATGTACTTTTGCTTTAGTGATTATCGGATTATAATCACTTTGTTTTTAAACTAGGCCGACAGTCAACACTCTACCTTTCTCTTTCGTTTTAGTTATTTTTAACCACTTTACCACCGGAGGATTTTGCTGTCTTACGTCCAGGCCACTTTTTGCGATTTGGCGCTGTGAGACTTTAACTGACAATTGCGCGGTCGCGCGACGCCGTACCCAAACGAAATTTACGTTCTTTTTTTTCCCACAAACAGAGCTTTCGTTTGGTGGTATTTGATAACCTGTGCGATTTTTACTTTTTGCGCTATAAACAAAAAAATAGCGTTTATTTTGAAAAAATAACAATATTTTTAGCATTTTTTTATATGAAATTCCCCCCCAAAAAAATGTAAAAATCAAAATTTTTTTAAATTTTTGCCCAATTTGTTTTCTGCTACCTATGTTTGGTAAAAAAAATCACAATTAGCGTATTTTGATTGGTTTGCGCAAAAGTTATTGCGTTTACTATCTAAGGGAAAGATTTCTGTCATTTTTGGTGTTTTTTTTAATGGTGGCCATCTGCAATTTTTTTTGCGGAACTGCGACATTGCGGCGGACAGATTGGACCCTTGACTGACATTTTTGACACTTTAGGGTGTACCAGTGACATTACTGCAGTAATCAGTGCTATAAATATGCACTGTTACTGTAAAAATGACACTGGCAGGGAAGGGGTTAATTTTATTGGAGAGGGAGGGGTTAATGTATGCCTGGTGCTTACTGACGTGTGTGGGGGGAGGTGACTGAGTGACACAGGGACAAATCGCATGTTCAGCTATGCTGAACCCTGCAATCTGTCACTGTTTGTCACTTGGGAGATCCGCCCGCTCTGTTTACACAAGCGGGCGGATCTCCAAACTGGATTCCCCGATGATCGGGGAAGAGCAGCGGCGATCGCTGCCGCTCCTCCCCTGGCCCGACTCCCGTTGTGACTGAAAACAGCAGGAGCGCGCCGCCGGCGGCACGCGAGCGCTGCCTACAAGGGGAGGAGTCCAGCGACATAGGTCTACGTCGCTGGACGGAATCGAGCCACTTTGCCGCAGTACAGTCCCAGTGACTGGTCGGCAAGTGGTTAACATTTGACTGTATACTTAATGCTTATATAGTGCGATATTGCATTTTAATATTTACTTGTCTCTTTCCAATTGAAGTAATTAGTTTGTTACCCTTTGAATATGTACCACAATCCATGTAAAATTCAGATTGTTCTCCTTGATTTTTTTCAAAACAATAAACAAATTTGACAAGGAAAAGTAGAGGCAGTGTGATCCAGGGCTAAGGCCCCATGCACACGGGGCGTTAGAAAAAACGTACGTCAAAGTTAGTTCTGACGCCGGAAAAAGCAGCTGTAAAAACGTGCTTTCAGTAGCTTTTTCCATTGGCGTCATTGCACGTTTTGCCACGTTGCTTTTAGCAGCGTTTTTTTTTCTTCCATTCAAAATCAATGGTTCCCTATGGGAGCCTATTGATTTGAATGGAGGTCGCACCGCAACACCGCAAGTCGGATCCGACTTGCGCTGTGGGAATCTTGAGGGGGAACTCCACGCCAAAATGTGAAAAAACGGCGTGGGGTCCCCCCCCAAGGTTCCAAGCCAGGCCCTTCGGGTCTGTTATGGAATTTGAGGGTAGCCCCATGCCGAAAAAACGGCGTGGGGTCCCCCCCAAAATCCATACCAAACCCTTATCCGAGCATGCAGCCCGGCAGGCCAGGAAAGGGGAGGGGACGAGCGAGCGGCCCCACCCCCCCTGGACCACACCAGGCCACATGCCCTCAACATGGGGGGGTGTTGGTGCTTTGGGGCAGGGGGAGCTCTGCACCCCCCACCTCAAAGCACCTTGCCCCCATGTTGATGAGGACAAGGGCCTCATCCCCACAACCCTGGCCGGTGGTTGTGGGGGTCTGCGGGCAGGGGGCTCATCGGAATCTGGAAGCACCCTTTAACAAGGGGGCCCCCCAGATCCCGGACCCCCTCCCTATGTGAATGGGTATGGGGTACACTGTACCCCTACCCATTCACCCCATAAAAGGCAGTGTATGGAAATAACGACAAGAGACGTTTTGGAAAGTTTATTAAAAATCTTCATCCGACTCTTCTTGTCTTCTCCTCTCCGGGGTCTTCTCCGGGGTCTTCTGCTCTTTTGCTGTCCGCCCTTCTTGTCTTCTCCTCTCCGGGGTCTTCTGCTCTTTTGCTGTCCCCCTCTTCTTGTGTTCTTCTCTCCGGGGTCTTCTGCTGTCCCCTCTTCTGCTGTCCTCTCTTCTTTTCTTCTCCTCTCCGGTCTTCTGCTCTTTTGCTGTCGGCTGTCGGCTGTCTTCTTCCTCCGGTCCTCCTCCTCCGACGTCTCCGCTGATTATGCCTATCTCCGGTCTCTTCAGCTTATTATATAGCCATTAGGGGCGTGGCCCCGATGACGTCATCGGGAGGCCCCGCCCCCTCATGTCACAGATGACGTCATGTTGAGGGCATGTGGCCTGGTGTGGTCCAGGGGGGGTGGGGCCGCTCGCTCGTCCCCTCCCCTTTCCTGGCCTGCCGGGCTGCATGCTCGGATAAGGGTCTGGTATGGATTTTGGGGGGGACCCCACGCCGTTTTTTCGGCATGGGGCTACCCTCAAATTCCATAACAGACCCGAAGGGCCTGGTTTGGAACCTTGGGGGGGGACCCCACGCCGTTTTTTTCACATTTTGGCGTGGAGTTCCCCCTCAAGATTCCCACAGCGCAAGTCACCCCGCAAGTCGGATCCGACTTGCGGTGTTGCGGTGCGACCTCCATTCAAATCAATAGGCTCCCATAGGGAACCATTGATTTTGAATGGAAGAAAAAAAAACGTATAACGTGGCTTAACGCACGTTAAGCAACGTTATAGCAAAGTTATTCAGCTTTTAGCAGCGTCAGGCGTTTTTAACGCTGTAACGCTGGTCCTCAGAACGCGCAGGTGGTGGGTTCTTGTTGCAGCCTAAAAACGCCTAAGCCACTTACAGCTCAAAAACGTCTGAGTGTGCATGAGGCCATAGAATAACATGGAGGGGCGTTTTTAGGCTGCAAAAAGAAAACGCCTGACGCTGCTTACAGCAGCGTTAAAAACGTCCCGTGTGCATGGGGCCTAAGGGTTGATATTTAAAGGGTTAGTTCACCTTTACCAAAAAGCTGCCTATGCAGATAAGGGGCATCTGTAGATAAAAAACAAACTGTGCAGTTCTGACTAAATTTGGACTTTGCTGTAGGTGTAGGCCATTTACATACCTTATGAAGGCTGACTGAAATACTCCCAGGACGTTGCTAGAATTTTCTAACTGAGGCCTAGTCATCACTGCTCACCTCCACCATCACAGGAGTGAGCTCTTAAATTCTGAACTCAGAGCTACTGCATTAAGGCTGAGAAAGAGTATGTGAGGGGGTTTAAATCAGAGAAAAAGCTCACTCCCATGATGCAGCAATTTGTCCCCGCAAATTGGACTTGACTGGAATTGGAAGGTAATCTTAAGGTCTATGGACCTCAAAAATGCATCAAAGTCTGGCAAAAGTAGGGCAGAGACTACTTTAAAGTTGTTGCGACTTGAAGTCACACAGATATGAACGGTACTCATTGGAGATCATAGAGTACGACTTATCATGCGACATTGCAGTCACAAGTCGCAGGAAAAGTCACACAAGTGTGAAAGGGGCCTTAGCAACATCATGGGAGTATTCCAATCAGGCTTTATGAGGTATGTAAATGGCCTACACCTATAACAAGGGTATTATTCAACTTTATTCAGAGCCACACAGTTTGTTTTACCTACACACCTCTCCCTCACATAGATTTTTTTTTTTTGGAAAGGTGAACTAACTCTTTAAATATCAGTAGTGTGTAAAGCAACAGCGGATGGGGATATTGTTGATATTTCCATGGTGGCACTGAGCAGCGATGATGGCCAAAAGGGTCCACACAAATATTAAAAACACTATAGGGTTCCCACAAATGTTTACATGAGTATAATACAGCAGAAATGACAGGCCTGCTAAACATAGAACAACATTCCCTTGTCAGGCACAGCTGTGTGAATAGGCCCTATAGACTTGTATACTGCTGCATACAGATGCATACATAACTATACACTGTACAATTTGTAAGCAGCGGTTTTCATGCCCACGTAATTGAGCCCTTACAACACCAGTGTTAATTTTAAGGTCTAATTTCGATTCAGTTTTAATCATATTCCTTTGGCTAAAATGCTATTTTAGTTTTAGTCGTATTTTAGTCATCTGAATTGTTTTTGTTTTAGTCGTATTTTAGTTTACTAAAATCTCCAGTACATTTTAGTTGACTAAAATCATTTTTAGTTGACTTTTTTTTTTTTCCTGCATCTGTTTCCAATTTCATAGTTCACACCAGTGCGTTCCAGTTCCAGAAAAAAAAAAGAACATGCTGCATTTTTCCTGCACTGAACTGTAAAGGAACATTGTAAAACGCATAAAAAACGCACAGGAACGCAACTAAAGGAAGTCTTTTGCTTTAATTAGTGCTCTCGCTCTGGCGATCGCGGCAATACCTCACATGTGTGATTTGAACACTGTTTACATTTGCGGGTGCAACTTACATATGCGTTTTTTTTTGGTGCGTGAGCTCACAGCGACAGGGGTGCTGTAAAAATATTTTATTGTTTTTCCTATTTATTTTAGTTTTAACGCTGTTTTAAAAAAAAAAAAATCTGATCACTTTTATTGTTGTCACAATAAATGTAAACATCCTTTGTGAAAGTAATAGGCAGTGACAGGTACTCTTTATGGAGGGATCGGGATCTAAAAGACCCCAGACCTCTCCACTGCACTTCAAAGTCTTCAAAATGCCGAAATCAGCATTTTTGAATACTGACACTTTTTTTAAATCGGCACTGTTGGCAGGCGATTAAACCAGAAGTGACGTTGTGATGTCGCTTCCAGGTTACATGATCTGAGACTTGATTGAAGCTGAATCTGGCTTCATTCGGGACTCTAACCAGCTGGCGGAAGTTCCGGCTGGTTGCTCGGATCTCCTGGTGGGAAGGGAGACTTAGGCAGAGCGGCAGAAGGCAGCGGGAGGGGACGTCCCATCTTGCTCACGGGGATAACGGGCGAATGGCTGCAAAACCACATTGGTTGTTATCGCCAGAAAGCTGACCGCTGGCTCTAAATAACGGTACTGGGGTGATGGCATCTCCCCGGTGCAACCACTTCTTCAAGCCGAGGTCCAGGTGCGTCGGTTTGCGTGAAGTGGTTATCTAAGTCTTTTTTCTACAATTTCAAAACTCATTATATACTCCTGGAGTAAAAATCGAATAAAACTTTATTATTTATGGTATTAAAGAGGTTGTAAACCCCATACAACATTTTTATTTTTTGTAACCTGTAAGAGAAACACATAATGAGCTAGCATGCATCGCATACTAGCTCATTATGCAATACTTACCTTAGAACGAGCCCCCGCCGTCCCGCCCGCTTACCTGTATGACGGGCGACATGTCCAGTCGCCCGTCTTCTGGGATCGTGGCATCCGGCCATCTGATTGGCCAGAGCCGCGGTGACGTCACTCCCGCGCACGCGCGTGGGAGCCGACATTCTCGGCATGGGGCTCTGAAGAAACGGCACCAGCGGCCGTTCCTTCAGAGCGCATGCGCCAGTGACATCACTGGCTGCATGTAAGGTAAATATCTCCTAAACGGTACATGTTTAGGAGATATTTACAGTACCTATAGGTAAGACTTATCATAGGCTCACCTATAGGTAAAAGTGTCAGAGGAGGGTTTACTTCCTCTTTAAGGTTTGAACATGCACTACAGACACAGATTTAGCTATTGTGATATATAACCAGTGTTCATTTTAACTACAAATTTAAATTATATTTAGGCCCAGTTCACACTGATGCGAATCTGATACAATCCGAAAGGCATAGATTTGCATGTCATCTGAAAGGTCATAGGGGTTTATTTACTAAAGGCAAATCCACTGTGCACTACAAGTGCACTTGGGAGTGCACTTGGGAGTGCAGTCGCTGTAGATCTGAGGGAGAAATGGAAGGAAAATAAAAAACAGCATTTAAGATTGCACGAATGGATGATAGATATCAGCAGAGCTACCCCTCGTTGGAAGTGCACAGTGGATTTGCCTTTAGTAAATCCAGTGCCAGGACAAGGTCATCCAGCGCCCAGGGCAAAGATGCCAAAGTGCGCCCCCTTTCCCTTAGGGTTAGGGTCAAGGCGCTCCGATCCCTGCAATAAACCATCCCTCCTGCCCACCCCTTATTCCGCCCCAAGTAAATCAACACCAATGTCTTTTGACTGAAATGTCATTTTAGTTTTAGGCCTTATACCGACTGGACGTTTTTACAGCTGCTGTTTTTGGCGGCCGGCGTTTTTTTTCTACAGCCAGTAAACTCCCCAGCATGTTATTCTCTGTGTCCATGCACATATAAGCTGTTATCAGCAGTTTTTGGCAGGGGTGTTTTCTGGCTGAAAAAATAAAACTGAATTAGTTGGTTTTAGGAGGCGTTTTTCAGCTTTCAAAATGCTCTAACTAAGATAAAAGCTAAAAAAAAAACACCAAAAAGGGCCGAAAAACGCAGCTATTCTGCGCTTATCAACGTTTTTGAGCCATACGTTTTTATGGGAATATAGTTTTGCTGAAAAACGCTAATGCAAAAAACAGCTGAAGAACTCCTTCTACAGCTACAGCTTTCTACTGACGTTTAGATAACATCCAGTGTGCATGAGGCCTTAGTCATATTTTAGTCATCTGAGTTGAATTAGTTTAAGTGTTATTTTAATCAACTAAAACAGTGTTCATTTCATCGATGATATATTCATATTAGAAATGATAACGTATATTACAAAACATATTAAAAAAATAATCACAAATCTGGCATTTACCTGATATAGCTCTATTCGTTGCTCTGATACCCGTGCCTTTGGATTCTGTAAACGAAACACTCTAAATTCTGCCTTCACTAAATTGGAAACATTTTTCTCCATTGCAGAGACGTCGAACCGGAAGATTCTGAAGTAAGGATTGTAATAGTTTGGGTGGATGGCATCTGCAAAAAGTTAGTATTACATTTTGTAAAAATACTGATAGGAAACATTGTTTCTGCAAAGACCTCTATACAACATGACAACACAGATGACTTTTAGAGGGGCACTGTCATTTAGCAAAACACCTGTGCTGGAAGCTTTTGTTGGAAGCAGCCATTTCCTGATTTGTGGGCAATATGTTTGTTACAGGGCAGCCATGTTTACTTTTTTTTTAGCCACACGGCATAATGCCACCTCCACTTAGCTGTAGACAGGGTGTCTATGGGCAATATAATGTGCCACATGTATTGCTTTGACCCCAAAGTTCCCACATCACAACTGGATCCCTGTCATGTTTTCAGGCAAAGATGTGCCGTGACCTGGTTCTTTTTGAATAATGGCTTCCTTCTTGCCACCCTTTCATACAGCCCAGTGTTATGTAGAACTCACAATATGGATGACTACTGCACCTTTCCTCCAGTCTCTAATGAATACAGTGTAGGAACCCATTATCCTGGAATGTAAGTATAACTCATGCGTCAATAATCAACAGATGCTTCTAAGACAAGAATTTTGCTTTATGACAGATTGCCACCACTTTAAAAAAATGAAGAGAGTGAGAAGTGACTGGGACCATATATGTGCGCTTAATCAGATTACTTTTATTGGGGGGGGGGGGGGGGGGTAATCTCTCACTCCTAAGGACACAACTCCATGAGAAATTAGATTGAGCTACTGAAAAGCACCCAATGTAGACTCGTCAGGGATCCAATGCCACTGAATTCCAAAAAACAGTATCTCTCCTGCGCTCGAGTGGTGTGCGGAAAGGTAAATGATCTAGGTGTTTTTTTTGGCACAAATGGAGCGGTCTTGCTGGCCTCCTCAGGACCAAGGGTAGCCAAAAAGCACTACAAGAAAACGACAAGAGAAGGGCGCACCAACCTTGTGCATTACCACTAAAAAAGTTTATCAAAATCAAAGAAGGTAGCATACAATATACTTACAAACATAGGATATGTACAAGCATGTAGGAAATAGGGACTGCTTGCTTCCAGGACACTTCTCTACTGCTGGATAGCGTGATGGCGTCCTCACCACCTTGTATGGCTTACACGTTTCGAGGGAGGTCCCTCTTCCTTAGAGCCAAAGTTGCCACTTACGCGTTTCGAGTGATGACCCTCTTTCTCAGAGCCAAAGTTGGCAACTTTGGCTCTGAGGAAGAGGATCCTCCCTTGAAAGGCGTAAGCCATACAAGGTTGTGAGGACGCCATCACGCTATCACGCTATCCAGCAGTAGAGAAGTGTCCTGGAAGCAAGCAGTCCCTATTTCCTACATACTTGTACATATCCTATGCTTGTGAGTATATTGTATGTTACCTTCTTTGATTTTAATAAACTTTTTAAGTGGTAATGTACACGGTCGGTGTGCCCTTCTCTTGTCGTTTTCATCTAATACCACTGCTAAGACAATGACCTTCGAACAGTCATACATCCCAGTAGTCTTCATGGACATTTTTTTTCCTTTCATCTTTCTTCTGGAGGAGGGGCTTTCTCTGCTAAGCACATCCTCCTGTCTGTGTGCCTAAACTAAGGGCAGATGGATACCAGGGAGTAAATGCCCTTACTCAAAATGGCCACAGCTAGAACTGCTAGGGTGGTGTTTTTCAAAGTGATTTCGCAATGAAAAAAAAAAAATGGAGTCATGGATGGATGTTTGCCTTGAATATAAAAATGAATTAAATAGCGCTTTCAATTTGTGGTGCTGAGATACAGTTTAGTTCCGCTAGATGTTTACATGATGGTGCCACCATTGATACATAGAGGTTGATTTAATGAAGGCAAATACACTGTGCACTTTGCAAAGTGCAGTGGCACTCTGCAAGTGCAATGGCTCTAGAGCTTAGTAAATAAGGGAGAGCTCTGCTGACTTCCATCATCCAATAATGTGCAAGCAAAAATGCTGTTTTTTCTTTTTTCCCTTGCATTTGATTGGCTATTCTTTGCAAATTGAAGCTTTACCTCTTTTACTAAGATCTAGAGCAACTGCACTTTGCAAAGTGTACAGTCTATTTGCCTTTAGTACATCAACCCCATAGTAACATAGGCTGAAAAAAAACACATCCACACAAGTAAACACAAAAAAAAGCCATATACCCATAACATAACCCCTAGACCTACAGCTGATTGAGAAAAAAAGCAGAAATCCCTTACAAAGAATGTTCAAATTTGCTTCAGTAGGAAAATGAGTCATTTCTGATCCTTGAAGCCAGTTGATATTCCCCTGGTCAACAGTATATCATGTTTTTTAATATTAATAGAAAGCTATATTTGGCATATTTAAAAAATACATCCATATTTTTTTAAAAGCAATCTACATTGTTGGCTAGAACTTGCTCCCAGAGAAGTCAATTCAACATTTTTAAAACTTTTAGGCTCCTTTCACATATTGTCATCCCAGATCATGGGCAGAATCACGGCGATTCTGCCCACAAAAGCGAATCACGGCAAATCGCGGGACTCCCGCGCGATTTCTGTCACTTCCAATGGCACCCCAAATGCAGCGTGATTTAGCTGTGACTGTCACCCGACAAATCGCGGTAAAATCGTGCAAACAAAATCGCGGGATGCCTGTCACCCGAAAAAAGTAAAAAAAGTACAAGTCTAAGGACCTCAACACGCATCAAAGTTGGACCAAAGTAACGCAGGGACTACTTTGAAGTTATGAACAGATATGAACGGTACTCATTGGAAATCATGGAGTATGACTTGTCATGCGACTTTGCAGTCCCAAGTCGCAGGATAAGTCACACAAGTGTGAAAGGGGCCTTAGGCCCCTTTCACACTTGTGCAACTTGTCATGCAACTTTGGACATCAGAGTTGCACGACATGCCGTTCCCAATGTTTTCCAGTGATACCCATTCATATATGCGCAACTTAAAGTTGCAGCAACTTCAAAGTAGTTCATGCACTACTTTGGTCCAAATTTCATGCAACTTGAGGGCCATACACTTCAATGTTAACCCTCAGAAGTTGCATGAAAGTCATACCTGAATGTTATACAATGCAACTTTTGTACAACAGTTGTCCATTAAAACTGGTCAAAGCCAAAGTCGTATCCAAGTTGCGCCTATCCAAAAAGTTGCGTCAAAGTTGCACCAAAGTTGCACTCCAAAGTTGGCACAACTTTAGAGTCATACAAGTGTGAAAGCGCCCTAAAAGAGAAGTACGGGAAAAGAACAAACATCCATATTCTCCTAGGTGTCTGCAGCATGGATCCGATGCTGCATCAGTTCCCTGCCACATCTACACTAAAAACTGAGCGACCAAAGTGTGGCCATGCACACATAGGCGTTTACAGGTGTATTAGAAGAGGAGCATTTGGAGTATGAAGAACAAATCACTTGTGCATTCAGGAGAGAAGCATTTGAACAGAAAAAATGCTTGATGCACCTAAATGCCAGTAAACGCACCTAAACATGCCTAAACACTAGGCACATTTAGCGCTTGAGCGTTAATTAATTTCAATGGCCAGAATAAATTAATATTCTGGCCAATGGAATGAATGAATGCCCAAACGCTTGATGCGCCTAGCGTTGAGGCATGTTTAGGTGCGTTTACTGGCATTTATGCCCACCAACATTTTCTGTTCAAATGTTTCTCTCCCGAATGCACAAGTGATTTGTTTTTTCAGCCTCCTTCTGATACGCCTGAAAATGCCTATGTGTGCATGGCTTAATGCTTGATGAACGTGTGTGCAAAACGCAGCTTTAGGTGCTGGTTTAGCTGCTTTTTTCCTGCCAGGAGCTAAGGCCCTCTGTGTGCATGAGACCTTAAGGCTGGGTTCACACTATTGCGATGTTAGACATTGCATGTGATTCACACCACATTGCTGGACAGATCACAGGCGATGTCAGTTCCATGCAAATTCAGCCATGCAGATTGTATGGCTGAATTCACATCACATTCGGACAAAAATGGTGCAGGACCCTTTTTTCAGTCCGCACTGGAATCGGATCGCATTAATGTGTGTCCAATTCCTACACCATTTGCCAGTTGACACTTGCGATCTGCTAACCGATCTGGGGGTGTCATTAACTTTGTATTGACTCCCCACAGCGGATCGCATAGGGCAGTGTGAACTGCCTGCCAGAGACATGTGATGTGGGAACCCGCACTGGAATCGCGCTGATTCCCACATCGCATATGGTTGAGCCCAGCCTAACGCAGGAGTAAACTTATGTAGGAAAAAAAAAAGTTTCTTCCTGCAAGGCAGTATCATAATGTGCTAGACAGGACAGAAGTGATTAGAAATCTCCCCAACTGGCACACATTTTAGATACAGAGGGAAAGGGGCAGAATATTGTTTTTATTACTCTCCATGACAGCACACCTCCTATTTCTAACATAGGTGTCACAAGGACAGTTGTCCCCTCCCAACTGACTCCTCCCAACTACTTCCTACGCTCCCAAATTCTGAAGCCCCTCCTGCTCCTCACTTTTCTACCAATCCGGTAAGTCTACCACTTTAATTACCTTTCCTCCCCCAACTCCTCCTATGTCCAAACCACTTTCTACCCAGTCATGGCGGTGTTCCGTGAAAAAACCATACCCGTGAAAATTCCCTACCCTCGTCACTTCCGGTGCACCTACGTCATTGAACAGCTGAGCAGCTTCCCACTGCGCATGCTCAGAGCTCCGGAGGGTAGGGAATTTTCACGGTAGTGTTTTGGAACGTTACACCGCATCTGCTGTTGCCGCTGCAACATGAAATCATCTCCGCTCCTACCCCTGTGACTTCCCTGATCTCGGCTACTAAATGTAAAAGCAGCGGCGGGTCTATGAAAATATAAATCACGGAGCCGAGATCTCTGTGATTTATATTTTCATACACCCGCCGCCGCTTTTACATTTAGTAGCCGAGATGAGGGAAGTCACAGGGGTAGGAGCGGAGATGATTTCATGTTGCAGCAGAGATGTTTTAATGTAACCGCGGCAACAGCTGATGCGGTGTAACTTTACAACACACTACCGTGAAAATTCCCTACCCTCCGGAGCTTCGAGCATGCGCACTGCTAAACTGCTCAGCTGTTCAATGACGTATCCGGAGCTGTGAGCATGCGCAGTGGGAAGCTGCTCAGCTGTTCCATGACATATGTGACAGGAAGTGACGAGGGTAGGGTATTTTCACGAGGTAGGGTTTTTTAACGTTACACCGGCCCTGCGTCTAGGTTTCTCTTTTTTACTCCAAGCCTAACTTTTTAGACCCAGAGGGAAAGAGCCAGACTAATGTTTTTATTACTCTCCATGCTCTCCATGACTGCACACCTCCTATTTCTTACATAAGTGTCACAAGGACAGGAAGTGAGGGAGAATCTTCCCAGTAGGGTGACAACCTAAAAAAAGTGTATATTTTTTCCCCCCCACTCTTTTCCAAGCTAAAAGAAATGGTTGGCATTGAGCTTTATTAAGTTCAATGGAAGTACACAACCTATAATTTAAAAGAAAAAAAAAAATATTACAAGAACGACTTCAGAATTTTGCGTGACATCAGCATGATGTAATCCTTTGTATTGCAAAGCTTTATAGAAACATAAGCCTTTTGGCAAACACATTGTTGGCAACAAACCCTGCAAGATTAGCACAAGCTGGCGAAAGTAAAGCCTCTCCGTTTCCTTGAGTAAAAAAAAAAAGTTGGAGAAAAAACAAAACAATACCACAGCCTCGGAAATGGATGATACTTTAGATAATTGCCCATGATCTGTAAAGAATTGAAGTAACATCTTTCTGTTCAAATCACGGGCGGTAAACAAGTGTTACAAAGATTTATTTTTATGACCCTTTGTGTTTACGAAGCCCCTGGTCTTTGGTCCTCTGCCAGTGACTCGCACGGCGCTGTTTCCAACCTGGTCTCCGAAACGCGGTAGTCATCTAGAGTGGATTTGCAAATATTTACAGTTAGATCTACTTATTAAATACAGTTGTTATCCTTTTCAGATTACGGCCATTGCTCTCTCCCACTGGCAATTAAAATAATTAAGCTGTCTCGAGCGCTGATCTACGGTAAAGCTGAAGTATGTGGTTACAGTAGCTGAGCTCCAGACGAGGCACTGGAAGAAGACACTGATATACAACCGTTGGAGGAAATCTGTCACATGTAAAGCAGGATCGTGTGGTTGGACAGCAGACTGAATCAGTTGTATTAAATTGATGCTGTCATCGGCAAATACACAGCAATGAAAAATTGCCACTTTTTGGCACTTTAAAGGGAAACTACTGTGTATTTATTGTAATATTTAGTTTGATATGAATAGATTTATGTTTGTATTTAAAAAAAAAATATATATATATATATACAGTATGTATATACATATATACACTCACTTTATTACCAAAAGTATTGAGACGCCTGCTTTTACACGCATAGACACACTCCTAAACCTTGTGGACAGCCTTCCCAGAAGAGTTGAAGCTGTTATAGCTGCAAAGGGAGGCCAGCTTAATATTGAACCCTACGGACTAAGACTGGGATGCCATTAAAGTTCATGTGCGTGTAAAAGCAGTGGTTATATTTTTATATATATATATATATATATATATATATATATATATATATGTATATAAAAATATGTTATTATTGCTATTATACAAGATTTATATACCGGTAACAGTTTACACAGCTCTTGGTGAATAAAATGATCAGTTTTTATTTATTCATGAAAAACCTTTATCCCAAAAGGAAAACAACTGTATACTGTAACTGATTATAAATTGTGAGCTGGAGTTTGGCTTCAATTTTTAGTGCATCTAACTCTGCTAAAACATTTAACAGCCCAGACTGACTACTGCTGTATGCTGTGCCTCCTGTGCTCATTCTTCCAGAGTCATGTCTCACTTATACTCAAGGTGTTACTGGCCAGATCACACGGTGAAAACAGAGTTAAAAAAGAAAAAGGAAACTGATGCAGTCGACACATCTAAGGATTGGTAAGCTGCAATGTAATACATTTTTGGTTTCGGGTTTAATACTGCTTTACGGAAGACAGTACATTTACAAACCAGGTATCATCTCACCCCCCCCCAATAAAAAAAAAAAGAAAAAAAGTGCAATGTGTGCCAGTGGAGGGGGGGGGGGGGGTAAGAACAAGCTTTCCCTTTAGGGTGGAGCTCTGCTTTAAGTGAAAGAAAAACTGCAGAAGAGTGAGTTCAGGTTCCCGTTTTGGCAGGCAGGACTTTGCTGTGCAGAGCTGTGTAAATTTCAGGCATGAATGGACAGAAAGTCAAATCCTTTGGCAGGTAAAACAGCTCCAGTAGATACAGTATATTTTATCTTTGTTTTCAGCCAGATCAGCTTTAAAAGTCGCACAACTATGATAGATGATTAGGTTATTTGAAAAGTGACAGGTCCACTTTAAGTCCACTTCCACAGTCCCATTATGAAGCAGAAGCTGGCAGATAAAAGCCTAATAAAAGTATGAGAATTTGGGAAAAGGGACTAATGACTCTGGCTACAATCCCTGGCCTTCATTCTCCGGGGAGGGAGGGTTAACAGAAGATCTTCTGTTTTCTCTTCTCTCTCTCTTCAATGCAAGGGAGAGAGACGCACAGTGGACTCAATGGCTGTGCTCGGCCAAACCGCCTGGTTGTCACAGCAGCCGTGCAAATTGCCAAAATAACATGTAAATGCTGTCAAACTCTGCTGCTTAGATTAGACTCGCTCGTAAGGCACTAAGCAACGTTTTAGCAGGTCTGACTGCTGCCGTCCAAACCTTACCACACCCTGCCCACACATTTCCACACTTGACCATGCACTGAAACAAAAGCGCACTGCCCATCTGGTTACAACCCTAGGCTCATTAAAGCGTAACTAAAGAACAAAACTGTAATATATTGCAGTTTACCAGTTTTTAGATGTGGTGGCTTCATTTGTTTTCTTTTATTCAGATTTTTTCACCTGGTGATATTACAAGTGTTACACTTCCTGTCCTAGGGTGACACTTGCTCACTGTACTGTATCTATGGAGATGCAGTGTTGTCACCTTAAGACAGGAAGTGTATAAGGGCTACAGAACATGATTTTATGGTTTATAGATCTTTATTATACAAATTAACATTTACCACAGGGTGCGTGCATGACTGCTTCGGCTAAAAGAGCACAGCAGCAGCTGTTGCCTTTTGAACTGTTTTAACTGAAAGTCAGTACAAAAAAGAAAAAGAGGGGAGGGAGGAAATCATTCCTCTCATCATTTAGAAGTGTGTGTAATTTGGGCTTCAGCCATTGAGCTCTGTAAACAGCCTTTTTTTGCACAGGAGATAAGGAGAGTCAGGACAGATAAGCAGGAGAAGGGAGGGGGAAGTCATTCCTCCCATCATTTAGAAATGTGTATAATTTGAGTTTAAGCTATTGAGATCTATAAACAGCCTTTTCTTTCCACAGCAGATAGGAGAGTCAGGACAGATAAAAAGGAAAGGGGAGGGGGAAGTCATTCCTCTCATCATTTAGAAGTCTGTGTAATTTGAGCTTCAGCTATTGAGCTCTGTAAACATCCCCAGAGAGGATTCTGCAGCAGGAAGGAGGCAGTAAGAAAGTGTGGATCAGTGAGTATATCTTTCTGAGGGGAAGGCCTATTGGGAGACACTGTCAGTTTGCATTAAATGGGCAAAGTGACTATGCTTTAGGTTTATATGTTTTTAAATTACTTTATGATTTATAGATCTTAATTACGTTTCACACAAATAAACATTTAAAGCAGGGTGTGTCCATGACTGGCTTTGCCAAGGCAGCACAGCAGCAGCTGTTTCCTTTCAGACTGTTTCCCTTTAACTGAAAGTGCAAATAAGAAGGTGGCCTAAAAATTGATCAGAAGTTGTATACAAGCCAGCAGGTTACCAAAGCCTGCCCTTTAGTTACACAAAACTACGGGTTTTCATTATGTGCCATTATGACTAGACACTGGCAGCCTAACAACCAATGATGCCATTAGATGATAGCGAGGATGTCTGTTGCCTCCACAGCATCATTGTTTGACCCTTCTCTGCTCCTGTCCCTCAGCACTGGGATCACATTAGCTGACGGATGGAGTGAAATTGAGGTAAAAGGGAAAAACTGGAATACTAGTCAAGTGTATTTGCTTTTGGAAAAATAAATCACCTCGAGAGTGCCTTGAGATTTTCTTTAATTTTAAAGGGTGTCTTAACTGAAAAAAGGTTGAGAAACACTGCGCTATATGGCCCAACCTATATGAATGCTCCTCCCTGGTATTGAGTTCAGGTGTTTCAGTGAAGGGTACTAATTTGCAATTGAACACTTATAACATAGGAAGGAAGGCCTTTATTTGTTCCAACGTGACTATGCTCCTATCTACAATGCCAACTCCACAAAGCCATGGTTTGATGAACTTGAGTGGCCTTCACAGATCCCTGACATAAACCCTATTAAACCCCTTTGGGATGAATTGGAACACCACCAATTATGAACCAGGCCTTCTTATCCAACATCGTTACCTAACCTCACATATGCTCTTTTGGATGAATGTGCAAAATTCACCCAGACAAGCTCCAAAATCAAAGGTGAGACCAAAGTCTTCAAAGAAGATTGGAGGGTATTTTAGCTGCAAAGCTGGTGAGTAACTCTGCTTTTCATTCACATTTTCACTGTTCACCTATCACAGGGGTCTCCAAACTTTCCAAAGTACCAGCTTACTATGTTTCAGACTAACAGGGTCCAGACTGTGACCAGTTGAAGTAGAATGTGTCCTGGCGTCAATGGGAATGAACAATGCCCCATGCATGGTGGTCAGTGGGAGGAGGACTAGAGCCCCATCTTTGATGTCAATGGGAAGAACAGTGCCCCATTTTTGCTGTGATTACGATGAATAATGCCCCTCATTGGTGCCAGTGGGAGGAATAGTGCCCCTTCTTCGTTGCCATTGGGAGGTATAGTATCAGTGGGAGGAATAGTGCCCCATCGTTGGTGTCAGTGGGAGGAATAGTGCCCCATCAGTGTCAGTGGGAGGAATAGTACCCCGTCGTTGGTGTCAGTGGGAGGAACAGTGTCCCATCTTCATTGTCATTAGAAGGAATAGCACCTCATTGTTGGTATCAGTGGAAGGAATAGTACCCCATTGTTGGCGTCAGTGGGAGGAATAGTGCCCCATCCTTGGTGTCAGTGGGAGGAATAATGCCCCATCGTTAGTGCCCTATCATTGGTATCACTGGGAGGAATAGTGCCGCTTCATTGGTATTAGAGGAGGAATAGTGCCCCATTATCGGTGTCACTGGGAGGAATAATGCCTCATCATTGGTGTCAATGGGAGGAATAGTGCCTCATATCAATGGGAGGAACAGTGCACCAAGAGCCGAATTTATGCAAGCAAAGGCCTGCATCCAGCCCGCGGGTCACAGTTTTGAGACCACTGACCTATCAGAGAGTCAACTCAAAGCTTTGGTTGAGAGTTACAATAAATGAAGCTATTTGGGTACAGATGTCAATTAGATTATTGAAGGATAACAATAGCAATAGGGACAGTAATTGATGGTGGGCTAAAATAAATTCCTAAACACATAAAATTGGAGACTTTTCAGTTTTTCCCCCTAAAGCCTGGTCCATTTGCAGTGAAATAAGAGATGGAAAGGAAGTAAGACTGGGACATCCCAAAGGAAGAACTGCATGAAAGTATATGTACAATAAAATACAAGATATGACATTTAACATGAGAATTATGTTGCTGATGGAATCTTCCTAAAAAATAAAAAAGGAAAAAGAAAAAAAAGCAGAGCCAAGCAGCAGAAGGAAAACAAAATATTATGTGATCATGACAGATTAACATCTCCATCTCACAATGTCAATATGAAGCTTTGAAAACCAGTTCTCATAATGGTTTACATTCTTTGCGGAATACAGTTCTTCCCACTATATTTAAAACAGACAATGCCCGATTTTCTAGTCAAACGCTAACCATCTGTCTACAAATTGCCTAGCCAAGCCTTCAATAAAAGAAAGATGTTCAGAATTTCTTCCCTCTGCCCTTTTCTCTGTTATTTTATCCTGATACTACGCGGCCATTCTCTGCAATTCTCATTTACGGGAGACTATCTTCCACTTGTTCCATTCATTTCCCTCCTTGATTACTGTAACCTTTCGCTGCTGCTTTTCTTCTCCCATTTTAATCATGGTAATTTTGTAGGACTTTGGCAAGCAGGCCTAGCGGCTCTCTGGATATCATAATAAAAATGACCTTTTACTCTAGTAGTAGAGTAAGTTCTAAATTTAAAAGAGGCAGTCATTCTCTTAAAGAACTCAAAACATAAGGATTAGTAATATGCAGTGGCGGCTGGTGCTCACAATTTTTGGGGAGGCGCAAACAGAAAAATTTAATTGCTTTGCAGCAAAAAACGCTTGACTTTGAGGTCACAAAAGTGTGAAAGGGGCCTTCAGTAATCAAGGTATAGTGTGCCCTCTTCAATGCAAAGTGACCAGCGTGCCCCCTTTCAATGCAAAGTGACCAGCGTGCCCCCTTTCAATGCAAAGTGACCAGCGTGCCCCCTTTCAATGCAGAGTGACCAGCGTGCCCCCTTTCAATGCAGAGTGACCAGTGTGCCCCCTTTCAATGCAAAGTGACCAGCGTGCCCCCTTTCAATGCAGAGTGACCAGCGTGCCCCCTTTCAATGCAGAGAGACCAGCGTGCCCCCTTTCAATGCAGAGTGACCAGTGTGCCCCCTTCAATGTAGAGTGACCAGCGTGCCCCCTTTCAATGCAGAGTGACCAGCGTGTCCTTTTTCAATGCAGAGTGACCAGCGTGCCCCCTTTCAATGCAGAGTGACCAGCGTGCCCCCTTTCAATGCAGAGTGACCAGCGTGCCCCCTTTCAATGCAGAGTGACCAGCGTGCCGTGCCCCCTTTCAATGCAGAGTGACCAGCGTGCCGTGCCTTCTTTCAATGCAGAGTGACCATCGTGCCCCCTTTCAATGCAGAATGACCAGCGTGCCCCGTTTCAATGCAGAGTGACTAGCGTGCCCCCTTTTAAAGCAGAGTGACCAGCGTGCTGTGCCCCCTTTCAATGCAGAGAGATCAGTGCACTTACCTGCAGTGACTGCTTCTCCTCAGTCCCACGCGTCTCCTTGAGTCCTCCCGCCTCCTCCTCGGCCAATGGCATGGGTTTGCCTTTCAGCCAATCAGGAAGCGGGTCTCGGACCTGCTTCCTGATTGGCCAGGAGGAGGATCCGTCTGACAATAGCGAATTTTCATTCGCTATTGTCACACAAATGGGTGGGCTAGGGCGCAGTGCTCTGCGCCCCGAGTCCACTCTTTTCTGAAGCCTATCAGGTGATTAAAAAAAAAAAAACCTTGAACTCCATGCGTCCGGCGCCCCACATGTAGATTAGGGGGCCGGACGCATGGATAGGGTGGGCGGCGCACCAGCGCCCCCAACGCACCGGCCACCACTGGTAATATGTAGGCTCAGAGATCTTTAAGGATAAAAATGGTCAATATGGGTGCAATGGGTGCAGCCTTGGCTGAGACAAACTACACTGATGGAAAGTACAGTGTGATCCAAATCCTCAGAATAAATCCTATGGCTTTAGGAACCACCGATGAATCCAATCCAGCATACCTAAAGTATAACTAAAGACAATTTTTTTTTTTTTTTAATTTTGGATAGAATGGAAAAGGCTTAGAACACCTGCCATTTTTTTATTGCTGTCTGTGCCCCCCATTAAGGAAATTCACTCTCTCTATTTGTTCTGTTTACCACTATCATTGAAAGTGAAAGTAAAATAAAATCACTAATTTTGGGTTGTCCAATGTTCTTCCAATGGGGACACTAGTTCTGGTGACCTGGGTGTCCCCAAGGAATTCCCTTAATTTGCATGGATTTTCTCACTTCCTGTTTGGCTATGAGACATTAAGTGAACGGAAATCTCCGCAATGGGGTAAAGATGGCAAAAAAAATCTGACAGGTGTTATAACCCTCCTTTACTTTATCCAAAACAAAAAAAAAAAGTTTTGCCTATAGTTCTACTTTAAGGCAGCACTTTAGAGAGACTGAAAAGATCTCTAAGAGGCAAACAGACAAAAAAAGCAAAGTGTACTGGATATGTAAACATTTATTAAAGGAAGACAATTACCAACTCACATATAGTAAGACGAATTTTGCTTATCATAGTTCTCAAAAAGATTTCCAGCTCGAGATGACACCAAGGAAACTGTCACAATGGATACACTGGATATGGTCTGGATGGCACCTGCAGTAGCTAAGAGAGACAGCAAGGGGGCACCAATCTAAGTGCAGCAAGGTGGAGAGGTGAATGCAACATACTAAATAATTGGCAACTCACAGCGTGTTGATGATCTTTAAAGCTGGCTTGATAAAGAGGCATCGGCTTTGAAAAATGTTGCCACCCCCCTGACATCACTTCCTCTTTCACCGTGTCTGGTACTCGCATGTGTTCCATCGATCTAAATGTGCTGCTTCCTGTCCTAAGGCTGCTTGGTCACCCCAGCTACCACACTCCACTCCTTCCAGCAGCAGCTCCATCTTGGAATCTTGGATGCCTCCTCCTCCCAGCTGCAGATGCACCAATGACTGTAATGCATGAGATCATCCAAACACTGAGTTGCCAATTATTGTGTGCTGGAGCATGTATGGCCAGCTTTAGAGATTAGAAGTCTGCTACGTCACTGCTGGGGGAAGGGGGGGGTGTAGACAGGGGGATCTGATCTGCTTGAAGGGAAAGCATAGGGAGCTGAGCTGCTGAGTCGTTGCAGGGAGGGGGGGAGCAGAGCTGCTGAAATGAAATCAAAAGTGCTTTCTGCTGTTAACTTTATGTAAATGCTGTTAACTTCTGCTGTTAACTTTATGCAATAATACCACAGTACCTGCAGGTAGTGAGGACTTATTTTAAACTGCTGTTAACTATTTACTACCTGTTAAGAATTTTTTTTTTTTTTTAAATATTTGAATGCTCATAGTCTGGCCAGAATTTTACTTTATTGGCTGCTGAGGTAAGGATTTTAGCCTTACAGAGAGTCTACTGTTTTAATCAAGTCAGACTTGACCCACAGAGTTGCACTGTGCTGTAATACTAAGCAGAAACAGGAAGTGCATATGGAAAGTGAGGCCCAGAGCGAAAAAAAAAAAAAAAAAATAGCGTAGGGCAGGCATGACAGTGTGAAGAGTGGGGAACAAGGTAGGAAAGGGTTAACAGGTTTATTAAGAAAATTGAGGACTTACCTGATTGGGGTATCTGGTGGCTGGGTTGGAGTCTAGGGCAGTTTTAGGAGGGGAGGCTCAGCCCTGGTGTCTTGTGGAGCTGATGGACGCAAGAAGAAGCTTCCCACCCTCCCTGTTTTTCGGGCAATTGTTCTCATCAGGGGCAGAGGAATTGATGGATGTCATGGCAGTGGTGGATTGGTTGTTGGTCTTTGATGGCGGAAAAAAAACTAGGATAAGGAAGGGTTCGGGACCCATCAGTGGTATGTGTATTCCGGTTAACATCAGTTTAGCTGGAATATGGTACTGGGTGCACTGCGGTTAGTGTGTTGTCTCCAGCCAGTGTGTTGCGGCAGGAGGCCTATTATTATGGTAAAATGTCCCGCAGTGCATATTGGAACATACTGTTGCTTAGGGTGCCTTCAAAGACCAACTGCCTTATTTACTAATATGTTTCTGTCATAAGGAATTTTTTATCATTTATGTTCATTTAAGTTTATTTGTTAACCACTTAAGCCCCGGAAGATTTTACCCCCTTCCTGACCAGGGCCTATTTTGCGATTCGGCACTGCGTGACTTTAACGGACAATTGCGTGGTCGTGCGACGCTCTACCTAAACTAATTTGACGTCCTTTTTTTCCCACAAACAGAGCTTTCTTTTGGTGGTATTTGATCACCTGTGCGATTTTTTGATCATGCGCTATAAACAAAAAAAGCGTCAATTTTGCAAAAATAACAATATTTATCAAACTTTTTTATATGAAATTCTCCCCAAAAAAATGTAAAAATCTAAATTTTTTAACATTTTAGGCCAATTTGTTTTATGCTACATATTTTTGGTAAAAAAAAAAAAATCGCAAAAAGCGTATTTTGATTGGTTTGCGCAAAGTTATTGCGTTTACTAACAAAGGGAAAGATTTTTGTAATTTTTGTTTTTATTTTAACGAGTAATGGCGGCGATCTGCGATTTTTTTCTGCGGGACTGCGACATTGCGGCGGACAGATCGGACCCTTGACTGACATTTTTGACACTTTTGGGGTTAGCAGTGACATTACTACAGTAATCAGTGCTATACATATGCACTGTTACTGTAAAAATGACACTGGCAGTGAAGGGGTTAACTTTTTTTTTTAGAGGGACGGGTTAAGTGTGTCCCTAGGGCCGTGATTCTTACTGTGATTGGCTGTGGCTAGTTGTGTAAGAAAAGAGATCAACGGTCCTACATAGTAGAACCGTATGATCACCATTTTTACACAGGGGAGAATGACAGGCGGCTTTGTTTACACTAGCCGCCTGCCTTTCTCCCGGTGTCACGGACGATCGCGAGTGCCCGACAGACATTGGGTCTGCCGGGCACACGCGCGGGGGGGGGTTCGTGACCGAGCGGGAGCGGGAGAGCGCATTCGGCGGCGCGCTCTAGCTCCCCAGAGCCTCACAGGCTAGCGACGTAGACCTACGTCGCTTTGCCTGTGAGGGGCTGACTGCCGCAGTAAATCTACTGACGGCAGTCGGCAGGTGGTTAATAAAGAGGCTGCTACGGCCATTTATTACTCCATTCAATGTGTGGTCTCCATTAATTGTAAGTAATGGAAGGAGTCAGGTGGAGTATGGGGTATGGGCTAAAGTGGGGGACATCTGTTTCAAACTGGTCATGTGCAAACAGACTGATTCCTTGTACAAATAGTTATACACATGCAAGAAAAAAAGCTATTTAAATCAGGTACTTTCACATACGTTTTTATGTTATGTAGGATCCATTCAAATACACGCCTAAACCAAGATCATGCTTATAGTTTCCTTTATAAATAGTAAGGCTGTTCTTTTCCCCCCAAGAAAAGATGGCAGTGCTCTCTCCCAACTACCTCCACTGATTAAATAGAATTGCTCACATTTGCTGCGAAATAATTTGTAACATTCAGTACAGTTGTAGTCAAACTTCTTATAGTCACTGTCATTTTTTCTGTGTTTAATGGCCACCTACACGTCACTTCCACACAGGCTCCTACTGTTAACGTGTTACTAAACCCACAACAGTAAAATCAGTCTGCAGTAAAGCATGCTTGTTATACTCATTGAGGAACCTAAGGGGTTAATCTTTCAAAATGTGTAAAAGGGCTGTTTGATCCTGTCTTCTCTGACCCTTCCCTTTTTTTAACTGTCCCCAATCCATCTCCTGATAGAACAGAGCCTTGGAGGCACTCCGCACATGCTCAGTTTGGTGTGTATTGGTAGAGAGTTTAATTTATTTTTTCTTGGGAGGGTGCATGTGATCAGCACAGGGCCAATCGGCTCTGTCCAGACAGAGGGTCAGGGGTCATGCAGCCTCATAGGACATTCAGAAGAGCATGAAAACTCCTCCTACAAGCTTTACCAGACACTCATAGAAGTCATAAGACTTCTCTAAATGCTGATGAGAAAAGGTTTTTAGAAGTTTATATTTGCAAAATAATTGCATTTCCATGTTCTGTATACTGTGGGCAGGGCTGCTGATAGGGGGGACCACCAGTCCTCCTGTAGGGGGCCCCAACAGCATTGGGAATTGGTGCGGTTGAGTGGAGGGGCAATTACAGAAAGAAGCCCTGCGCGGCTCTCTGCAGCAGCTGAAAGCCAGTTTTTCCCCCTCCTGCCAGCTTTCAGAGAGAGACACAGGGCATCATTCCTATAATTGCTTTTTCCCACACCGATACCCCTCCCTGTTCTGCCTGCTTCTGATCCCCCCTCTCCCCGTGTACCCCCCTTTCACTGTGCCGTCCCCCCCCTCCTCCCTCCTGCAGCACTGAAGGCTTCCCTGTCCTGTAAAAAATAACAAATTGTAAAATAAAAAAAAAAATTAAACTTTGTAATAAATAATTTAAAAAAATGTACAATAAAGTTATCGTAAA
Source organism: Pelophylax lessonae (assembly GCF_965119305.1). NCBI lineage: Eukaryota > Metazoa > Chordata > Amphibia > Anura > Ranidae > Pelophylax > Pelophylax lessonae. Next base: position 614,795,737 of record NC_138770.1, read on the forward strand.
CATTTTTAAAAATATATATATTTTTTTATTTAAATGTCAAAACAAATAAAAAGGGCTAATTCATACTTGCCAACATTTGAAAAAAATTTCCAGGGACACTTTGCAGCACAGCTATCAATTACTTACCAAACCCACTTCCCTGAAGCTCCGCCCACTCCACATAATTAATCTCCACCTACTTATCATGAGATTATAGGGTCTACTCAATATAGAGAGAATTACACGAAATTGAAAAGGGAATTTCAAACTTAAGGCCAAAGTAGCAGAGTTGGAATAATTCTCCCATTCAGCTGAACTACTTCAGCATAACATTTACGGGCAGCCCAATTAACAGGTGCTTCCAGGGACAATGTAAATTACCCGGGACAGGTTCCACTTTGCTGGGATTGTCCCGGCAAAAACGGGACAGTTGGCAAGTATGCTAATTCACACAGGTTCTCTGTTATGTTTGTGTCCGTTAATAGTGATTTTAGTGTATTTTTTGTGAAAATATTGTCTTGACATATTCGGGGGGCCCTGCCAGGTAGGCTGTACTGGGCCCTGTGATTTCTAACAGCAACCCTGACTGTGGGAGACCAGATTTTGTTGAATGCAGGGTCCTGGGTTTGGTAAAAACTTTAAAGCTCTCGTCCTCCTCCTGGATCACATGCAAGGGCCCCCAAGCCCAAAGAAAGTAACACTTTCGGTCTGTAACCTGACTGGCTGCATTGAGAAGCCCATGACAAGTAAAAGGGCTCCCAAGCTAGCTTTTATATTCTCCATAGTGAAGAATGGTACTTGTAGAGTCCTGGCCATTTTACATGTACTGATGTTGGGTACGGCAGGAGTGTAAGCCAGCACACAAAGGTCAGGAGGAGTTCAGACGTGTGAAGATATAGCATTTGACCGAATAAAGAAAATATTCCAGGCTTAGTAAGAAAAAAAAAAGAAGTACACACAAGTGTTTATATTTCCCGTGCCAACCCCAAGCTTTGGTCTTCTCCAGGGTTGAAGGGTCTGCCTAATGGATGGAGAATTGGGGCTGTAGCATCAGCACCAAAATCTTGGCATGACACAAAGTGAGAATTCAGCACAATATGTTCCTTAGTTCCTGAGTGTTAGGGAGTGTTCAGCAACACATGTTGGCCTCTCCATTTTGGCATAGCTCCCAACTGTCCCTCATTTCAAGGGACTGTCCCTCATTCGGAACAAAGTCCCTCTGCCCTTCTTTCCTCTTCATTTGTCCCTCATTTTGGTCTGATTTATATAGTTGTATATAAAATGCACTTTTTAGCAAACAAAAAGTGGTTTCCTTTCCAGTGCTAAATCTTTCATCCAAATTCTAAATTGCTACATTTGAAAGTTCCAAAAGCCAATATAAAGGAAAAATAGTGGTAACAAAGTACTTGTGGGTTTAACCAATAATTTTTGTTTTTTTTTTGCACAATTCTACTTTAACCTCCCTGGCGGTATGATTCTTTTCGGATTTTAGGTGCTGAAAGCGGTACCATTATTTTGCATGTGATTCTTAAGAATGAGCAGCCCAAACCAACTATTTACATATGATTTTTTTTCTGTGCGTTCTTCTTTATAACATCTCGGGTATGATAAAGTTTGAAACACAAAATCATAAATTATAATATAATAAATAATAAATAACTATAAATAAGTTAAAGTATGTATACATATATATATATATATATATATATATATACACACACACACACATATATATATATATATATATAAAAAGTAAAACTGCAGGAAAGGGCACTGGGGGGCAAACTAATGTGAATTTATTTTATTTTGCAATGTATCAGTGTGTTTTACATTTGAATTTGCCGCCGGTTCCATCCCCCTGTGAACGTCACGTCGCAGGAGACGGAAGCCAGGGCTCACAGAGGATCGGGAGGAAGCCCTGCCGCCACACACCGCCGGGATACATCGCTGGATCCCGGTGACAAGGTAAGTAACCCCTCTACCAGGATCCATCGACCTTCCTAGCGGTACCCCGAGTGTTGCTCGGGGTTACCGCTTTTGGCACTGAAATTTAACCCCGAGCCACACTCATGAATACCGCTAGGAAGGTTAAGGAGGGTGTGACGGGGGGTGTGTCCTATGCTTACATACTTTTGCTCATGGGTGTCCCTCATTCCCATCTCGGAAAGTTGGGAGGTATGTTTTGATGCCTAGTCTGAGGTCCACAAAGCAGCCATATATAATGGACAGATAGAACCTGGATTCACCAGGAGCTAGGCAGTGCTAATATAATAGAATTGTATTTTTTTAATTTGTCCTAAATGTCTCTAAAACCTATTGCCCTATGCACTTGATTTTTTCGTTATGGAATCTGGTTAGTACAATATAGAAGAGTTTTTCTTTGAAGAGTCTGTACTTTGATGCCTTTAGAGTTAACACATGAGGTCAGGCTTGCACACAGGAGACTTGTAAAGCTCAAACTTCAAGGGGAGCTCACTGCAGATGGGGAGGATGCACCTGCACAAAATGCTCCACTAAACGCCAGAACAGCTCCCGGAGCCAAAACAAAAGGACGTAGTCTCTAGGTTGCTGTAACCGGAGCCCTGGGACTCATCAGTGCAAAATACTAATCAAATCAAATCACCGACACTATCCTCAAATTCATCCCAATCAACTGCAATCAAAACCAATCCTTCCACAAGCATGGTAGACTTTCCAGGAATCTTTGAAGGTTTGCAGATCTACTGTGTATCCTCTTGACTGAATATACAGAGCCCCCAACTGTCCCATTTTAGGATACAGAACTCATTGTGTCCCTCTTTGCTCCACAAATGTCCTTATATTATATATGCAGAAGAGTAAAATAAATGTTCTTACTGAAAAATCACCTTAACCGGTTGCCGACCGCCGCACGACTATATACTGCGGCGGTCAGCCCTGGCCAGGCAGAGTGGCGTATGGATACGTCATTCGTCTGTCACTGACTTGCGAGCCAATTGCGGGCGGGCGCGCACCCGCCGCGGCTCGTTCACAGACAAGTCAGTGCGTGTGACCGGCAGACTCGATGTCCGCCGGTCACACTACGATCGCTCCGGTGAAGGGAGAAAGGCGGAGCGGCTTATGTAAACAAGCCGCCCGTCATTCTCCCTGGTGTAAAAAATGAAGATCAGACGGTTCTACTATGTAGGACCGTTGATCTTTGTTTTTACACCAATAGCAATGTCCCTGCACAGTTAGAATCACGCCCCTAGGACACACTTAACCCCTCCCTGTCCAATAAAGTTAACTCCTTCCCTGCCAGTGTCATTTTTGCAGTAACAGTGCATATGTATAGCACTGATTACTGCAGTAATGTCACTGGTACCCCCAAAAGTGTCAAAAATGTCAGTCAAGGGTCCGATCTGTCCGCCGCAATGTAGCAGTACCGAAAAAAAAAATCGCAGATCGCCGCCATTACGCGTTAAAAAAAAAACACCAAAAATGACAAAAATCTTTCCCTTTGTTAGTAAACGCGATAACTTTTGCGCAAACCAATCAAAATACGCTTTTTGCGATTTTTTTTACCAAACATATGTAGCATAAAACAAATTGGCCGAAAATGTTAAAAAATTTAGATTTTTACTTTTTTTTTTGGAGAATTTCATATAAAAACATGTGAAAAATATTGTTATTTTTGCAAAATTGACGCTCTTTTTTTGTTTATAGCGCGTGATCAAAAAAATCGCACAGGTGATCAAATACCACCAAAAGAAATCTCTGTTTGTGGGAAAAAAAGGACGTCAAATTCGTTTAGGTACAGCGTCGCACGACCGCGCAATTGTCCGTTAAAGTCACGCAGTAAAAAATCGCAAAAAAAACCCTGGTCTTTTAGCAGCCAAATCCTCCGGGGTTTAAGTGGTTAAGGGCTCTTTCACACGGGCGCTCTGTATGTCCGCAAATCATCCTATTTTTTTGCGGATGATTTACGGACATAATGTAAGTCAATGGCATTGCGGATGTCAGCGGAATACCATCCGCTGACATCCGATTTTCTTCCTTTCAGTTCTGTTCTATTTTTTGGAACGGAACAGAACCCTATTTCTCCGGAGCGGAGAATAAAAACTGATTGCCCGTGTGAAAGAGCCCTAATTGTGTATCAATCTAGCTGGAGCTAGTTACACTTGCTAAATCTGTCCAAACTCCTTTCAGTACTAGCCTGTAAAATCCATTCATTACCAGACCATTTTTAATTTTTCACAGCTGTGATAGTTTGACTGACAATTAGTTATGCAACGCACCCAAATGCTTTTTAATTTCAATAGGTTTTTATTGAAGTAAAATTTTAAAACAGAAAATATGAAGCCCGTTGGGCCAAGAGTTGCAGGTATAGTACTTATCATAAAAAAACCTTTATGTGAGGACAGTGGAGAAAAAGGTGTAGAGGGTAAGGGGGGAGGAAAAGAGATGAAAGGAGTAATAGGTGGTATGCTGGTACAACTGTATATTACCAAGTATGCTAATAATTGATGAAAGTGACAAACAGATTAGTAACAAGGGACTACTTATAACAAATGTTCATTGAACAATCAGGGTGTTGAAGTCATGGGGACCAGTGAGAGTAAAATCTCTTAAGAAGGAGGTGAGCCTTAGCAAACATGAACTCAAAGTGAGCTTGACCCAAATTAGTTTTATATAATTTTTTGAGAAATATGACCTACACAGAGGGAGGAGGTGGTGAAGGTGTTAAAGTACTGGTCACATACAATGTCAGGATAGAGATTGGGGGGGGTCATTTGTGGGATAAAGGAGGTGAAGCTATTATTGTACAGGTTACTACAATAGTTATGCTCTTCAGCATGCTGGCAGGGGACAGGCTTTCCTTTTCATCCTTTTCATGCTTTAGCTGCTTTCAAGATTAAGCAAACTGTAAGACTTTGCACACATTTTTGCAAGCATTCCTTTTTAATTATTATTATTATTTTTTTTTTTTTTTTTAGTAGTGATTGGGGGAAGCACTATGGCAACTATCAAACCTTGCCTCATGGGAGTGACACCAGTGATCCGATACACCCCAAGCATACGGACATGGTCTCCCAAAGAATTCCATGATATACAGTGCCTTGAAAAAGTATTCACACCCCTTGAAATTTTCCACATTTTGTCATGCTACAACCAAAAACATAAATGTATTTTATTGGGATTATATATGATAGACCAACATAAAGTGGCACAAAATTGTGAAGTGGAAGGAAAATGATAAATAGTTTTCAACATTTTTTTACAAATAAATATCTGAAAAGTGTGGTGTGCATTTGTATTCAGACCCCTTTACTCTGATACCCCTAACCAAAATCGAGTGGAACCAACTGCCTTCAGAAGTCACCTAATTAGTAAATTGAGTCCTGTAAATTGAGTTGTGTGTAATTTAGTCTCAGTATAACAGTATTACAGCAGTTCTGTTAAGTCTGAGGTTTGAGGTTCTGTGAACTCTGAGGTTTGTTGGAGAACCTTAGTGAACAAACTGCATCATAAAGACCAAGGAACACACCAGACAGGTCAGGGATGGAGTTGTGGAGAAGTTTAAAGCGGTTGTATCCTCAACAAAAAAAAACAAACAAAAAAAACAAACCCTGCAGGACAGAGGCATAATGAGCTAGTATGCATCACATACTAGCTCATTATGAAATACTTACCTTAGAACGAAGCCACGACACAGTCCCCCGAACACCGCTGAGGCAACTGACATCTTCCCTTGGTGCCTCTTCCGGGTTCGGCGGCTCTGGCGCTGTGAGTAGCCAGAGCCGCGATGACGTCACTCCCGTGCATGCATGCGGGAGTTCACTTTCCGGCAAGGGGCCGGCAAGGAGCTCTGAAGGTCTGTCGGATATTCAGAGCGCATGCGCCACTGGTGTCAGCAGCTGCATGCAGGGCGAATATCTCCTAAACCGAGCATTTTACCTACAGGTAAGTCTTATTATTATTATTATTATTTATAGGCTTACCTGTAGGTAAAAGTTGAAAAGTGGAGTATACTACCGCTTTAAAGCAGGGTTAGGTTCTAAAAAAATATCCCAAGCTTTGAACATCTCATAGAGCACTGTTCAATCCATCATCCGAAAATGGAAAGAGTATGGCACAACTGCAAACCTACCAAGACCAATAATGGCCCAGTCAATATCCAGACCTAAATCCAATCAAGAATCTGTGGCAAGACTTGAAAATTGCTGTTCACAGACTCTCTCCATCCAATCTGACAGAGCTTGAGCTATTTTGCAAAGAAGAATGGGCAAAAATGTCATTTTCTAGATGTGCAAAGCTGGTAGAGACATCCCCAAATAGATTTGCAGCTGTAATTGCAGCGAAAGGTGGTTCTACAAAGTATTGACTCAGGGGGGCTGAATACAAATGCACGCCACACTTTTCACATATATATGTGTAAAAAATTTTGAAAACCATTTATCATTTTCCTTCCACTTCACAATTATGTGCCACTTTGTGTTGGTCTATCACATAAAATTCCATTAAAATAAATTTACGTTTTTGACGTGTTTGGCTGTAACAAGACAAAATGTGGAAAATTTCAAGGTGTATCTGATTTATCAACACGAACCCTGAGGAAGAGAGCTTTAATCCCAAAATGTGTTGGCTGTATGCTTAAAAAGCAATAATAATATTGGAAATAACTTTTCCATTATACGTCTCTTCAAAATACTATTACTTACAGAAATAGTTCAGAAATGGCAGCCTATATGCTTCTCCCAAAACAGGTTTAATTTAAAAAGTGTATGACCTCATTGACCAGAAAACATCTCTGATTTCTCCAAACATTTCCCTTTAACTACATTCTACCACTAACTTTTTTCTCTTTTTCATGATGACCTAAGTTGTAAAATGACTTGACAGATACCCAATCAATGACATCACCAAAGGAATCGCACATGACCTGATCCATTACATCACTGACCTGAAACAACAACCTCTTATGAGTGTAATCGGAACATCGCCAATCGCAGAGATTACAGTGACACTCCTGACTAAAGCCAGCCACGCTAAAACAACAAGAAGACTTATGAAGATTTCCAAACGCCATTCACTAGACGCAATCATCCCAGCCAGTGACCTATGAGCAGTTGTGAATTAAACTGATATATCTCCTAAAAAATAAAAACACAGACACTGGATTCCCTGAAAGGTTACAAATACAGAAATCAAAAGACTTGAATGCTTCTTTGTCTTCATATGTTGGCTTTTTAATTTTAGGATACACTGATGGGAAAAAAAATGTTCTGTATAAGCATAACAGCAAACCAAGCATAAGATAGAATTCCATCTAGTAGTAAAACATCAAAAGCCCATAGCCTGATTCTATCCAAACTTGGTCTTGTTTTATCCTAGTTCTCCCTTACAAGTGTACTTTACCCACTTGAACTCCGGAAAATTTGTCCCCCCACCCCCTTCATGACCAGGCCATTTTTTGCAATACGGCACTGCGTTACTTTAGCTGACAATTGTGTGGTCATGCTACACATATTAATGTCATTTTTTCCCAGAAATAGAGCTTACTTTTGGTGGTATTTTATCACCACTGCGTTTTTTAATTTTTTGTACTACAACAAAAAAAGATCAACAATTTAGAAAAAAAAAAAAAAAACAAAACAAAAAACAAAACAAAACAAAAAAAAACAATATTTTTTACTTTCTCCAAAATACATCCAATAAAAAAAAAAAAAAGAAAGACATTTCTTTTCCAATTTAGGCCAAAATGTATTCTGCTACATGTTTTTGTAAAAAAAAAAAAAATCCCAGTAAACCTATATTAATTGGTTTATGCAAACATTATAGCATCTACAAACAATGGGATATATTTATAGAATTTCTAATAAATGTTTAATACTAGTAATGGCGGCGATCAGTGACTTATAGCGGGACTGCGATATAGCAGTGGACAAATGGACACTAAATAACACTTTTTGGGAACCAGTGACACTAATACAGCAATCAGTGCTAAAAATATGCACTGTCACTGTACTAATGACACTGGCTGAGAAGGGGTTAAACATCTAGGGCGATTAAAGGGTTAACTGTGTGCCTAGCCAGTGTTTTTGTATACTCTGTGCTGCTTTCACTATGGAAAGATATGGATTCTAGTCCCTATCCCCCCACACAGAATCTATCCCTATCCCTCCCCCCCCCATCAGAACCAAGATTGACTTTGTTTGTACTGCATGTATTACCAACAATTGGCAGGTTCCGGAGGACATCAAGTGCCCGGCACCCGAAGATTGCCTTCCACAGCAGAAACAGCCAGCGGGCGGTGCACGCCCCCCCCCCCCTTATACTATGGGGCAGATATTGCAGATTGCCAGTCTTTAGATGTGGTGGTTGCATTTCTTTTCTTGTTCAAAGATTTTTTTGGTTTATTTTTACCTAGTAATCCTGTGCATACCATACTTCTTTTCTTGGGTGACTACAATTACTCACTCTACAGAATCTATGGGGAGATGGGGCATGGTTGTCACTCAAGGCTGCTCCCCCCATTTGGACTGCTAATGTAACTAGAGGCATTCTTTTTGTAGTTTACAGAATATAGCTGCAAAAACTAATACGATAATTTGATGTATCACTTGAATGCACAGTAATTTACAAAAACACTGAAATTTTGGCATGATAAACAGTTATTTATTTGTACTTAGCCTGAAAAAACGGAAACGAATGAAGCCATTAATCTAAGGACTGCTAAACTTCAATTGATTACACTTTTGTCTTGGGTTTTGATACACTAATAAAAAAAATAAAACAGAATCATCCTTTATGCTGGCCATACAACGGCTTCCGTGGATGGACCTGTCCTCAACATCCATCTTGACAACAAAAAAGGCAATGGGCAGAAAATACTCAGCCGAACAGTGACTGTATTTAATCAGACGCAGTCCCTGCTTGTGTATTCTGACAGCTGCATAAGCAGAGGTTGTCAGAGTAGAACATCCAGGAGGGTCCTTTATCCATGCTATTTAGATTGGATAGGGGAGCTCTGTTAATCACTCTTATTCAGCTTGCAAGACTGAATGAGAGAAATTGTAGCAGAGAAGTATGGCCAAAGCTTTATTGGCCATACTGCTCTTCTGGGTCACAAAAGTGCACTTATTTCTGCAATCCTGTGACCCAGATTTAGCCAACAGCAAGCTAAAACCCGCTGTCGAATGATGTCATAGAGCCAGCCAAGCTCTGGACCTTCAAGTGGTAACCCCCAAAAAAAAGTGCTTGTGCTGTCTAATGTGTCCCTTTCTAGACTGTAAAAAACCTGGCTGATCCTGTCTGTTTCTGTGTCCCTGATTACTGTGGTCAGGTTACGTGCCTCCATCATCCGCAGCTCTCCTCTCTCACCCCCCCCCCCCCCCGCCTGTGTCTCTCTCCCTCTCCAACCCCCCTTCTGCTGCTATTAGTCGCTGGCAGTAAAAGTAAAGAACAATTACAGCCAGCTCCTCTGTTTCTGTAATCTCTCCTACACTGTGTAAATGTTTTTTTTTTTTTTTAAATTTTCGATCTCTTCTGGCTGGTCTAGTGACCTCCGGTCGCTCTCCTCCCCCATCTAAGGGCTACAGCGCGAGGGGCTGAGCAGCCAGCACAGCGGTCACGTGACCTCCCTGGCTGATGTCAAAGGGGATCTTGGCCCCTCCCGCTGTAGCCTGTAGATCAGAGGAATAGAGCAGCCAGAGGTCATATAACCAGCCATAAAGGATCGAAGATAATGTATTTATAGGCATCATTTAAAAAAAAAAAAAAAAAAAAAACATTTACACAGTGTAGGAGATATTAAAGGAGTTGTAAAGTGAGAAGGTATTTTATCTTAATGCATTCTATGCATTAGGATAAAAAGCCATCTGTGTGCAGCAACCTCCCCAGCATCCCTTAATACTTACCTAAGCCCCATCTCTGTCCAGCGATGTCCATGAGTCCCTCGGCCATCCGGGACTCTCCCTCCAGATTGGCTGGGACACAGCAGCAGCACCTTCGGCTCCTACTGCTGTCAAGAAAAGTCAGTTAGCCAATCAGGAGAGAGAGGGGGCAGGGCTGAATGGAATCTCCGTGTCCGAATGGAAACACGGAGCTGCAGCTCGGATCGGGTGCCCCCGTAGCAAGATGCTTGCTGTGAGGGCACTCGCCAGGAGGGAGGGGCCAGGAGCACCAAAGAGGGACCCGAGAAGAGGAGAATCCGGACTGTTCTGTGCAAAACAAACTGCACAGAGGAGGTAAGTATAATGTCTTTGTTATATTAAAAAAAAAAAAAAAAAAAAGCAAGACTTTACAATTACTTTAGAACAGAGGAGCTGGCTGTAATTGTTCTTTACCTTTACAACCACTTTAAAGTCTGGATCCACCCAGAAACCTGACTGGTAGCTGGCTCAGCCTCTCAGCGCACCACTGAGAGCCTAAGCCAGCCGCTCCCTCTCCCGCCCCCTCCCTGGCCTGGCGCTCCAGTGAGCACTGGAGGGGCAGAACAGAGAGCCAGTGACTGACAGCCAACTCTCTCTGCTCAGTGAAAACCAACAAATGAGTGATCAACGGTCATGTGATTGCTCAGTTCTCAGGCTTAGCCCCCATTCACATTGGCACGATTTGACATGCAAATTGACAGGTCAAATCACATGTCAAATTGCAGCCTATTGTCGGCAATGTCACCATCCCAATCAGTGCGACGCGGCACCGGTTTCCAAAAGCAGTTCCTGCACTACTTTTGGTGACTTCAGGGGCGATTTAAATAGACATCTGTGCAAGAACCTGCACAGATGTCTTTTAAGTCACCCCCGAAGCCAGAATAAACTGAAATTGTACGATTTCAGATGAAGTTGCGCGATTTCAAAGCCACAATGAATGTAAATAAAGGCTTAGAGCAGGTGCATGGCAGCATTGGACCGATACTGCAGCCATATAGGTAAGTACTGTATGTATGTTTGTTTTGTTTTTTTGTTTTCTGCACTTCTCCTTTAACATGTATGGCTAGCCTTACCTCATTAGCAAAAAAATTCTGTAAAGCTGAGTTTATTATAGAACGCCTTGTATTTTTTCAATACATGCACAAGGTGTAGAGGAAAGGCAGCAATTTCCCAAGCTCCACCTTGTCCAATCAGTGATTGCCTTTTATTCATTACAAATTCTATGACTTTGGAGGTGCCAAGCAAGCGGCCCCCTGTGGCCAGCTTGCAGAGGGGAAGCTGCTCAAAGACAACCCGGAAGATTATGGCTATCACCTTATGTAGCATGGACTTCTACAGTGATTTACAGCATCTCCAGCTGCCTTCTGGATATCAGATATGCATACTTACATCGAGCCAAGCTGTCCCAATGTAAGTATGCAAAAAATCTCATTCATGGAGCTCAGCTTTAAAATGACTAATAACATGATAAAGGCTCTATGAAATGCCAGTGACTTGGTTTACAGATACTGTAGGTTAAAGAGTTATTCCACTTTCTTGGGGTAAAAAATAGCAAATAAACAAAATATAATATAGCGTATACAAATGTGACACAAGTCATATTGTAATTGAATGTTAAAATGTTGAATGTTAAAAAAGTATACAAGTACACAGTACATATGGCGCTCCTAGAAGTGCAAAGTCCCTTGGTTCATTGGAACTTTCATCTGTATCTGTAGACTATCAACAAGGTAAAGGAACGGATGAAGCAACTGGATGGATGGAGTGATGGATGAACTGTAGAAGGTACCAAGACTGGGACCTCTGCAGCTCCCGCAGAAGATCAAAGTAGGATCACCTCAATGTTGAAGAAAACGAATAGCAGGGCGCTGAGGTCAGTATCAAATTAAAAAACACTTTATTAAAATAAGCAGCACACTTACATAGAAGTTAGCATGAAACAGCATGGATAGGGAACACCTGTGACCAAGCAGCTGTAATCAGTGTGAGGCTGTAGGCATCACTGGCACAGCCAGCTCAAAGTATGAAAATTAGCAGCGGCGTTCTAGGTTTCACACCCTCTGCCGCAGAGAAACCATTTGGATTTATCAACTCTATACTCTGTCGCCAGGAGACCTCAATGAGGAACTTGAGGTGTGTACTATTTTATAGCGAGTACCCAGTCTCCTCTCTGTTCTTATACATTTTTCAATTTTGGTAAATTATCTGAGCATCTGTTATCATGTACCTTTGCACAACTGATACGCATTTCTAATTCATAGAGAATGAATAGTATGTAGCAGTTTTATATATATATATATATATATATATATATATATATATATATATATATATATATATATATACATATATATATATATACACAATTTATTTATTTAGTTAATTGATTTGATTTTTTTTACTACATATTTGTCTTATATACATCTTTAATACCAATATATATCCATGTTTAATCATATATGAATATATCTCTAGTAATATTAATGGTAATATTGTAATGTAATACTTGATCCTTATATTTACAGTGCAGCTTTTTTATTTTATTTTATTTGAATTCCCTGACACTGGCAGTCTGCAAGCTAAGGGTTAATAGCGCAGCTGTGTCTTCTGTGATTTTCTCTCTCCTCCCACTTTCCTCCTCCTTCCTGCCATTTTGGCTTTATAAGTCCATCACTTTCTTTCACTGTCCATGCATTTGAGGAAGAGGGCAAATCTCTGGAAACGCGTCACACACACCCCCCTCTCCCGACATCCACTAGGCATGTTGACACCTGTCATCCTCTTGTGCAGCCTAGAACGCTGCTGCTAATATCCATACTTTGAGCTGGCTGACTCACTGTCATCCTCAGTCTGTGTTTACCCATTGATGCCTACAGCCTCACACTGATTACAGCTTCTTGGTCCCAGATGTTCCCTATCCATGCTGTTTCATGCTAACTTCTATGTTAGGCCCCTTTCACACATGGGAGTCCGTCAGCGGACTCCGTTTTGCTCAGCGGGGGATCGATCCACCGATCTCCCACTGAGCAGGCGGATGAGCTGTCATCCCCACTGTTCTCTATGGGGGAATCGGAAGAGAACGGACCGCCTGTCCGTTCTCATCCCATCCCATCCGCTGGAAAAATAGGGTTTCCATCCGTCCGGATTTGACGGACCGGATCAGATCGGATGTTGCACTGAAAGTTGTGCGACTTTGGAGTCGGGCTATCGTGAACCCAGCCTTAATGTTTTTGGAGGACACTCCCTATCTTAGGTGTTTCAGTTGTGTAGCTGGTTGTTTGGCTGGTGTTGACATTTCCAGTTGTTCGCATTGTATGGCATGACAAGCGTTAAGAACATTTTTTTGTCCAACTCCCTCATGATAAGCTCACAGAGTCAAATTTAGCTTTGATTTTGGCTCACTCAAGAAAACAGGTCATCAATAACTTGCAGAAATAAATATTGCAGCATAACGTCTGCCGTCAGCCCATTACACAACCGAGATTTCCATCGTTTGTTTGCAAAAGCTGTATGATACGAGACAATACGTAGGCTTTCTATAGTAAGCAGGCTCCAGTCACCATTAATTAAATGTGTGCTGTGTTTATTGCGCTAAGGCAGATATGAGCATCTTGGGGCCCTCCAGCTGCTGTGGAACTACAAATCCCAGAATCCCCTGCTGGATTTAAAAAAAAAAGCTAACTAATTTTTCAGAAAATGTTAGTTTTAATATTTTTATGAATTTTAGGATTACAGAGAATGTTAGTATTAGGGTTGCAAGGAATCTTAGTATTAGGGCTGCAGGGAGTGTTGGTATTATGGTTGCAAGGAGTGTTAGTATTAGGGCTGCAGTGAGTGTTGGTATTAGGGTTGCAAGGAGTGTTAGTATTAGGGCTGCAGGGATTGTTGGTATTAGGGTTGCAGGGAGTGTTAGTATTAGGGTTGCAGGGAGTGTTAGTATTAGGGTTGCAGGGAGTGTCAGTGTTGCAGGGAGTGTTAGGGTTGCAGGGTGTGTTAGTATTCGGGTTGCAGGGAGTGTTAGATTAAGGGTTACAGGGAGTATTAGTATTAGGGTTGCAGGGAGTGTTAGTTAGGGTTGCAGGGAGTGTTAGTGTTAGCGTTACAGGGAGTGTTAGGGTTGTGGGGAGTGTTCGTATTAGGGCTGCAGGGAGTGTTGGTATTAGGGTTGCGGGAGTGTTAGTATTAGGGTTGCAGGAAGTGTTAGGGTTACAGGGAGTGTAAGTATTAGGGTTGTAGGGAGTGTTAGAATAAGGGTTACAGGGAGTGTTAAAATAATGGTTGCATTGAGTGTTAGAATAAGGGTTGCAGGGAGTGTTAGAATAAGGGTTGCAGGGAGTGTTAGTATTGGGGCTGCAGGGAGTGTTAGTATTAGGGCTGCAGGGAGTGTTAGTGTTAGGGTTGCAGGGAGTGTTAGGGTTGCAGGGTGTGTTAGTGTTAGGGTTACAGGGAGTGTTAGTATTCGGGTTGCAGGGAGTGTTAGTATTAGGGCTGCAGGGAGTGTTAGTGTTAGGGTTGCAGGGAGTGTTAGGGTTGCAGGGTGTGTTAGTGTTAGGGTTACAGGGAGTGTTAGTATTCGGGTTGCAGGGAGTGTTAGTATTAGGGCTGCAGGGAGTGTTAGTGTTAGGGTTGCAGGGAGTGTTAGGGTTGCAGGGTGTGTTAGTGTTAGGGTTACAGGGAGTGTTAGTATTCGGGTTGCAGGGAGTGTTAGAATAAGGGTTACAGGGAGTATTGTTGAATATAGTGGGAAGAAACAAATTGCTAATCATTGAATTGGCTCCCTGTTGAGAAAAATCATAACTAGACACATTCACTTGTCAAAGTTAATCCAGAACCTTGGTAGCAAGGATAACATGCCACAAATGTGTGGCAGTGTTGAATTGTAAGTCTTGCTAACTTGCTGCACATTTTCACTGGCAAGCTGTACACTTGCAGAGCACAAGTTCTAGTTAACACTTTTCCAATTTGTGAGTCTACAGCAAGAGCTCAGCAAGTCACAGTGACCCCTTTGGTGGGATGACTATTGCACAACATAACTGAACCAGAACTTGCAGAAGACTTGCAGAATGTTTGCAAAGAAAGTTAATATGGAGTCAGACAATGTGGACTTGCTGCAATTGTGCAAGAAACTTGTGAAGCCTGGCAAGTCATTTTTAAACTTGCAGCTCAATTGATTGCTATCTGGGAGTAAATGTGTCTTTAGTAAGAAAGGTAATTTGTTCCTCTAAATTGGAGGCATTGACATTGCAATCAAAAAAAGGTTGTTCAATATTACTATAAAACATTAAAGTGATGCGTTTACCATCCAACCTGACAGAACTGGAGAGGATCTGCAAGGAGGAATGGCAGAGGATCCCCAAATCCAGGTGTGAAAGACTTGTTGCATCTTTCCCAAAAAGACTCCTGGCTGTATTAGATCAAAAGGGGGCTTCTACTAAATACTGAGCAAAGGGTCTGAATACTTAGGACCATGTGATATTTCAGTTTTTCTTTTTTAATAAATCTGCAACAATGTCAACAATTCTGTGTTTTTCTGTCAGTATGGGGTGCTATGTGTACATTCATGAGGAAGAAGAATGAACCTAAATGATTTTAGCAAATGGCTGCAATATAACAAAGAGTGAAAAATTTAAGGGGGTCTGAATACTTTCCGTACCCACTGTATATAAAACTTCATCAAATGTGCATTCAGATATCAAAATTAGCTATTAAA
The DNA here is from genome assembly GCF_965119305.1 of Pelophylax lessonae. NCBI lineage: Eukaryota > Metazoa > Chordata > Amphibia > Anura > Ranidae > Pelophylax > Pelophylax lessonae. The sequence continues at coordinate 614,811,319 of NC_138770.1, forward strand.
TAAAAAACAAAAGTGGGTGCACAATCTTGAATAAACATGCATAAAGTAAAATGGAATATGGAAAAAAATATACAGAGTATATTACCTGCGCCAATGGGGGACCTGTACAGGTGTATTAAACCTAGTGATATAGTGACAATGACGTGAACATTTTAAATAAATAAATATAGTGAATAAATGAATATCAGCTGCTATAGTAAAGTGCTAGTGCCAATTGTGAAGTGTAGTAATCAAAATAAGGTGATTACATATAGCGCTTGCTATGTGATAAATATACAAAAAATAAATATTATAAACCTGATGATAAATAAATTATTGCTAATAATATATAAACATCAGTGACTGAAAACCATATACACAATTATATACTTAAATTATCAAAGAACAATCCATAATTTGGTAACTTCCACCAAAAGATGACTTCTGAGTGAAAAACAGTCCAATAACTTGTGTAAATAAATAAAATGCAAGTGCTCCTTTTTTCCTCTTCCCAGGTTGCCCTTCACCGTAGAAAATAGGTAAAATTCAAACTCACCACAAAACGTGGGTCCTATATGCCTTACGGCATTAAGACCAACCGTGCTTAGGAGACAATCTCCAGATTTAGGTATGTCCCTCCTGGCGGGTAAGGATATCCCTCTGCAGTACCACTTCCACTGCTGGCTGTCTCCAAAATGGTTAGATCTCCCCACAGACTCGATGGTACAATGACGTGCGTGCCCCCTAACGCGTTTCGTCATTGGCTAGACGTCTCTGAAGATGTCTAGCCAATGACGAAACGTGTGGAACGCACGGTCATACGGGCTTAGTGGAACGCAAGCCGGAAGTACCGCTCTCCGCTCGTAGCCCTCATGTATGACTGCGTTTTTGCTTGTTTTATGGACTTATCCACGTTTTATTTCACTGCTTGATTTTTTTACCTTTTATTGATGTTTCCTGATATTTTACACCAGTTTTTTATCACTATTTGGGACTGCATGTATTTGGAGTGACCGGGGTGTGCGTGCAATAAAAAAAAACACTTTTATACAGTACTGTACTATCTGGGTTTTTATTCCTTTACATACTCCGTGGCTGGAGGTGACCCAAATAGGAGGATCATTGTACCATTGAGTCTCTGGGGAGATCTAACCATTTTGGAGACGGCCAGCAGTGGAAGTGGTACTGCAGAGGGATATCCTTACCCGCCAGGAGGGACGTACCTAAATCTGGAGATTGTCTCCTAAGCACGGTTGGTCTTAATGCAGTAAGGCATATAGGACCCACGTTTTCTGGGGAGTTTGAATTTTACCTATTTTCTACGGTGAAGGGCAACCTGGGAAGAGGAAAAAAGGAGCACTTGCATTTTATTTATTTACACAAGTTATTTGTTTTTCACTCAGAAGTCACCTTTTGGTGGAAGTTACCAAATTATGGACTGTTCTTTGATAATTTAAGTATATATAATTGTGCATATGGTTTTCAGTCACTGATGTTTATATATTATTAGCAATAATTTATTTATCATCAGGTTTATAATATTTATTTTTTGTATATTTATTACATAGCAAGTGCTATATGTAATCACCTTATTTTGATTACACTTCATAAAGTAAAATGCAAATAAGAAAAGTGAAAAAGTGAGAAACAATCTTCTCCCAAAACAGAACAACTAACATAAAAGTTTGTAAAACAACAGTGCATATGTGCTCTACAAAACCACTTAAAGATTTTTTCTTCAGTAATGAATAGTGATTCCTATTATGTGATCCAGCCACCTAGTATCCACCTCTAGGTGCAATGCGCTCTCACCTGAAACCAAATAGGTATCTCGCAATGTAATCTAAGCACTCCTCACAGAAATCCAACTATCTTCCCTTTATCCTCCTCTATCCAGAGTAGTTAGATTCCTCGGGCACATTCGAATAAAAAAAGATGGGTTCATCGTGCAGTAGGTTTAATAAAAAATGTATTTGGTAAAACAGCTTAATCCAATGCACTCACATTTACAAGGGCTTGTATTCCGCCCTAAAAGTATTCCAAACAAGAGATATAGACAGGTAATGGAAGGGCTCCAGCTCACCCCCTCCCTAGCACGGGTCGCGGTGACACTGGATCTGACGTCACAGGCTCCTCCCAATATTAGTTGAGCCCATGAAGTCACCATCGAATGGTTGGATGACCTTTCCCATTCAAATGAAATTCTACAGGTAAAAGGCTAGCATTAGGGTGAGGCTAGAGGAGGGTAAGGATTAGGGTTACAGGTAGAGTAAGTGTGAGGGGCAGAATTTGGGTTATGTGAAGGGTTAGTGTGAATGTTAAAATTAGGGTGAAGGAAAGGGTTCTAGTATGAAGAGAACCCTAGAGCTTTGCTCTTGTACTGAAAACTGCCACCGCTCGCATTAAAAACCAATGCATTGCACATTTGATGCTTATTACTGGAGTTAGAATTTTGCCTAAAGTTCTAATTTTAGGA